>NW_012267287.1:11841-13103 GCF_000151885.1 Dipodomys ordii
GAATGGGACTCAGTGAGGCATGGACCCAGGGAAGCCCTGGACTCAGATATGTGGACTTGCAACAGCCCAGACCCTGAGCTGTCAGCACGGATGTGCTACAGAGGCCTGGTGTGGGGCCTTCCTGGTGTGGGGCCTGCCTGGTGTGTGGCCTGGTATGGGGCCTGGTGTAGGGCCTGGGGTGGGGCCTGGGGTGGGACCTGCCTGGTGTGGGGCCTGCCTGGTGTGGGTTCTGGTATGGGGCCTGGTGTGGGGCTTGCCTGGTGTGGGTTCTGGTATGGGGCCTGGCATGAGGCCTGGTGTGGGACCAGCCTGGTGTGGGGCTTAGTGTGGGGCCTACCTGGTGTGGGGCCTGGTATGGGGCTCCCTGGTGTGGGGCCTGCATGGTGTGGGGCCACGCATGGCACCAGCCTGGTGAGGGGCCCACCAAGTGTAGGACAGACCCGGCACTCACCACTCCAAGCTTCTGAACACGTCCCATTCTCTCACTGCAGCACCTGAGGTCAAGGGCAATCTAGGGAGAACAAACAATCAGTGTCCTGCAGGCCTTACGCTGCTGAGCGGGATCTGGAGTATGGCTGAGGAGAAAAGGAAAAAGCCATCTCAATCATACTGTCTGCTCCCACCTTCTGCTACCCGACCCAGCTCCAAAGGAGACAGATCTCAGGCCAGGCCCGAGGCAGTGATGGTTTACTCATAATAACCCTGCCAGTGAGAGCTAACGGGTCTGCAACTGCGTCCTGAGCTGTCAGAACTAGGAGCAGCTGCAACCTACAAGGCTTTTGTTTCCTCCTTCCCAAAGGTGTCAGCTCTCTGCAGGCCCCTCAGCTCCCCAGGCTCTCTGCCTCTCGGCCGGCCCCTCAGCGGAGCACCGCCGGCCTGAGAAGAACCCTCGCCGCCCCCTCCGCCCAGCCTCGCAGGCCTGAGGAGCCCCACCGGCCTGAGGAGACCCTCCGCCGGCCTGAGAAGACCCTCCGCCGGCCTGAGGAGACCCTCCGCCGGCCTGAGGAGACCCTCCGCCGGCCTGAGGAGCCCCTCCGCCGGCCCCTCCGCCCAGCCCCGCCGGCCCCTCCGCTGGCCCCGCAGCCCAGCCTCTCCAGCCTCAGGAACCCGTCCGCCAGGACCCTCCGCATAGCCGAAACGCATACCTCACTTCTCTCCTGCTCGGCTCCACAGACCCCGCCCTGCGCCGCTCACTTCCTCTCCCTAACCCCGCCCCTCTCCTGCTCAGCCCCCACAGACCCCGCCCTGCGCCGCTCACTTCC
>NW_012267287.1:14078-16312 GCF_000151885.1 Dipodomys ordii
CCCTAACCCCGCCCCTCTCCTGCTCGGCCCCACAGACCCCGCCCTGCGCCGCTCACTTCCTCTCCCTAACCCCGCCCCTCTCCTGCTCAGCTCCAAAAACCCCGCCCTGCGCTGCTCACTTCCTCTCCCTAACCCCGCCCCTCTCCTGCTCAGCTCCAAAAACCCCGCCCTGCGCTGCTCACTTCCTCTCCCTAGCCCTGTGCAGGGGTGAGGGGAGGGGTACTGGGGTCAGGAGGAGGGCTCAGGGGGAGGAGGGATCAGATGGAGGAGGAGTCAGATGGAGGAGGGAGTCAGGTGGAGGGAGGTCAGGTGGAGGAGAGATCAGGTGGAGGAGTCAGATGGAGGAGGAGTCAGATGGAGGAGGGTTCAGGTGGAGAGAGGTCAGGTGGAGGAGAGATCAGGTGGAGGAGTCAGATGGAGGAGGGTTCAGGTAGAGGGGGGTCAGGTGGAGGGGGACAGGAGGAGGGGTCGGGAGATAGGGGTCAGGTGGACAGGGGATGGTAGAAGGGGGCAGGATTCCCTCCTCTGAGCCCAGGGGCGTTTAGGGACAAGGACGAGTGGCCGTGGGGTGGTCAGAACTTGAGGACAAGGGACCGGGCAGGGGCTGAGATCAAAGGCGGCGGCAGAGATGCCTCCTAGACTTAGGGGACAGGGTCTCCTGGGGTTCAAGTCTCCTAGACCTGAGGGTCAAGGTCTCCTGGGGTCAGGGTCTCCTAGAGGACAGGGTCTCCTGGGGAACAGAGTCTCCTAGGCCTGGAGTCAGGGTCTCCTGGAGGTCAGGGTCTTTCTGGGGTTTCATTAATGTTCCTGGGTCTTCTTCAGTGGCCTGAGGTCTGGAGTCATTGTCTGCACAAAGAGCAACAGAGGCTGAGAGTGGGTACAGCAGGTGGCTGGCATGTGGCATGTGCTGGGGACCCAACCCTGCACTTCAGGCTGCCCAAGATTCCTCCCAGGTGACAGCTGCTGGGTATGTGGGGGGGGAGTGCTGAGTGTTCCCACGGAGGGCCTGAGTGCTGAGTGTCCCCACAGTGGGCCTGGATGCTGAGTGTCCCCACAGTGGGCCTGGATGCTGAGTGTCCCCACAGTGGGCCTGGATGCTGAGTGTCCCTGTGGTGGCTGAGTGTTCCCACGGAGGGCCTGAGTGCTGAGGCACCCTTACATACACCCGAACACCAACATCTTTCATAATGGATACCCTAACATGTACCCTTCATATATACCATAACACATACCTAAACCCTAACACATACCCTAACTGTAACACAAACCCTGCCATACACTATAAATTTTACCTTACCCTAATATGTACCATAACATACACTCTAAACACTAACATGTATCATAGCAGTTAGTCTTATGTGAACTTTGAACCATACAGTTACTCTTACATATACCCTAGCATGTACCCCAAACACTCTAATGTATACCCTAACCAAAGATAAAAATTAAAAGATATTCAAACATGTACCCTAAACATAACATGTTTCCTAAGCACTGTCACATACTGTAAACCTTACATATACCCTAACCCTAACCCTAAACTTATGCCAACACACTTCCTAACATGTTGCCTAACCGAAATCATAACCATAACCCTGATATATGCCCAAACATGCTTCCTAAATCTAACATATTAGTGTGTCTCCTAACAAGTACTCTATCATGTACTATAAGTCATACATGTACCAGTATATTCACCCTAACATGTGCCAAACATACCATGTATCCCAGTATGTGCTCAAAACACTTATTCATATCCTAACAAGTACTCTAGCACGTACTCAAAACCATACAGGAACCCTTACATACACCATAACATGTACCCCAGAGTAAACTAATATACACCAATATGTGTCCTAGCTTTAACATGTATCTTAACCGTAACAGATTTCCCAATAGTATTTTCACTCTAACACACTAAACATGCTCTAGACACTAACACATATGGTAACAAGAACCCTAACATATACTCTACAACTCATACAGGTAACCCTTACATGTACCCTGAATGTACACTAACATACTCTAACCAAAACCCTATTCCTGACCTTAACATATACCCTAACATGTACCCTAGCCACTAACACGTGCTCTAACAAGCATCCTAACCCATACATGTACTCTGACATGTACCTCCAACATACCTTAACATGTTCCTTAACCCTAAGATATACCCCAGTGGGTACCCCCAATGTACCATAACACATATCCTAACATGTGCCCTAACCCTAACA
>NW_012267287.1:17005-17852 GCF_000151885.1 Dipodomys ordii
GTAGCTCAAGTGGTAGAGCGCTCGCCTTGAGCTGAAGAGCTGAGGGACAGAGCCCAGGCCCAGAGTTCAAGCCCCACGACCGACAAAAAAAAAAACACCATAAACCTTATACCCTAAAACATGTCCTAAACCTAACACACGCCCCATCACATATCCTAACATGAAGCATTAACTAGCACATATCTTGATATGTAGCCTATGAACACATACTGTAAATGATACATGTGGCTAACATGTACTCCAAATGTATGGCATAACAGTAGCCTAGAACTCACCATGACCATCACATGTATCCTGACATGTTCTCTAACATAGATACATGCCCTATCTCTGGCCCATACTAACCCCCTAATTTGTAACCTAACCATAACCCATACCTTGACATGTACCATAACTAACACATATCTTATGTACCTTAAAATGTGCTCTAACCTTAAAATACAATTTCAACATTAACATGTATCCTAACAAGCACCCTAACAGTACTCAAAACCACCCTTACATGTACCCCAAATGCACGCTAACAAATACTCTAACATGCCTTAACCCTAACAGGTACCTTAATGCTATCATTTCCTATGCTAAAATGTACTCTAAATCATAGCAATACCCTTACATGCCCTGTAACATGTACCCCAAACCTACTCCAATGCATACCTTAACATATATGCCAAAACCTAACACCCTAACATGCACCTGAAACCCAAACACTATCTTAACATGTTCCCTAACACGTACCCCACCATACACCTTAACTCTGACCCATACTCACATCCTAGCATGTGCCCTAACCCAAACTCATACCCTAATATGTACCCCAAGCCACTCACCAATCTTATGTCTCATT
>NW_012267287.1:17902-18174 GCF_000151885.1 Dipodomys ordii
CCTAGCATGTGCCCTAACCCAAACTCATACCCTAATATGTACCCCAAGCCACTCACCAATCTTATGTCTCATTCTAAGCCATCTACTAACCCCAATTCATACATAACTGCACAACTAACACTTTCTGCAATCCTACCCTAACAAGTTCACTAATCCTCACCTGTTCCATAATCAACTTTGTAGACTACTGCATATCCATACCATATCCATAACCCCAACCCATCCTACAGAGTTCTTCCTCACACATTCCCTAACCCTAAACCTTTCCTGGA
>NW_012267287.1:18224-19683 GCF_000151885.1 Dipodomys ordii
ACAGAGTTCTTCCTCACACATTCCCTAACCCTAAACCTTTCCTGGACCCTTATTCTAACATTTCCTCAAGTGCATCCCCAACATCACCCTTTGTCTACCATATTCCCTACACCCTTTCCTGACCTTAAGCCTGACCTATTCCCATAATCCAAATGCTAGCCCTAACCTCACCAGATCGATAACTTTAACCCATAATCCTAACACTGACAATGACCCTGACTCTGACCCTAACCCACAACCCTAACCCATACCCTAGCACATGCTCCAACATGTACGCTATCAGTTATCCTAACACATACCTTTACTCTAAAACCTAAACTGTAACACATACCCTAATAAGTACCCAAACAAATATAGTAAACAGTGTCACATTCTATCAAGTACCCTAACAAGTACTGTAAAGCATACAGGAACATTTACATACACCCTATCATCTACCTCGAATTCACCTTAACACATACCCTAACACTTGCCCTTAACCCAAACCATAACACTAAGATACACTATAGCATATACCTTAACCCTAACACATACCCTAACTCTGACACAAACCCTGACATATACCATAAACTTCATCCTAACTCAAACACATGCCATAAAATATACTCTAAACACTAAAATGTGTGGTAACAACTACTCTTACATGCACTCTAATACATGCAGGTACTCTTATAGGTAAACTAGCATGTACCCCAAACATACCCTAATACATACCTTAACCCTAAGCCAAACCCTAACAAATACTCTAACATGTACCCTACTAGTTAACACAGACCCTAACCATTATTATGTACTATAAAGCTTACATATACCCTAACAAGTACCCTAAACTTATCCCAACATACTTCCTAACATGTTAACTAACCCAAACCATAACTGTAACCTTAACACATACCCAAACACATACTCTAACACACACTCTAAACATTTACATGTATCCTAACAAGTATTCTAACATGTACTTGAAGTCATACATGTACCCTAACATGTGCACAAAACATACCCTGTTTGCTAACATGTACTCTAAACACTAGCTCATACCCTAACAAGGACCCTAACACTTATTCAAAACCATGCAAATACCCTTAAATACACTCAAACTTGTATCTGAAAGTACCCCAATGTATACCCTAATATGTGCCCTGACTTTAAGATGTATTTTAACCCTAACAGATTTCCCAATAGTACTCTTAACACATTAAACATACTCTAGACACACATATGATAACAAATACCCTAACACATATGCTATAAAGCATACAGGTAACCTTACATGTACCCTGAATGTACCTAACATACTCTAACTCTGACCTTTACATATACCCCAAGTACCTTGACACATACTCTAAAAAATAAATGTACCATAACATGTGACTCAAACATATCCTAACATGTACCTTAACCCTAACATGTACCCTAACATGCACCCTAACATCCCCTAACAAGTACTGTAAACCAC
>NW_012267287.1:21078-38589 GCF_000151885.1 Dipodomys ordii
CCACAAGCCCCGCCTCTGGACTCGTTCTTGCCCCACTCCTATCACTCTCTGCCCCTCCACAAGCCCCGCCTCTGGACCGCTCACTTCCATGCTCTGCTCCTCCCACAAACTAGAGGGTGCAGTGACCACTGCTTCCCACCAGAGGGCGCTCTAGGCTTGCACACAGTCCTCCTCCTCTCAAGACCTGGGGTACATTAAGGGCTGATTCCCACCAGAGGTGAGCTCCTTGCTGCTCTCCTCAGGACCCAGGGTGCAGTGAGAGCTGATTCCCCCAGAAGGTGTCTAGGCAGGCTCATCTTTCTCTTCTCCTCAAGACTGGGGGTGAGGAGGGTGCAGTGAGGCTGCTCTGGGTTGTGTGCACTGTCCTTCTCAGGACCAGAGGGTGCAGTGAACACTTACTCTCACCACATGGTGCTCTAGGTGTGCACACCATCCTCCTAGGACCCCAGAGCCTCCCACAAGCCCTCCCCTGGACCCCTCACTTCTGCTCCCTCGCCACACCCCTCCTGTGCTCTGCTCTTCCACAAGCCCCACCCTGGGACTACTCACTCCCAAGCTCTTGCCCTTCCCTTCTCGTGGTCTGCCCCTCCACAAGCCCCCCCCCCATTGATCTGCTCTCTTTTGCACGCTTGCCCCATCCCTCTCAACCTTTGACCCTCCACAAGCTCCGCCTCACTCCCAAGCTCTTGCCCCTCCCTTCTAGTGCTCTGCCAGTCCACAAGCCCCGCCCCTGGGCCGCTCACTTCTGGGCTCTTGCCCACCTCTCTCATGCTCTGCTCTGCCCACAAAACCTGAGGGTGCAGTGAGCACTGATTCCCACCGGATAGTGCTCTAGGGGTGCGTACTGTCCTCCTCAGGACCCCAGATCCTCCCACAAGCCCACCCCTGCACTGCTCACTTCCTCGCTCTTGCTCCACCCCTCCTGTGCTCTGCTCTTCCACAAGCCCCACCCCTGCACCTCTCACTTCTTGCTCTGCTCCACCCCCAAAACTAAAGGGTACAGTGAGCACTGATTCCCGCCAGAGGGTGCTCTAGGCTTGGGCACCGTCCTCCTCTCCTCAGGACCTGGGGTGCAGTGATGGCTGATTTCCACCGGAGGGCACACTAGACAGGTGACCATCTTGCTCCTCTTCTCAGGACCAGGGGTGCAATGAGGGCTGTTTCCCACCAGAGGGTGCTCTAGGCATGCTCACCGTCCTCATTTCCTCAAGACCAAGGGGTGCAGTGAGTGCTGATTCCCACCAGATGGTGCTCTAGCTGTGTACACGAGCCTCCTCTGGTCTCAGGACCAGAGGGGTGCAGTGACCACTTATCCCCACCAGATGGCGCTCTAGGTGTGTGCACTGTCCTCTTCTTCTCAGGTCCAGGAGATGCAGTGAACAATGTTTCCCACCAGATGGTGCTCTAGGCCTGCACATGATCCTCCTCATCTCAGGACCAGAGAGGTGCAGTGACCACTGCTTCACACCAGATGGTGCTCTAGGTATGCACACTGTCCTCAGGACCCTTGGCGTCCCACAAGCCCCGCCCCTGGACTGCTCACTTCCTGCTCCTGCCCCACCCCTGCAGTGCTCCACTCCTCCTCCTAGCCTGTAGCTGCAGCTACTTCTGCCCAGGACGCTGTAAAACATGAAGCCCTGATGAAGTGTCCCAAAGCCTCAGTGCCAAAGACAGACTAGCCTCTGGTCCTGCTGCAAACTTTAGCGTCCGAACCCCAGAGCAGTCTTGTCCCAGTGTTATGGAGAAAAGAGTCCACCACTCACACAGCCTCACGTAAAAAAAATGGCTTTATTGGGGAAGTGGAGAGCTAACCGGCCAGGGACACAGCACAGACTCAGGAGCTGAAACTGCGACCCCGAACAACCCACAAGCTAGGGTTTTTAAAGGCAACATCCACGTGGTCCAGCCTGGCCACGCACAGGTGGCCAACGGGATTGTAACACCACATAAGGGTTGCATGTTTATGTCCGTGGCCAGTGGGTTACAGTCTGACTCCTAGGAACTGTTGGAACTAACATGTCCTTCTGGCTTGAATTTGCAGGCAAATTTGGGGTCCACACACAAAGCAGGTGGATATTCTTACTCTTGGGGTTTGTATATTCCGGAAACATGATGTCACATAGCCCTGCATCCTTGAAGCTGGGGGCTGTTACAAAGACAGCTACAGGAGATTTATTACAAAGATAGCTACAGGAGGATACACAATGTGCACACCGAGGCATCGACTCCCTTGAAGCAGGAGGCAATCGATCACGGGGTGGGATGCACAACGTTGCACAACAGGCACCGTTCTAATTGGGCAGGGTATGACACAGGGCAGAAGTCCATGTGAAATAAGCTTTAAGGTCTCCCTTCATGGCCTCTCTTTGCTTTTAGTAAAGGATCAATTTCTTGGCTTAGTTTTCCTCACACAGTCTGGGACCTTCACAGTCTAGGAGACCCTTCCCCCTACACCAGCTCTCACTGAATTATCACAGTGTCAGCTCAGGCCAGCAGTCAGGGCCCGCAGTGATCTGCTGGGTGCCCAGGAAGGAGATGGGGCCCCAGAGGAGCCACGAGGTCCATAGGGAGGTAGAGGCTGCCGGCAGAGACAGGAGCATTGTAATGGGTTGTGTTCCCAAAGTTCATAGATGGACCCTCTCATCACCCAGTACCTGTGAATGTGACCTTATATGGAAATGGGCTCTTGGCAGGTGATCAACTTCAGTTCTTGTTGTTAGGGTCATCCCTAACCCACTATTATTGTGCCACTAAAAGAGAGAAATTGGGTCCCAGAAATGCACCCAGGGATGATGCTCTGTAGAGATGTCACTCTGCTCTCACAGGTTTAGAAGCTGAGAGAAGACCTAGAACACACTGCCTTGTACCTCCTGGGGGAATGTGGCCCAGAAGACACTGATTCCATGCCACTGGACTTCAAAACCACCCAGTCTGTAATGGTGTGTCAGAGCAAACCAAGGGGAATATTCTGCTCTTTCCACATTATTTTTTGTTGGTTATGGGGCCTGAACTCTGGGTCTGAGTGCTGAGCTCTTCGGCTCAAGGCTAGCATTCTACCACTTAAGCCACAGTGCTACTTCCAGCCTTTTCTGCTTATGTGGTGCTGAGAAATGGAACCCAGAGCCTCATGCATGCAAGGCATGCATGAGCCACCTTCCCAGCCCTCCATACTCTTTTCTCCTCCTCTCCCCTGGAGATCCCCCTGGAGTTATCTAGGGATATGTTTGCTTGCTTCCCTAGGAAGCTAGTGACACTCAAACGGCCATATTACCCAGCAGTCCTGGGTACAGGCAGTCCTGAAATCTGTTCCTGGATTGGTTTACCATTTCAGGATAGGAGGAGTCTGTGTGGAGAGCCCTCCTCAGCTCTGGACCCCAGTTAGCAATGAGCTACACTATAAGGCCACACAAAGGGCAGCCATCCTCCAGAGCTTTACCCTCTCGTGGATGAGTCCTATGAGCTCTGGCAGAGAGTAGGCAGCCAGGGGACCTGACATGGATGTATGTACCCCAAGGTGCTTGGTTCTTTTTTTTTTTTTTGTCAGTCATGGGGCTTGAACTCTGGGCTTGGGCACTGTCCCTCAGCTCTTCGACTCTAGGCTGGCACTGTACTGCTTGAGCTACAGAGCCACTTCTGGTTTTCTGGTGGTTTACTGGAGACAAGAGTCTCATGGTCTTTCCTGCCCGGGCTGGCTTTGAACCATGATCCTCAGATCTCATCCTCCTGAGTAGCTAGAATTACAGGTGTGAGCCACCAGTGCCCGGCTTAGGTGGTTGGTTCTTACAGGGACTCTTACCTGGTGAGAACAGGATAGGGTCCTGCCAGGTAGTGACTTCCTAGAGGAAGGGCGATGGAGGGCTGCACCCAGTCAGAAGCCCCTGGCAGTATTTGTCCAGGTTGTACAAAGCCATCAGTCATGAATGGTTCTCAACCAGGGAGGTTTGCTCCCCAGTTGATACTGGCAATTTAGGTAGACATGGCTGTTCTTCAGGCCTGGTCAGGCACTGCTGACACCTAGCGGTCAGAGTTGGGAATGCAGGTAAACATCCTGCCTCCACCAGAACAATCTAGGACAGCGCATAATGGCCTCATAAACCGTGTGAATTTTGTCACCACCAATGTGTGATAAACTGAATTAAATCTACATATTGTGGTGTGTCACTTCTACTAGCTATCTTAACTTTCCAGTCTCATATCTCTCAACTATTCTCAGTCCACTTTAATAATCTTGAACACATTTTACTGTCTCTTACATTGCAATTATTATTCTTACATTGACAGCCTGTGAAGCTGCTGTGTGTTTGGCATTATTACTATTATTGTTGCTGTTGTTATTATTGTTGTTGTTGTTGCCGGTCCTGGGGCTTGAACTCAGGGTCTGGACCCTGTCCCTGAGCCTCTCTGTGCTCAAGGCTAGAGCTCTACCACTTGAACCTCAGTGCCACTTCCAGCCTTTTCTGTTTATATATACTGAGGACCCAAACGCAGGGCTTCATGCATGCTACACAAGCACTCTACCATTAAGGCACATTCCCAGCCCTGGCAATTATATATATATATATATATATATATATATATATATATGTGATTACATAAATTTTACAACTTTCACTTAAAGTCACAAACACATTTTAACCTTCACAAGGCAAATTGTCATTATCATGGTCTATAAAGTTTGTGAATTCTATAAGCTTTGACAATACAACTATTTCTTCCACATCGGGTAATATGTACCTTTCCTTTTGCTTAGTGTAAGCTGTTCCCTCTTTCCCTCTCATTCCCTCCCTCCCACCACTGCCCTTAAGTTGCTTAGTTCATTTTCATTAGTGTCCAGTGCAGCTGATGGGCCCCTCTGTTGTATATTTTCCCATTTCCCTCTGATTCTGTGTCCTCCTAGCTTCCCTCAGATGTACACACACACACACACACACACACACACACACATCTATCTATATATTTATCTTTCTATCTAGAAATAGATATAGATATACCATATATGAGGTCAAGACCATGGAGTCATTTAGAAATGATATGACAAATTAAGTAGAGGTCCTTTGTTTCTTGAGTCCTGTTTACTTTGTCATATCTCCTTGCGTTTCGAATTTAATTTGCACATATCAGGGAGACCATGTGCCATTTGTCATTCTGATCTTGGCTTACCTCACTCAAAATGATTTGTTCTAGAGCTGGGAAGGTGGCTCAGTGGTAGAGCGCTTGCCTTGCCTGCATGAGGCCCTGGGTTCGATTCCTCAGCACCACATAAGAAAAAAGAAAAAAGCCAGAAGTGGCGCTGTGGCTCAAGTGGTAGAGTGCTGGCCTTGAGCTGAAGAGCTGAGGGACAGCGCCCAGGCCCAGAGTTCAGGCCCCACGACCAGGTCCTGAGGAGGACCGTGTGCACACCTAGCACATCCTCTGGTGGGAATCAGTGCTCACTGCACCCCCGGGTCCTGAGGAAGACAGTGTGCACACCTAGCACACCCTCTAAGAGGAGTCAGCACTCAAGGCACCCTCAGACCCCACCCAGCTTCCCAGCTGCACCCTGGTCCCACAGAGGCCCACAGGCCCCACCATGTGCCGAGGGGCGACCCAGCAGCAGGCAGCCCAGCAACTTGTGTGCAGGGGCGAGAGGAGGGGTACTGGGGTCAGGAGGAGGGGTCGGGTGGGGGGTTCAAGAGGGGTCAGGTAGCCAAGCGCCGGTGGCTCACGCCTATAATCCTAGCTACTCAGGAGGCTGAGTTCTGAGGATCACAGTTCAAAGCCAGCCGGGGCAGGAAAGACGGGAGACTCTTATCAATAAACCACTCAGAAAACTGGAAGTGGCGCTGTAACTCAAGTGGTAGAGTGCCAGCCTTGAGCTGAAGAGCTGAGGGACAGTGCCCAGGCCAAGTTCAAGCCCCACGACTGACAAAAAAAAAAAAAAATAGAGGGCTCGGGTGGAGGAGGTCAAGTGGAGGGACAAGGTGGAGGAGGAATCAGGGGGAGGAGGGTTCGGGTGGAGGAGTGGTCAGATGGAGGGGTCAGATGGAGGAGACATCAGGTGGAGGAGGTTAGGTGGAAGATGTCAGGTGGAAGAGGAATCAGGTGGAGGAGGGGTCAGATGGAGGAGGGATCAGGTGGAGAAATCAGGTGGACGAGGTTAGGTAGAGGAGGGTTCAGGTGGAGGATGTCAGGTGGAGGAGGAATCAGGTGGAGGAGGGGTCAGATGGAGGAGGTCAGGTAGAGGAGGAGTCAGCTGGAGGAGGCCAGGAGGAGGAATCAGGTGGAGGAGGGTTCAGGTGGAGGGGGGTCAGGTGGAGGAGGCAGTCAGGTGGAGGAGTCAGGTGGAGGGGGTCAGGTGGAGGGGGTCAGGAGGAGGGGTCAGGAGATTGGGGTCAGATGGACAGGGGATGGTAGAAGGGGGCAGGATTCCCTCCTCTGAGCCCAGGGGCGTTTAGGGACAAGGACGAGTGGCTGTGGGGTGGTCAGAACTTGAGGACAAGGGACCGGACAGGGGCTGAGATCAAAGGCGGTGGCAGAGATGTCTCCTAAACCTGGGGTCAGGGTCTCCTGGGGGACAGGGTCTGTCCCCTGGTTAGTATAACCAAAACTGTCCCCAGAACGCCAAATGCAGCCTGGAATACAAAATCACCAACAGAAACACACTATTGTTGCCAACTGCTTTACATGCACAGTAACATTTAACCCTTCTATTTGTCTATATTATCAATTTTGATTGTTTACTGTTCATCATACATTCGGTATATAACGTAAGTTCTACTGAAAGTGACAATGATACCTATAAAAATATACTTTACTCTCAATGTCTGAGGAGCTGTCCTTCCTGACGAAAGCATCCCCAAACGTGTTTTTCCTAAGGTGGTCTGTTATTGTTACATAAAAAGGTGACGACACAAATTCCACTCCTCTGTATGTTCTCTACTAACCAAGAAATGATAACATTCCTCCGACCACCCACATTCAAAAACTAACCTGGCCAGACACTGGTGGCTCACATCTGTAATCTCAGCTTCTCAGGAGGCTAAGATCTGAGGATTGCAGTTCAAAGCCAGCCTGGACAAGAAAGTCTATAATACACTCTTATCTCCAATTAACCCCAAAAAGCCAGAAGCAGAGCTGTGGCTTGAGTGGTAGTGTGCTACCCTTGAACAAAAATGCTAGGGACAGCACCCAGGCCCAAGGACCAGCACCCACATGGACGCACGTGTGCACGAGTGCCCACACACACACAAGCTGGCAACAGTAGGCTATTTTGATTATAGTACACAGATCACACATACAATGACTTAATAGAAGTAACTTTATTTCTCATTAAAGTGCAAAGGTAGATTTTAGGATGGCAATGGTGAAATCTATGCTCTCATTCCCTTGATTCAAAGCATGACAGTCTTCTCCCATATGTAGTTCCCAAAACCACCTTGGAGATTATCTGACTCCAGTCCCTAAGGGTTAGAGCCATTATTTCTGAGAAAGGTTTACAAAATAAACTATTGACTACAATTATAAAGGACAGACATCCACAACTTCATTCTCCTAACCAGAGAATCAGGTGGTCATCTATTGTCAGGCCTGGAAGTAATGCCTATTACTTGTGTCCAAATCCTTTAGATAATGTTCAGTTATATATTGTCCCATTTGAGATAACGAGGCTGAGAAATGTGGACTTCAGTGTGTGGCCAAGAGAAGAGAATGGTTTCAGAGAACACACAGCTCATCTCTTCCATGCAGGATTTCCCTGTATAAACTGGGTTTGATGAGAAGACATTTTCTACAAGTTTTCCTACAGAGGGTTTTTCTCCTGTGTGATTCCCCTGATGCTTGCTAAAATTTGACTTATGGTTGAAAGACTTCCTACATTATTTATATTTACAGGGTTTCTGCTTTATGTTGCGTTCTCTGATGCCTGCTGAGGTGTGACTTCTGGCAAAAGGTTTTCCTACATTTATCACATTCATAGGGTTTCTCTCCTGTGTGTGTTCTCTGATGCACAGTAAGGACTGACTTCTGGTAGAAAGATTTCCTACATTTGTTACATTCATAGGGTTTCTCTCCTGTGTGAGTTCTCTGATGCACAGTAAGGTCTGACTTCTGGTAGAAAGACTTCCCACATTCATTACATTCATAGGGTTTTTCTCCTGTATGTGTTCTCTGATGTACAGTAAGTTTTGATTTCTGATAAAAAGTTTTTCTACACTCATTACATTCATAGGGTTTCTCTCCTGTGTGTGTTCTCTGATGCACAGTGAGGTCTGACTTCTTATAGAAGGATTTCCTACAATCATTACATTCATGTGGTTTCTCTCCTGTGTGAGTTCTCTGATGTAAAATAAGATCTGACTTCTGGTTGAAAGACTTTGCACATTTGTTACATTCATAAGGTTTCTCTCCTGTGTGAGTTCGCTGATGCCTGCTGAGATTTGACTTCTGGTTGAAAGATTTTCTACATTCATTACATTCATAGGGTTTCTCTCCTGTGTGAGTTCTCTGATGCACAGTTAGATCTGATTTGCGATAAAAAGATTTGCTACATTCGTTACATTCATGAGGTTTTTCACCTTTGAGAGTTTGAGGTTGTACAGTGAGATTTGACTTCTGACAGAGAGATTGTACACACTTGTTACGCTTGTAGGGCTTCTCCTGTAGATGCTTTCTCTGATGTTTTCTACAGTATGGTTTCTTAAAGGATTTCTCACATTCATTCTCTTCGGTGTGGATGTTCTGATATGTTTTTAGTATAGGTTTTATGTAGAATCTTTTCCCACATGCAGCACATTCTAATGTTTTCCTCCCTACATGAGTTATTTCTTGGACAATGAGAGCAGGCTTGTCATAGTCTTCCCTATATTCATTGTACTTATAGTATGGCTCTCCCAAACAAACCCTCTTCTGTATAAAGAATATGGTCTCTGAGTTTAATACCTTACGTTCTCCACCATATTCAAGATCCTGCTGACCATTTGGACTCTCATGAGGCTTACTAAGATGCTTAGACTGTCTAAGACATTGTTCGACTACATGAGAGGCGCCAGGCTTCTCTCCAGCATGCATCTCATCAGGCTCACTATGGAGAAGCATGTTCTGATGAACAATAAACTCCTCAGTCCTCATCCCTAAGTAGTTCCCATTATTCATTATCAGCTCTGACTTAGGGTTTGAGCTCAAATTAAAAGTTCTTCCTAATCTAACTCTTTCCTCCACTGTGTTGCTGCTGGTGATTACAACTTGCCACAGATGTCTGTCTGGACTGCCCTGGCACATCTCAATCTGGTCATCTACTTGCTGGACATCTGAAATAATTAACAAAAAGGAAGAAAAAACCATAAATGATATCCAAGCATTTTTTAAGGAATAATCATGTAAAGGTAAAGACATTTCTTCCCATCCTACTTGCTAAAGATTTTAAAATAGCAATACTAGAGATTGATTTATTAAAACTATATGTGTTTCTCCCTAATGAGCTAATTAACAAGGTAATATTTTACATGTAAAATCATGTTTTTCCTCTGCCTCAAGATTTTTTTTCCTCTTTTAGTATCAAGGGAAATATTCAGTCAAACACTCATTTACCAACTACAGCTCGAGGGAAATATTCAGTCAAACACTCACTAACTACAGCTCGAGGGAAATATTCAGTCAAACACTCACTTACTAACTACAGCTCGAGGGAAATGTTCAGTCAAACACTCACTTACCAACTACAGCTCTAAGCTAAGTACTTACCATCTGCTATTTGTTTTCCTTGAGTTGTTTTGTTTTGTTTTCTGAACAATTATGAATAATTTATGCTGCTTGTCTTCTCAACCTATAGCTTGGAAAATATAAATATTTTCTAGGATCTAAGACTGTAAGGGTATATAATAAGGTCCTTTGCCTGTTAGGTAAGCAGTAAGAATTTATAATACTTGTTTATATGTTTATATATTTGTTCAGTTCTCATTTCTCCCTCAGAACGACTATAAGGCATCCATGAATATTTTCCTTTTTTGTTGTTTTGGTCAGTCATGGGGCTTAACTCTGGGCCTGGGCACTGTCCCTCAGCTCTTCAGCTCAAGGCTAGCACTCTACCACTTGAGCCACAGCACCACTTCTGGCTTGCTCTGCTCATGTGGTGCTGAGGAATCGAACCCAGGGCCTCATGCATGCAAGGCAAGCACTCTACCACTGGGCCACCTTCCCAGCACTCTATGGGTATTTTCAAGTTGCTACTTTTACATTGTAAACAGAGTATCTTTCAAATTACTATTCTAACACTTCTACCTCTCAGAACCACAGCAAACAAAGGAGACACCAGCCCTGAGTGGCCATCCTCTCTTGTCTAAAAGCTTTGGTTCTGAATGCCAGGCTTTGTGGCAGCTACTTTTGAGAAGCCTTTTTTCTGGATTTTCTGGGCCCAACCTCCCTCCTCAGTTCCCAGTACATGCATGTTCCTAGGTTCCACAGAAAGTAAGGCCTCCTGAACATTTCTCATTTTTTTATTTTGGAATGATTTCCACAAAGAGAAAAGGAAAAATGCCAACTTTAACTCTACTCCCACACAGAATTCAAAATGCCTCCATATGAATTCTTGGTTCACTTAGCCTTGAGACCAAGGACATCTTACTCCTGCTAAGAATAGTTCAACACGGCCGTACTAGCAGGGATCTGCTCTTTTCAACATCCCTGTCCAGGATGCACTGACTCACCTGGGAAATTCTGGTCTGGGGCTCCTCCCACTTGTGGCTCTGCCACAATCACTTCAGGTTTATGAACACAGTGTCCTGTTAATGGGAGCAGTGCAGAAGTTTTACCTGTGCTGGATTCTCTGTGGTGTGAGGATCTCAGACATTCTGGTATACAAGGCTGCTCCTAAACCTATTTTCTCATCAGCTCATGGAAGACCTTCTCTATAAATACCAGCTTTTGATTTTAAATACCAGGTTTAAACTACTGTTTTCCAAAGTCATATACCCAACTGTAATGTATCGTATATATCCACCTATATGTTGTATGTCAAATTTGGAAAAGCATCACCTTAAAATTAAGCTGCCCTTAGGTAAATAATGATCTCCCTAAAACTTATTGCCCTTATTACCACTCTAGTGTAACACCAGATTTTTTCTCTGTCTCATGCAGGAAAAATGGATCTTATCTCATAAATAGACATATTTGGTTTTCTTTCTCAAAATAATGTAACTTCTTTAAAAGAAAATACATTCACTTGACTTATGTTGTTATCCACACAGCCACAAAAGCACCATCACCTGTGAACTACCCAACTAACAAGCTCTGAAAGAATTCATGAAATTTTAATAAATACCTGGTCTTTAAGAATGGAAGGAAAAAGGCAACTGGCACTGGTGGCTCATACCTGTAATCCTAGCTACTCAGGAGGCTTACATCTGAGAGTAACAGCTCAAAGCCAACCAGGTGGGAAAGTATTCAAGATTCTTATCTCAAATTAACAACCCTTCCCCTCTCCAAAAACAAAAACAAAAACAGAAGTGCAGCTGTGATTCGAGTAGTAAAGCACTAGCCTTGAACATAAAAGTTCAGGGACTAGGGCTAGGAATGTGGCTTAGTGGTAAGATGCTTTTCTAACATGTCTGAAGCCCTGGGTTTGATTCCTCAGTACCACATAAACAGAAAAAGCTGGAAGTGGCCTGTGGCTCATGGCAGAGTGCCAGCCTTGAGCACAGAGAGGCTCAGCAACAATGCCCAGGCCCTGAGTTCAAGCTCCAGGACTGGCACAAAAAAAAAAGAAGAAGAAGAAAGTCTAAGAGTCAGAAAGTAATTGGAGTCTTAGTCTTTAAGAAAAATGGGGAAGGTAGATTTACCCAAGAGCAACCATGGAGACTGAATACTACAGATGTCCAATGCATGAGAGCAGCTGTCCCAAGCTGCGGAAGCTGGGACACTGCCAAAAACAGCTCAACATACACACACAGGCTCCGTTCTCCCAAATCTCCCTACTTAGAATGGACTGACTCACCAGCAAAGCTCTGGCCTGAGGGTTCTCCTACCCATGGCTCTGCTCCTTGCTCCAGCTTAATAATCGCCTCAGGTTTGGGAACACAGTGCCCTGTTAATGAGAAATAGTATAGCATTTTGGCCAAACTACTGACTTGACTCCTTGAAGAAGGATATCAGGATGTTTTCAAGAGTTGTGAAACCAGCCAGGCAATGGTGACTCACGCCTGTAATCCTAGATACTCAGGAGGCTGAGATCTGAGGACTGTGGTTCAAAGCCAGACCAGACAGGAAAGTCTGTGAGACTCTCATCTCTAATAAACCACCAGAATACCAGTGGTAGAACACTAACCTTGAGCTAAAGAGATGCAGAATAGCACCCAGGCCCAAAGTTCAAGTCCCATGACCAACAACAAAAAAAGAGTTTTGCAACCATTTAAACTTTTTGTTATATTCCATGGACTGGAATCTTCTATCTAAATATTATTGAACCTGACAAGTGTGAGTTAGTGTGATTTTGCTCACCCAAGGACACCAAGCTGCTGTAGGTCTCCAGCATCACATCCCTGTAAAGGGTCCTTTGAGCATTGTCCAGGTCCTGCCACTCCTCCCAGCTGAAGTCAACAGCCACATCCTCAAATGACACCAATCTCTGCAAAGGGATATTTCAAACATTAGCCCTCAGTCAAGAGAACACCAGGGCTGGGAAAGTGGCTCAGTGGTAAGAGCACACACCTTGAGCTGAAGAGCTGAGGGACAGTGCCCAAGCCCAGAGTTCAGGCCCCACAACCGACATTTTTCTGTATGTGTGCTTAGGTCTTACATAAGACGGTTGGAGCTTACTCTCTTATCTATACAATGGAAGAAATAAAAATCAAGGTAGAAAGATCTGCCTCTGTAGTAATTTGTCAATTACTAAAGTTTCCCTTATAGATCAGTAAATGTCTTTGATGCTAGCAACAGGGACATGATAAAAATTCATTTCTAAGCTGGGTGCTAGTGCTGTGATCCTATATAGGCAGGAGGCTGAGATCTGGGAATCACAGGTTGAAGCCAGCTCAGGAAAGAAAATCCATGAAACTCTTATCTCCAATCTACCATGTAAAGCTAGAAGTGGAGGTATGGACCAAGTGGTAGAGATCTAGCCTTGAGTGAAAAAGCCAAGCAAGAGCATGGGGCCAGAGTAAAAGCTCCAATTCTGGTATTAAACATTTTTTTAATTTAAATTATCTTCTAAGGAGCTAAGGATATGGCATAACATTAACTACAAATTGGCATCTGGAAATAGCATATTGGACTTGTTTAGATATAAGTTCACTAAAAATCAGGGAAATGGGGCTGGGAATGTGGCTTAGTAAGAGTGCTTGCCTAGCACACACGAAAGGTGGGTTCAATTCCTCAGCACCACATCAACAGAAAAGGCCAGAAGTGGCACAGTGACTCAAGTGGTAGAGCTAGCCCTAAGTACAGAGAGGCGCAGGGACAGAGTCTAGACCCTGAGTTCAAGCCCCGGGACTGGCAAAAACAAAAAAACAACTGAAAAGCCCGTTTAAATCTTCTACATAAAAGTGTTCTCATGAACAGCAAGCCCACTCAGGAAATCACAAAGATTATATGTTACAAGAGATCTAGTGCTGGAGGAGAACTGAGCATTGCCCTCACTTTCTCCTTGATGGGACGCCAGGGCTGGTGTAAGAGCCTATAAGGAGGCATGCGTTTGACATGCACAGTGGCAAAAAGCACTAACCACACCTCCTATGCCACTGCACTGTTAAATCAAGAAGAACAGGAACTAAGCAGGCTATCCCTGACAATCGCGCTTCCTCCCATTACTCTTCCTCCACGATCAAGGGTGCTGCTTTAACTTAACTGATGACAGCTACGAAAGCAAGGAACAAATCATGCATCTCAAAGAACTTGCAAAAAAAAAATCCAACAAAATAAAGGACCTATCCAGGTGGCTTACTCCCTGGCACATGCCTATCTTGGGTTCCTTAACTGCAATTTTTGCTCATACTAATTGTGCCTTGCCTGCTCAGGTGCATGCAGAACATCGTCATGGGGAAGATGACACCCATCACCAGTCAGTCTGTCAGTCAGATGCTCCTAGGGGGCACCTGGTCCAGTGTTCCTGGCTGACTACTTCGGCCCCTCTCAGCAGGAAACAGCTCCGGTACCTTCACCCATACTCCCAACCTGTTGCCCCCACTCAATCATTAAACCAAAGAGTTGGGAATGTTAGTCCAATAAGCTTCCTTCCCATAGCTTAGCACACTACCCCCTCCACAGCTTGGCACGCTCCCTTCCTAGGCAGCACTAGGCCCATTTAGTAAAGGCGGTAAATCATCAGCCTCCAGCCCCCTGACCTTGGGACGGCACTTCTATGGGGCAGCTACCACCATAGAAGGCAACAAGAGCCTCTTAAAGTGACCTTCAGATCTGGGCAGCTGCACAGGACCTTTATCTACTACTTGGGCAGCAGCCATCAATCCTAGTCTGCATGATGAAGCCCCTCGTCCTCACGCCCACACCAGAGTCTCTGCCTCCCAGCCCCTTCTAGCCTCAGTAAGTTATAGAGGTCACCTCAGACAATAGCCAGCAGATCTTCTCACTCTTCTCTTGCTGGCCCCTTTACTAGCAATAAACCTTTTCTTTATTCTTTGTATCTGGATGTCTGCGTAGTTTTCTGGCAAAGTCTAAAATACTCCAACTCTACATGCCACATTAGCAGAGCAACAAAAGTACAATCCAGGTGAGTGATGAGGAATGATCTGGCACATATCAGACTTAACTTAGTTCCCACAATAAAAATGTGATGTGTTCATTGTTGTAAGTTCCTAAAGATTAAAATATGTTCATAGGCCCCCTAATACTTCCTCCAAAAATAATAAAGAACTTCTAGCATCACCCACCTCCTATAATATAGCACATAGACAAGAGGGGAATAATATACTTCTTGACTAGATTTGCATTCATGGAATGATATAAGGGAAATGGAGAGAGGCTTAAGAGACAGTCAGAGACAAGAAAAGCAATGTGAAATATGGTCACTGATAGCAGGATACAGAAAAGTAAGAATAAGAAACAGCTAAGTAATTCCAAAAAACAAGGAAGACGATAAAAGAAGTTGGAAAAAGTTTGGTACTAATCTGTTATGCAGAGGGCACAGAGTTTTTGAGTCTCACTACAAATGAAGAATGGCCAACCACCCCTCCATCCCCCCCTGCTTGACAGTACCAGAAAGGCTGACTCCCCATTACACAAAGAGGAAATGTATGTAGTGACGAAAGAAAACCACCTTCAATTCAGTTCTCTGTCAGAGAAAGTATTCTACAAATTCAGACTGAAGATACTTTAAGATAAAGGTAATTCATTAATGGGGGCTGGGAATGTGACTTAGTGGTAGAGTGCTTGCCCAGCATGCATGAAGCCTTGGGTTCGATTCCTCAGTACCACATACACAGAAAAAGCTGGAAGTGGTGCTGTGGTTCAAGTGGTAGAGTGCTAGCCTTGAGCACATTCCCAGACCACAAACTATCTTTTATTTATTCATTTACTCATTTTGGTCAGTTGTAGGGCTTGAACTCTGGGCCTGGCACTGTCCCTGAGCTCTTCAGCTCAAGGCAAGTGCTCTACCACTTTGAGCCACAGCACCACTTCAGATTTTCTGGTGTTTAATTGGAGATGAGTCTCACAGACTTTGCTGTCGGTGCTGGCTTTGAACCGGGATCTTCAGATTTCAGCCTCCTGAGTAGCAAGGATTACAAGTGTGAGCCACCAGTGTCTGGCTCATCTTTATCTTATTTATGAACATTTCCTTAAGGCTGAATCTTAATTTTTAATTTCTCCATTTTAATTCTTAGTTCCACTAAAATTCATAAAATACAATGTAGACCAAACAATAATAATAACACAACTCACCAGAGATCCATTTGATTTTTGTTGTTGTTGGCAATGTATAGATAATTCTGGAAGCATATCTGGGAAAGAAGGCAAATGAAGTACAGTCAGGAAAGAACAAGTGTGGGTTTGTCACAGATTTTCCGGCTCAAAACACTACCTACGAACTGGAAAAGAACAAAAGACTTCCTATAGGAGAAGAACCTTTTATGTCTTCAGTAGAGGCACAGTCCCTGTGAATGGTGTATCAACAGTCCATCTGTTTGGATTACTATTACCTACAAGAACTGATAACAATTAAGGTTCCCTTAAAGAAAAAACTGAGTAATTTAAATTAAATAATATTATGTCTTCATGAAAATTAGTATTACAGAAATACACTTAGGAGTTTATAAATTAATTTCCTATTAATGCAAGAATATTATATGGGATTCCATTGAGTTTTTCCAATACCTCTTTGCCCTGAGTTCAAGCTCTGGGACCCACATCAGAAATAGAGGAGAGGGGAGGGGGAGGAAAAGAAGAGGGGGAGGGGAAAAGAGGAAAAGGCAATGTGGGCAGGTTAATTTTAATTTTTTCTGTATCACAATAAGATTTTTTTTAGTTTACAAAAACAAAATTAATTTATTATAGGCTGTGTCCCAATGCTTGAGATCAGAAATGTGGCAGATGGGAGGGGGGATTGGAATATTTTCACAGACACGACCAGCTAATATCTCCAAAAAAATTTAAATTTCTTTTTTTTGTTTTTTATTGTAAAAATACTGTACAGAGGGGTTATAGTTACATGAGTAAGGTAATGAGTACATTTCCTTCCAAGCACTATTACTTCCTCCTTTTTTCCCCCAATTTCTATAAGTTTCAGATTTCAGAAGTTACTAGAAATAAAATCTCTGTATGTGTAAGAGAGCATGTACTATATTTTATTAAGAATGAAACAAGTATATACAACCTTTCAGACTTCAAGAAATGTAAAATAGGCTCATTGTACCACAGAATGTCATTTTTCAAGAGCTGGTTAATAAAGTGGCACACATCCATGTTAATAATATTTTGAAGTCACAAAAGTCAGAGGAAGTGCTGAGGATAAACGGCCTGCCTGTTTCATGTATTTTAAAGCAATGTTTGTGCTACATTGGCTGCGATTTCCAAAATGAAATCCGTAAGTGAAAAAAAAAAGCTTGAGTAGAAAGTGGCAAAATGGCTAACACTAGCTAACAGGTGTGCGAATCGTGCGGCCGGGCCCAGACCCCTCAGCGGGTCTGTGCTGCTGTTGCCGGTTTCAGGAGGAGCCTCCCGGCTCCGTGCGTTTGAGCGCCCGCCCGCATCCTGACACCGGGCGGGAAGGGATGCGGGCA
This sequence comes from Dipodomys ordii, assembly GCF_000151885.1. Classification (NCBI taxonomy): domain Eukaryota; kingdom Metazoa; phylum Chordata; class Mammalia; order Rodentia; family Heteromyidae; genus Dipodomys; species Dipodomys ordii. The sequence continues at coordinate 38,280 of NW_012267287.1, forward strand.
GGGGGCGGGGCTGGGGCGCGGCCGGGACAGTCACCCCTGCTCCCGCTGAAGCTGGTCCCGTGGTCCTGTGAAACGTGGGGTCGCTATCAGGTAAGGCAGGGGAGGCTGACTGGCTCGTTCCCTTCCTGAGTCCCTAAGGAAGGAGATCCCCGTCAAACTCTGCCGTGCTTCCTGAACTCCAAAGCGGGGAGGCCGGCACGGAGTCACAGGCCCCGTGGAGCTATCGACGCGGGTGCAGAAGGGCCCAGAAACGAGCGCAGGAGGGACGACGCGGGGCCTCCAGCACGGCTGCCCGGAGCCCAGACGGGCC
>NW_012267287.1:40148-43122 GCF_000151885.1 Dipodomys ordii
CGCGGACCCCGCGCGGCGCGGGCTGCGGCCCCAGGCCAGCCTCTCGGCGGGACCGACCCAGACTAGTGGGCGGGAGGCACTCCGTGACACCCAGGCTGTCTCGGGACTCAGACTGAATCTTAGGAGGTGACTTAGTAGCAGCGAAAAGAAATGTAACCGGCGTGGCTGCTCCGAGGTATCGGGGACCCAGGGGCAGCCCGGGGGGGGGGGTGGGCATGGGTCAGTGAAGTAGTTAGAACTTCCTGAGGTTATACAAGCCAAGCATATACAGGGCCAGAACACAGGGTCGCCAGCAAAATGTAGGTGCTAAGCTCATTTCTCAGAATCGGCCGCCCACACTCAACACCCTGTTCTTTTTCTAGGGGGTTCCACAGGTTCACCTAGCAGTGGCTGACAGGGCTTCTAAGTGCCTCATTTCATTTCAACATGAAGTGTGCAACCTCCAGGGTGTCATAAAAGTAACAATCAAAATGACCTTGAGATTCCACCTTTGCTATAGTCAGAATGGCTATCATGAAGGAAAAATCAAATATCTGCAAGGGTGTAGCGGGAAAATTGAAGCTTTATAGTCCCACTGTCGTTGGGAATATGAATTAGCCCAGCCACGATGTAAGTTCTTCAAAAAACTAACAATGGAGCTTCAACATAATAGTGACATGCCACTACTGGGCCTATATCTGAAGGCAGGTAAGTCAGCATACAATACAGACACCTGTGCACTTGCTTATTATACAACAGCTGTGTCATGGAAACGTATTACATGCCCATCAAGTGATACATAGATGAAGGTAATTTGGTGCATATATATACACACACAATAGAATATTATTCAAATAAAAACAAAATTATGTATTCTGCAGGAAAATGCAACAGTAGACCATCATATCAGTGAAACAGACCAGACTTAGAAAAATGATTATCACATATTTTCTTTCTCACATATCTGGAATCTAGACTAAATATATAAAATAGAAATCAGGGAAGGAAGAAAAGTTCCTGGGGATGTGAATATGATTAAACTACTTTGTATGCATGTATGGAAATACCACAGTAAAACCACTTTATGCAAGTAATATTATTGTTAAAATTACATAAGTGTAGGGGGTTGGGAAGGTGGCTTAGTGGTGGAGTGCTTACCTTGAATGCATGAGGCCCTGGATTCTAGTCCTCAACACCACATAAGCAGAAAACGCCAGAAATGGCATTGTGGCATAAGTGGTAGAGTACTAGCCTTGAACTGACAAGCTGAGGGACAACACCCAGGCCCAGAGTTCAGGCCGCACAACCAACAAAAATAAAAATTAAAAAATTATAAGTTTAAACTATGTAATGTTTAGACTCACAATAATAAAAAGAAGAATATTTAGAGATTAAAAATCAATGAAGGAGGTAAGATTTCTCTCCACCAAAAAGTGTGAGATGTTACAGAAAATGAAGCATGGTAAACAGCAACCAAAAATTCAAAAACTCAGCTTAAAGCAAATACAGAAGACTGATCTTCGCCCATCAACTTCCCTTAAGATTAAAGAACCAAAGTTGTTTTAGGGGAAAATGAGGCAGGACAGATTAGGGAAAATAAGGCCTGGTGAATAGCAGCCAAGAATTTAGAAATAGTGTACTTAGAAACATAGAAGCTCCTCTTCTTTATTTTAACCCTTGTACTCCTTCATAAGCTTTAGTATTAGCACAAGGAAAAAGAAAAGAGCAAGAGGAGCTTTCTCTATCTGACCTTGCCTGCTGGCCCCAATTAGTATGCTCTAAAAACTGAAGGAAATATATAATTTTAAAAAGACATGTATTTTAAGTGTCAGTGGCTCACACCTGTAATTACCTACTCAGGAAACTGGGATATGAGTACTGTGGTTCAAAGTCACCCCAGGCAGCAAAGTCCATGAGACTCTTATCTCCAATAAACTACTCAGAAAAGGCCAGAAGTGGGGCTGTGGCTCAAGTGGTAGAGAGCTTAGGGACAGTGCCCAGGTCCAGAGTTCAAGCCCCACAACCGACCGGAAAAAAAAAAAAAGCAAACGAACAAAAAGAAATATAGTCTGGAGAAACAAATACTTGGAAACAATGGCTCCAATTGGCACACATAAACACTTTGTGGCAGGGCGTATTCATCTCAAGGATAATCATGTGTTTATGGCATAAAGGGGCTGCCCAAACATAATGGTCATGTACAGGTCAGCCTTGGAGACTTTGAGCACACGTGGTAAAAGTTTGACATGAACAGTGATTAAGAACAAAGGTAAATACTATTCTTTGCATAACTTTAAGTCAGATACTATCATATGTCAAAGAGCCCAGGGTCTCTCCCTTCGAGAACCCACGCTGTTAGTGTGCTACCTTTTTGCTTGTCTGTTTCTTGTCTGCTTGCCTGCTTACTCAATGAAGCTCTGCAGTTTTCTTACCATTATGACTTGTCCAGAAATTCTTAGTTTGTAATCGAAGTCAAGGATCCTAAGTGGACAGTTCCTATTTTTACAACCCTCCCACCTGGATGCAGTACCACTCCATGTTCATTTCAGCATTATCTACAATGGTCAAGGCATGGAAACATGCTAGGGTGCTCTCTCTCTCTCACACACACACACACACCATATCACTATAACAAGGATCTCTTGCGTTTACAACATAGATGCTAAGCACAACAGGTTGGGCACCTAAAGACAAAAACAAAATGATCTCACTTATGTGGCATCATCTAAAGCAGTCAAGACTCTCAGGAAGGTAGGAGAATGCACGGCCAGGCAGGCCTGCGGGCAGCGGCCTTGCCTCCAGCGGACGCCAGGAGGCCAGGCACCGCTGTCACAGTCAGCGCCGGGAGTCCAAAGCGCCCGCCTCCCCAACAGTTATTCCAGGAGGAGGGAGGGGAGCTGTGCCCCAGGACTAGAAATTCTCTTTCCAGACACAGCTCGGAGCTCCTGGAGTCTGGCGGGAGGGGGAAAGCGGGGGAGTAAGGGTGCGGGGACCC
>NW_012267287.1:44550-59094 GCF_000151885.1 Dipodomys ordii
CCGGCGCCCGAGCCCGCGGCCGGTATGCTCCCCTCCCCGCCGCCCGGCCTCGCTCCGCCTGGCCCCGACGGGCTCCGCTCTGGTCTCCGCCCCAGAAGCGAGGCCGGCCCCGCACCCGTAGGCCCCTCTCCGCCGGGCCTTTGGCCCCGCCGCAGGCCTCTCCCTTACTTCTTCTGTAATCCCTCCGTTTACTTTGTTATTTTTTGTCGGTCTTGGGACTTGAACTCGGGGCCTGGGCGCGGTCCCTCGGCTCTTCAGCCTTGAGGCGAGCGCTCCACCGTTGAGCCACAGCGCCACTTCCGGTTTTCTGGTGGTTCAATGGAGATGGAGTCTCAGGGGGTCTCCTGCCGGGGCTGGCTTTGAGCCGCGATCCTCAGATCTCAGCCCCCTGAGTAGCTGGGGTGACAGGCGTCCGGCCCCGGCTAAGCCCCTCCTCTTTCATCCCCAGTGGTTAAGGTCATTCTGCCTTAGAACCTTCCTGGCTCTCACCACACAGGTGAGATAAAGTCTCTGGACAAAGGCCGCCGAATGGCCATGTAAACACCCTGTAAGCCAGTCCACCCCCCCCCCCCACCTGCAAAGCCATGTTTTAAGTTCAGGACCCTCTTGTAAGGACTTCCCTATACCAGAACTCCTCACCACACCAAGGGCAGTTCACTACTTGTTATTGGGGGGTTATCTAAGCCTACTCATTGCAAATACTCTTTTCCTTTACCAGCCTTGTCTTATCAAGAACAGGCCGGCTTTTGGATGGGATACATAGATGTGACCACATATGTGCTAGAGAAACAGGAAGATTATGAAAGTGCTTGTTTAAATTTTAATTTTACCGTTTTCGAACACTTTTAGGTACCAGTTCCAACTGGACCAAACTACCGCCACCTCTCTTCAGTAAAGCTGTTATTATGCTTATAGATGCTCTGAGAGATGATTTTGTGTTTGGGTCAAAGGGTGTGAAGTACATGCCTTACACAACTTACCTCATGGAGAAAGGGGCATCTCACAGTTTTGTGGCTAAAGCAGAGCCACCCACAGTTACTATGCCTCGAATCAAGGTAAATTTCACGTGATGTTTTATAAGCTATAGTCTGGCTCTTCTACTTTTACCTCTGGAATTTAGTTTGGCACTGCCATTTTTCTGGATCAGTACAATGCTAAAGTTACCACAGACAAGATGGAGCTGAAATCCATGACTTGTGCACCTTGTGAAACAGCCAGAACTCTTCAGCTAAAGGCTAGCGCTCTACCACTTGAGCCACAGCACCACTTCTGGCTTTTTCTGCTTGTGTGGTACTGAGGAATCGAACCCAGGGCCTCATGCTTACAAGGCAAGCACTCTACCACTTAGCCACCTTCCCAGTCCTTTGGTAATGTTCTTTAGTCATCTGTAGGTTAGTTCCAACCCTGGAAGGAAACATGGTTGTCCAGTCTAGTATCCTGACATTATGCATAAGAAAATAAATGTAGGTAAGTTAAATGGCGTGCCCAAAACTATGGTATGCTAATGATGAAACCAGTATGATCTGGCCTCTAGGAGTTCAGTCTGGTGAGGGTGTTTTTGAAATTAATGGTTCTTTGCCAAAGAATTATGAGTAAATGAAAAAGTGACACTCTGTGGATTGGCTTAAGAAGTACTTATTGAAGGAGGAGGCTACAAGGCTTGATAAGAAATGTACTCATTATCTTGCCCATGTAATTGTAACCACTCTGTACAGTATTTTCACACACAAAAAAATCAAAAAAAAAAAAGAAGTACTTATTGAGTACGTACTGTGTGCTCATATTGCAATGGATGTATATTTGGAGGAAAATGGTATTTCTGCCTTACTGGGGATTTATTCTCCAATGAGGTGTATAACCATTAAAGACAAGTGAGCAAACAAGTAAATTCGCAGTTCTTGTGTGATCACTGCATGACTGAAAAACAGAACACTATACTCAATGCTGGGTGTGGAATCAGTTCAGATTGGGGACAGTAGAGCCTTTCTGAGGGACTTACATGCAATCACAGACTGGCAGCATAAGTAAGAGTGTTGGGGCAGAAATGAGCAGAAACCAATGATTTTCCTCCTGCTTCTTCACTCAGAGGACATTAGATTTGCTGGACTATTAAAGGCTGGAGTGTGGTAGACTTCAGGAATTTGCTCATCCCATGGAACAGATTTGAATCAATGGGAACCCAATGGAGTCTGAATATACAGGTTCATGTTTTCAACACATATCACACAGCCATTTAACTCTGTTACTAACCCATAGTTTCTATGGCACTGCTGTTGTCTTAACTGTCCCTGTCTCCTCCTTTACTCTCTGAAGTGATGAGCCATGTTAATTCAGTTAAGTCTTCATTATTGAGTTGGCTGAGTTTTGCAGAATCTGTCTCCTTTCTCCATTCTCACGCTAGTTGCTGTCCTGGCATTGGTTTATCCTCCAGTACTGGTCAGGCCCTAGTTCTGTGCCTGCCTGTTTCATCTGCCAAATGGTCTCCTGCTTCCCATCTTGCATTTTTTGACCCATGTTCTAACATGAATGTTTCTTCCTGCAGGCATTGATGACAGGGAGCCTCCCTGGCTTTGTTGATGTCATCAGGAACCTCAATTCTCCTGCGTTGCTAGAAGACAATGTGATAAGACAGGCAAAAGCTGCTGGGAAGAGAATAATCTTTTATGGAGATGAAACATGGGTTAAATTATTCCCAAAGCATTTTGTGGAATACGATGGTACAACCTCATTCTTTGTGTCAGATTACACTGAGGTCAGTCTTCAAAATAGAGAAATATGTTATCCTGAGTAGAGCCTAGCTCGGCCATTTCCTGCTGAGAAGCAATGCTGTTATTTGTGTGTCATTAATTTATAGAATAGTATAGAGAGACTGTAGAAGTCATTTATACACATAATCACTTACAAATGGAGTCATTAACCTTGATGCATGTGTGAGTGGAGATCTGCAGGTCCCACAGTGCAAAGCATATTGGCACTCACTGAGGTCACAAGAGATTCAGGAAGGGCACTACAACAGAGTAGCTGTGACAGTGAGGTCTGCAGCTGAGCAGGCTGCTGGCCCTGTGGAAAGACGCTTAACTGACGGTGTCTCCATGACATTCTTTTCAGATATAAAAGAATTTATGAGTGTTGTTTCTTGCCTCAAAGAATACTCTTTTTATAGGATTGCTGGTTAGCCTAACTCTGAACACTGTGCTGTCCTTTGCCCTTTATTACCTGACAGAAACTTAGGCCTGTTTAAGTTGCTCATTTAGTTAAGCCCAGTAGTGATTTCACAGAAAAGAACTTCTTGTCAGAACAGCCCTTACTTATTTAAATTATATATGTGTAATGTCTACAAACTAGAGACATTTGAAAAAATAACCAAAAAACCCCACAAAACACTAGGCATAAAAGCTTAATCTAAGACACACAATGGTGGCTCACACCTGTAATCTTAGCTACTCAGGAAGCTAAGACCTGAAAGATTGTGGTTGAAAGCTAGGCTAGGGAAGAAAAGTCTGCATGTCCAGTTAGCCAGCAGAACAGTGGACTGGAGGTATGGCTCCAGTACCAGAACACCAACCATGAGCATAAAAGGTGAGTGAAACATGAGAGCAGGGGGAAATTGCATAATCTTAACATTATAATGTTCATTTATTTATTGATTTTTAGTAACAGGGTTTTTGCTGTTTGTTTTTCTTGTTTGCTTTGGTTTGGCTATTTCGTATTTTCAGTTCCTGTGAGTCCTGTTATCTAAGATAAACTCCTAGATTCGGCTGTTGCTCTTTCTTGGGAGTAAAGAGCTAGAGAAAATTGGACATGCTATCTATATGTACTTTTCTTCTTCAAAGGTGGATAATAATGTCACAAGGCATTTGGATAGAGTATTAAAAAGAGGAGACTGGGACATCTTAATCCTCCACTACCTGGGACTAGACCATATTGGCCACATTTCTGGGCCCAACAGCCCCCTGATTGGACACAAGCTTAGCGAAATGGACAGCATCCTGATGAAGATTCACACCTCACTACTCTCAAAGGTGAGGCTCACTGGGATGTGTTGCATTGTGACAAGAGTTTCATGTTGTCGATATTTCCTAAGAGGACAGGAACTGCCTGAACGAGCACCACTTCTGCTATCAGTCTGCCAGCCATGCTTCAGCTACAGGTGTTGCCACATGGACTCCCTCCATTTTCCATGCAGCCCAGGGGTACCTTGTAGATTACTGTTCTTAGGCAAACAGTCTCTCCTAGAGTTTATGTTCTTACCAGGAGAGGCAAATAAAAACATAGTAAGCAAGAACTCAAGTATACCGAAAAGCTGTTGGTGCCACAGAAAAACATGGGCAGGAGGAAGCAACACCTCTGTTCCAAAGAGGCCATATTTAGAGCAGTCTTCTTGAAGGACAGGTACAGTGTGAGCAGAGTCCAAGCAGCAAGGGTCAGGTGGAGCCCACCTGGCACAGCAGGTCAGCGGAAGTCTGGGCAGAGAAGCCTTGTACATAACTCAAGTCCCTATCTGAGTACTGTTTTATTCTCAAATAATCCTGCAAGATAGATTCCTATAGTATGTCCATCAACAGATGAGAAAGGCGAGCCTAGAAGACTTGGGCTCAAACTCTCATAGCCTAGAAGTGATAACTCCCCTGTTCTCAGAGTCCAGAACATAACCCTGCTGTGTCTGAACTATGCACAATTCTTTTTCCACCTGTGATAGGGTCTAATCTTAAGATGATGTGCACGCCTCCTTTGCCTTCCAGGAGAGAGAGACTCTCTCACCTAACTTGCTGGTTCTCTGTGGCGACCACGGCATGTCTGAGACAGGGAGCCATGGGGCCTCTTCCACAGAAGAAGTGAGCACACCTCTGCTCTTAATCAGCTCTGCATTTGAGAGAAGACCTGGTAAGAATTGGGAATCACTGGATTTTCAAAACTTAATTTTTTAAAAACCATGCTGCAGAAGCTGTTTGAGTTTGAAATGTTTTGGGCAATGTGAAAATGAAAATTACAGAGAAAAATAAATCAGGATTTGCAGCTTCTTCCCTACCTATTTTTGTCTTCAGAGGTTGCTGTAGGTTTTTGTTGTTGCTGTTGTTGTTATTTTGTTTGTTGTGGGGGGGGGGGAGTTGGCCAGTCCTGGGACTTGAACCCAGGGCCTGGGCACTGTCCCTGAGCCTCTCTGTGCTCACGGATAGCACTCTACCACTTGAGCTTCTGTGCTACCTCTGGCTTTTTCTGTTTATGTGATACTGAGGAATTGAACCCAGGGCATCATGCATGTTAGGCAAGCACTCTACCACTAAGCCACATTCCCAGCCCAGGTTTTTTTGTGTGTGTGTTGTTTTTTTGGGGGGTCTGGTCACGGGGCCTGAACTCTGGGCCTGGGCACTGTCCCTCAGCTCAAGGCTAGCGCTCTACCACTTGAGCCACAGTGCCACTTCCGGCTTTTTTCTTTTTGCTTATGTGGTGCTGAGGAATCGAACCCAGGGCTTCATGCATGCAAGGCAAGCGCTCTACCACTGAGCCACCTTCCCAGCCCCCCAGCCCAGGTTTTAGTCAGTTTGTTTTGTTTTTGGTATCAGTTGCATAAGGGAGGCTTTGTTGTGATACTTCCCTACAGACATACAAAAGCCCTTGATCACACTCACCCCCTGTGTGGCTCCCTGTCCCACTCCCCCCACCTACACAATTTCAGCAGGTCCAGGTTTTTATACATGCATAAAAAAAATACCTCAACCATATCTCCCTTATTTACCCTTTAGGTTGGCCCTCCCCTTCCTGCTGTGCCTCCTCCCTCCTCACAACAGACCCTGCTATACTTACATGTTTTCCATTTTTTAGTGACAATTAATTGTACAAAAACGTTTCATAGCAATACTTCACACACACACACTATAATGTAATTGGATTGGCTCCCTCTGTTGCTCCGTCCTCATTCTTCCTAATTTTGCTAGTCTACAATAGCTTTCAGTGAGGTTCCTCATGCCACCTAAATATAGATGGCAGAGATGTATTCCAGTATTATTTGGCTTCCATCACTCTCTTTCCAGCCCCTCTTTCTCCTCAAACAATCCCACAGTTACAATCATGGGGTATATGTGATGAGTAGGGTGTATCTTTTAGCTCTAGATTCCACAGATGAGTGAACTCATGTCATATTTGGTTTTCTGAGCTTATATTATCTCCCTCAACATGATAATCTCTAGCAGTACAAATACTTTTTTGAAGGAATTTCATTTTAGGTATTTTACTGCCTGAGTATCTGGAATTAGTAAAAGAAAATCTCCAGTAGCTTACAAACATCAGAACTGCATATGTAAACTGAAGAAAATAAACACTAGCTTTTCTCAAGTCCCCACTATTCAAATCCATGTATTGAATAGCAACATCAGCAAGAGTCAGGGATTAAACAAAGCAAGGTTTACTAATACACTATTCATCAGAGCTCAGCACAACCCATACTTGACTCGTTGGCCCATCATCCCTACATAGCTGCCTGCCTCTGGTCCTTTTGGCTTCCTTGTGGGTCTGGGCCTCTGCCTCCTTCCTGCTGACATGCCAACGGCTCACATGCTATACCAGAAATCAGCCTGTTCTAACAGTTGTCTGTTTTGGTTTTTTAAAGAATCCTTGTCTTCTCATTATGCCCATTTTATGAGCCAGGACTATACTCTTTAGTGTATTCAGAGTTGGGTAACCATTGTCATAGTCAGTTTTAGGACATTTTCATCACCTCAAAAAGGAACTTGTTAGCCTTCCCATTCTCCACCTCTAGGCATTTGCCAGTCTGCCTTCTGAGTCTGTAGATGATATTTCATGTAAGTGGAATTTATAGCACACTGGCCTATGTCTGGCACTTTTCAGTTATGATAATGTATTTCCAGGTTCATCCAAGCTACAGCATGTCAATCCTTCATTACTTTTATTGTTTTGTTTTGTTTTTGTTTTTGTTTTTTTTTGGGTCCGGTCATGGGGCCTGAATGCTGGGCATGGGCGCTGTCCCTCAGCTCTTCAGCTCAAGGTTAGCGCTCTACCACTTGAGCCACAGCACCACTTCCGGCTTATTTCTTTTTGCTTATGTGGTGCTGAGGAATCGAACCCAGGGTCTCTGGCATGCAAGGCATGCGCTCTACCACTGAGCCACCTTCCCAGCCCCATTACTTTTATTGTTAAATTATGCTTTATTGTATGAATGGACCACATCATTTACCATTCATTGGTGGAGGGTCAAATAGATTGCTTTAACTGTGAACATCTCTATCCTGTGACAATTTGTGTTTTCTTCTGGTATAATTTTCTCATTCCAGTACAGCTCTGCCCTCACCTCTACCTGTTAGGATTAAATATGTTGCATTTCTATGGGTTATAAGCTGGCAACATAATTAAATACACATGGCTATTGTTTTTTACTTGAGAACGGAACAGGAAAGAGGGGCTTTGCACTGTCTTTTAGAATTAAACAGGTACTGTAATGGTGCTCTTTGACTTTTTGGAAGACCCACATTATTGTCTGGAGTCACTTGTCTCAACCAGAAAACCTTGTTTCATGTTTCTTATAAGGCAAGTTTGCTAGCAACAAATTGTTTTCTTAAAATCAGATGATGTCCTTTTTCCATCTTCTCCATTGAAACAGTTTCACTGGATATAAGATATCTAGTTGACAACCACTTATACTCTACCAAAGGCTCTGCCTTTGGCCTCTGGGTTCTAGTGAGAAGTTACCAGTATCTAATTGTGGCTCCTGTCTCTTGGTCTTTTTTGTTTCACTACAGTGTCTTTTTTTTTTTTCTACAACTTGAAGTTTTAGCCTTTTGTAGATACTTTTTTCATCCAATTTGGGACCTATACCCTCTGTTTTTCTGCTCATCTTTAACTGTGTGATTTCTTTTTTTTTTTTTTTTTTGGTAGTTTCAGTCTGCTCTTGAGTGCCGTTAGTAACTTTTTCACTTCCATTATTTCTTTTTAGTTCTTTCCTGATAGTTTCTTACTCTATTGAAATGCTATTATCTTGTCTCCTTTGCTTAACACATGATTTGATCAGTTCTTTGACACATTTGCTGGGCTACTTTGTCTATTAAATCTGCTGTTTGGATTCTTTTGCAGTAGGTGCTTTGTTTCGTATTTGTCATACCATTTCTTTGAAAACCTCCAGATTTTTGATGAAAACAGAATTTTTATTTAGTTATTTATTTTTTTTTGGGTCCGGTCGTGGGGCCTGAACTCTGGGCCTGGGCGCTGTCCCTCAGCTCTTCAGCTCAAGGCTAGCGCTCTACCACTTGAGCCACAGCGCCACTTCCGGCTTTTATCTTTTTGCTTATGTGGTGCTGAGGAATCAAACCCAGGGCTTCAGGCATGCAAGGCAAGCGCTCTACCACTGAGCCACCTTCCCAGGCCTGAAAACAGAATTTTTTAAGTGATAAAGTGCAGCAAATCTGGACAATAGTCCCTCCTCATCCAGGACTTTTTATTTTTCTATTGACTTGAAGACTGTTGCAGGAAATTCTCTTTTCCTGCAGTGCTGCTGCACGGGCCCAGCCTGAGCATGCACACAGTCTTCAGGGAAGGCCTTGCAAGCTACTGCTTCTGTTCTCTCACCCCACTATGAAATTCCACTAATTGCTAGCTGATTGTTCTCTTGTTTGTGAAAAGAAAACAGGAGCATAGGAAGGTAAGAGATGCTTGTGCCTCCTCTTCAGCAGGCAGACATCACTAACAGTTCAGCTGTAGGGTAGGAGATGCCTGTGTGCCTGGCTTCTACTGCCCTGTGAAGTTTATCCTGGAGGACAAACGTGGTTATTCACAGGCCAAAACAAGAAAAGGTTTTGTGTCTGTGTCTGTGTCTGTGTGTACCAGTCCTGGACTCTGTACTCAAGGCTAGTAGTGCTCCACTATTTGAACCATAGCTCCACTTCTATTTCTTTTGGTAGCTAATTGGAGATAAGAGTCTCATAGACTTTCCTGCCCATGCTGGCTTAGATTCAGATCTCAGCCTGAGTAGCTAGGATTACAGATGTGAGCCTCTATACCAGCTAAAATTGGCATTCATTATTTTGGAGGTGTGTATTTTTGTTATTGTGAAGGTGATGTACAGAGAGGTTATAGTATATAAGTTTAACTTTTTTTTTTTTTGCCAGTCCTGGGGCTTGAACTCAGGACTTTGGCGCTGTCCCTGATCTTCTTTTGCTCAATTCTACCACTCTACCACTTGAGCCACAGCTCCACTTCTGGCCTTTTCTGTTTATGTGGTACTGAGGAATTGAACCCAGGGCTTCATGCATCCGAGGCAAGCACTCTACCACTAAGCCACATTCCCAGCCCCAGTTTAACATTTCTGTTTGAACAGTGTCAATTCTTTCCTCATTTTCTCCCAGTTAAAATTGACATTCTTAAAACATCAAATGTTCTCAAAGAACATTAGTGCTTTTACCAAGATTTAGTAGATTTTCTTGAATAAAAGTTTTTCCTTTGTTTATGTCCTTCAGCAATTCCCAGACTATAAATGGTAGTTATTGGATTTTTTTGGTTTGGGTTTTTTTTTTGTTTGTTTTTGATGCTGAGCCTGGGGTTTGAACTCAGAGCCTGCGCACTGTCCTTGAGCTTGTTGTGCGCATGTCTAGTGTTCTACCACTTTGAGTCACAGCACCATCTCCAATAGTTAATTGGAGGCAAGAGTCTCCGGGGCTTTCCTGCCAGGGCTGGTATTGAACTGCAATTATCATATCTCAGCCTCCTGAGTAACTAGGGTTATAGGCATGAGCCACCATCACCCAGCTAGATTTTATTTGTTTTTTGTTGTTGTTATTATAAAGGTGATGTACACTGGGGTTACAGTTACATAGTCAGGTATGAGTACATTTCTTTTTGGACTGTGTCACTCCTTGCTCTTTGTTTTTCCCTCCCATCCCCTCCAACAAGTTGTACAATTCATTTTCAACATAGTGTCTTGTGAGTACTACTGCTACATTTGTTCAGCCTTGGTCACTCTATTAGGATTTTTTTTTGTTTTGTTGGTTGTGGAGCTTGAACTCTGGGCCTGGGCTCTGTCCCTCAGCTCTTCAGCTCAAGGCTAGTGCTCTACCACTTGAGCCACAGCACCACTTCTAGTTTTCTGGTGGTTTATTGGAGATAAGCGTCTCATGGACTTTCCTGCCTGGGCTGGCTTTGAACTGTGATCCTCATATCTCAAGTTTCCTGAGTAGCTAGGATTACAGGTATGAACCACCAGTGCCCAGCAGATTTTGTGTGTGTGTGTGTGTGTGTGTGTGTGTGTGTGTGTGTGTGTGTGTGTTGTTCTTTTTTTTTTAATGCCAGTCCTGGGACTTGAACTCATGGCCTGGGCACTGTCCCTGAGCTTCTTTTGCTCAAGGCTACCACTCTACCACTTTAGCCATTTGGGTTTTTTCTGTTTATGTAGAACCTAGGAATCAAACCTAGTGCTTCATGCTAGGCAAGCACTGTACCACTAAGTCACATTCCCAGCCATGTGTGTTGTTCTTCTGGGTTTATTTGTTTGAGTTTGTTTGTTTTTTAAAACTGGGTCTCACATTGTAGGCAGTCTAGCCTTAAACTTCTCTTTCTCCCACAGCAGCCTCCCAGTTTTATCTGTTGTCTGTTGAGATGTCCTCTGTCTTCCTGTGAATCTCCTCTTAACACACAGGTGTGAATAGATATGCTTGGGTTCAGGCTAATTGAATGCTTGGGTTCAAGCTAATCAAGTTTGGTTTGTTATGGTTTGATCTGGTCTGGGCTAAGCACAGCTATGTCTTATTTTTGTTTTGTTTTTGTTTATTTTTGTCAGTCATGGTGCCTGAACTCTGGGCCTGGGCGCTGTCCCTCAGCTCTTCAGCTCAAGGTTAGAGCTCTACCACTTGAGCCACAGCACCACTTCCAGCTTTTTCTGTTTATGTGATGCTGAGGAATCGAACCCAGGGCCTCATGCATGCAAGGCAAGCACTCTACCACTGAGCCACCTTCCCAGTCCCAAGCACAGCTATGTCTTAACAGGAAGGACTTTATTGTGATGTTAGCAGCTATTGATAACCAGATCATTAATTCAGTAGATTTTGCAAAGAGTAGTGTTTGAATTCTGTAATTCTTTTTTGTTAGTTAGCCAATGTATTAGCCCATTTGTGCTGCTATAACAAAATTCCACAGACTGGGAAATGTATAAAGAACAGAAATTCATTTCTTAGTTTTGCCAATTGGTGCTGGCATCTGGTGAGGGCTGCCCCCCTCTGAAGTGGTGCCTTGATTGTTGTGTCCTCCAGAAAAGGGGAGTGGCTGAGGAAGAGGGACAAGAAGACAGACCAGACTCTCTGTCCCACCCTTTATAGCAGCTTTACACACTTGCCAAGAGACTACCTCACACCGTTGGCGCTTGGTGCTTAAATTCCATCTCATGAATATTTTAAGTCAAACCAGAGCACAATAATTCTGTAAAGAAAATGCCTCCGTGTGCTTTTAGGTTTCCTAGTGGCACTATTTATATAGGAGATAATTGATAAATGATGGATTGTTCTTCCCACTTAATCTACCAGTTTCAAAACATAGACTATTGTTTCCAATTATGACCAAATAAGGATCTTCTTCTTATGTAATACTGTGAAGTCATAGACTTAATCATATTGATTCATGTCCATTCACTGTAGAAACTTTTTAATATCCAAAGTGCCACATCTGTTGCTGAGTATATCCTCATATCACCATCTCTTGAATCCTTTAAAGCAAAACAGAGTGGTCTGTACTGGCTCTGCTGTTTTCTGGCAACACAGAATTCATGGCTATGTGGCCTCCTACCTTTTTTATTTATTTATTTTTTTTTGGGGGGGGGTCAGTCGTGGGGCCTGAACTCTGGGCCTGGACGCTGTCCCTCAGCTCAAGGCTAGCGCTCTACCACTTGAGCCACAGCACCAATTCAAGCTTTTTCTGCTTATGTGGTGCTGAGGAATTGAACCCAGGGCCTCATGCATGCAAGGCAAGCGCTCTACCACTGAGCCACCTTCCCAGCCCCGCCTTCTTCCTTCTTGGGGTTTGACCAGCTTCGCCAAGGTAGCCGGGAGTAGTGTTTGAGAACCACTATCTCAAAAGGAGGTGTATATACTAATCTTGGACCTTTAGGGTTAGGTCCAAGATTCTTAAGATGATCTTGAGTTTGTGTTGACACTTCTAGCTCACATTCATGACTATAAAATCAACTCTAGATCTCATGGCTATACTTACTTCCTCCTAAGCCTGTAGATTTGGTAGAGTTAGTGCATCACACATGAGATGCTTGTATGATCACACAGTAGACATGCGGCAGTATCAGACTTGTCCCTCTTATGCCTGCACCCACCTAGCTGAG
Organism: Dipodomys ordii; assembly: GCF_000151885.1. Taxonomy (NCBI): domain Eukaryota; kingdom Metazoa; phylum Chordata; class Mammalia; order Rodentia; family Heteromyidae; genus Dipodomys; species Dipodomys ordii. The sequence continues at coordinate 56,876 of NW_012267287.1, forward strand.
TATAGCCTCACTCTGCTCTACTGGGAGAAGCACCTGCTACTTCTGAAGCAACTGAGAGAACCTGGGCCAGGTTTCTCAGGTCTACATGAATGCCAGAAAGGAGAGCTTAGCACGTTCTGAGTCCAGAAGATCCACCCTCATTTTTGTTCACAGTTAACAGTAGGTATCATCTCGCAGTGACCATCCCTAGGCTTCTGCTGGGCTACTTGCCACCTCCATGCCCAACCTTTCTCAGCAGTCACTCTGTTCATAATCATTTGCCTTACTTGCCCTCCGTATACTATAAGCCACTGAAAGGAATGGGACACTCACCAAATCTGTCGACACTAAGAAGTTGATATATTGTTTCTGTGTGAATCTACCTCAAATGGTTTGAAGAGATGGGTATTTTGACCTGTATTAGCTATAGAGGCTCATTTCAAGAATAACTACCATCTCCTACCTTCAAGAAGCCTTTTTTTTTTTTTTTGTAAAATATCTTCTTTTTTCTAGGGGATATCCGACACACAAAGCACGTCCAGCAGACTGACTTGGCTGCAACACTAGCAATAGGACTTGGCTTGCCAATTCCCAAAGACAGTGTAGGAAGCCTTTTATTTCCAGTTGTAGAAGGAAAACCAATGAGAGAACAGCTGAGATTTTTACACTTAAACACAGTACAGCTTAGCAAGCTGTTGCAAGAGAATGTACCATCCTATGAGAAAGGTAAGCCAATGAATCCAGCTTGTATTAGAATTGCATGTCTCATTGTAGTTCACATTTTCTGGATGTGTTCTGTGGTATGCAGTTTGTCATGGTACTGTATTGCAGTCATTATTCTTCAGTTTTATATATATATATTGTGTTTCTGGTTTCTTAGACCCTTAACTGTCACCATTAGCAATACCACAGATGCAGTTAACTACATGAAATCTTTCATAAGTGTATGCTGTCAATAAATACTCTTCTTTAGGACCCAGGGACTATTAAAAGCATTGGAAATAAATTCATCAAGAGGTACAGTATCTCTGTCTGAGATCCTCCAGAGGGAAAAGAAAAAAAATAGTAATAGATGCCAAATGGTAAGAAAGACCCTAGGAAATTATCAGACAGAAAAGAGAGGAGATTGCAGGTAGATTGGGTGTGTTGCAGGCTGAGAGTCAAAGAGACACAGGGCCTTGCAGTAATGAGTGGCTAGGGGAAGGTACAGGAAATGGTAGGGATGTATAGGGGCCTTCTAATTGCCAGAGGGGTTTTCAGTTTTGTCCCAGGTGAAGTGTAGGGAACACTGCAGAGTTTTCTGCATTCTCAAAGGCTCTCTCAGATTCCCTTGGAGAGTTCTTCCCTATGCTGTAACAGGAGACTGGTTGGCCTAGTGCTCTAGTGAGGGCCCTGTACACCAGAGGAGCCCCAAAATAATTGTATTGTGGATATGTTTGAAATAGCAAAACAGGATTTGCTGGCACACCAGAGTCTTAAGTCATAGGAAGACCTGCAGCCTAAGGAACAATTCTAGAGTTTCAGCCAAACAGTGAAAGAGTAGATGACCATGCACTAAGGTAGGTAAGACCAGAACAGGAGCAGAAGAAGGTTTTCAGGGCAAGGCAAGGTAGTAGCCTGACAAGGACTCCGGAGACCATGCAGAAAAAAAAAAATTTCAATAAGGAGGGAGTAAAGAGCTGTGCTGAATACTAGCAAAATAAAGTGAGAAATTGAGAACTCCCTGAGAGAGCTCTCTGCTGAGTCTGGTAATGTGCAGCTCACACAGCGTGTCAGGAGAAAGCCCAGTTGGGATGGGCATAGGTGAGGGTATTAGAGAGAACGGGGAGATGGAGGGCCAGGAGCAGATATTTTATCTTTTAGCTAGCAATACTGTTAGGTGTTTATCTGCTAATAAGAATATTCCCTCGAGGGGAGTGTGCCTCCTTGTGAGCCTCTGTAGGTCATTCAGACTGTGGACTCCATATACCAATTAAACACATTTGCCCTGAATCTAAAGGAAGCACTGCTTGCTTAAGGCAACATTTAATCGGATCCAGCAGGCTGTGGGAGATGACAGCCAGAAGGGCAAGCACCATGAGTGTCACATGACAGCTGTAGACTGTAGGCTGGGAGCATGTGTGATAAGGGACAAGCGGACTTGGTGCTTAGCCAAGGACCCAGATGAGGCCTGGCCAGTGCATACTTCAGTCTAGACTAGGCACAGATGTTACTTTCGCTTTTTTTCTTTTTTGGGGGGG
>NW_012267287.1:62809-82323 GCF_000151885.1 Dipodomys ordii
CCAGAGTTCAGGCCCCATGACCGGACCCAAAAAAAAAAAAAAGAGAGAGAGGGAGAAAGAGAGAGATAGGTGGTCACAGTAAAATGAGCTCTGGTCCACAATGCCCAGAGCCTTTCTTGGGGAACCCTGTACAGTGATGCCAACATGCACCCACGCGGCACCTGTGCTCCTGCTCATGGTAGGACCTGTCGAGGCCCTCTGCTGCGAGTTCAGGTCCTAGCACTCACTGTGGCCATAGTGCCAAGAAGTTTCTTGGTCCTCATTTGCATCTCTAGGACCTACCCAGGATCATGCTGTTTCTGGGTGCCTTGCTGCACACAATAAATAGTTAACAGAAAAATAAACGACAGCAATCTCATCTTGAATGGTGTTAAGTTAATAATTCACCATTGTCTCTGTGAGTAAGCACCTTAAGGGAGAAAGAATTTATTTTAGCTCAGTGTTTCAGAAGTGTTAAGTCCATTGTCAGTTGGTTGTATCCCTCTGAGCCTGTGGCAAGGCAGAAACATCATAGTGGCTGGAAAGGCTTCTCAACGGAGCTCTGTTCTACTCATGGTAGCAAGGAAACAGAAAGACCCAGGGACAAGATAGACTCTTCAAGGCATAAGCCTAGTGACTCTCTAGCTAGGCCCTATCTACTAATAGCCCATTCAGTTTTGAACACATGTATGGATTGATCCATTAGTGGAGAGTATAGTGCCAGCTGAGCATCAGTGGCTCATACTTGTGATCCTAGGTACTGAGCAGGCTGAGGTCTGAGGATCATAGTTCAAGGTCTGCCCAGGCAGACAAACTCAAGACCCGTATCTCCAACTAATCACCAAAAAGCCAGAATGGAGCTATAACTCAAGTGATAGAGTGCTAGCCTTGAGAACAACACCAACAAAAAACAAAAAGCTCAGGGACAGCACCCAGACCTTGAATTCAAGACCCAGGACTGGTTAGTGCCATCTTGATCCACTTACCTGTCAGTATTACCATAAGCTGGTAACTAGAACTTCATGTGTGTTTTGGTGGGACATTCCATATTCAAGCCATAACACAGTTTAAGGAATGGTACTGTGGTGCCACCTGTGTTGTTTCAACAGAAGTGACCATTGTAGTGGATACCGAACATTTCAAGGGAAAAGGAGCTGTCATGGAAAGGGGCATGAAAGCTGGTCTAGTTCTTGGGCTCCACCACTGACCTAAGGGCCTAACCACTTTCATTCTCTGCTTCTGAGTTCTCAACTTGCAGTCCAGGGTAAGGGCCACTGACAGATACGATCTCCATGGCCCCTGGCTGGCAGACTCCCCCAGTCTGTGCTATGGGAAGAAGAACCATGTCTCCAAGGCAGGAGGCTCTTCAGAGTAGGCAGTGGACACTGGGCATGAGGAATGCTGTCTTTGGAAGTCAGCACATGTAGGGAGATGTGTGTCCTTTTCAGGTTGTTTCTCATACAGTATTTCCTCTTACAGAATGTAGCTCACCCCAGCTCTGGATGGTCAGAGGTAGACCACCTTCTTCTGCTGGGCACAGTGGGGCATGTCCTGAGTCTGGGAGCCAGCAGCTTTGTGGAAGAGGAGCACCAGACCTGGTACTTCCTTGTCAACACCTTGTGTCTGGCTCTGAGCCAGGAAACGTGTCGGAGCTACTTTCTGGGGGACAGCTGCGAGCCTCCGCGTGCCTTCCACGTGGAGCGACATCCTGAGGGTGCCATTGTCACGCTGCGGGAGAGCATGGGTGATGAGGGTGCTGAGCCTGTCAGCGAGGGCGAGGGGCCCTCCCAGCCCAAAACACGGAGAGGCCACAAGCAGTGGGCAGTGCTGGCAAGCCCCTGGCTGGTGCTGATCTGCTGCCGGTTGCTGCGGTCCCTGAACCAGACGGGTGTGCAGGGGGCCCACCGGCCTGATTTTGGCCACTGGCTCACCAGGTAAGCACAAGCCTTGGACCAGGGGCTGGACTCTCTTGATTGAATGGTTTTCTTTCTCTACATTTAGTCCTGGTTTTCATATTAAGGATAGGATAGTGTTTGAGATCTGAAGAAATAGAAAAGTAAATCACAGCTCATGAGTCAGTGTAGAAAGGTGAACTGTGTCGAGGCTAGCCAAGCAAGCTGATATGTGTGTGAGAAAACAGCACAGGCCAGGGTGCAGATGAGGGCTACCGGGGCAGGACTGGTTGTACCGCGCTGCCCCGCTTCTGAATACACCCATGAGTAAGAAGTTAGACTTGATCCCCATGGTCTTACTTAAGACATTTTCAGAACTTTTGTGTGAATTTTAATCTACATTTCTTTTGTGCTTTCTAGAAAAATCAGTATAGATTCATATATCAATAATTCCTTTTTGTCATAATTGTGGTATTATCCATCTTGTTTCAGCTCTGAACACAAAGTGCAGCTCTCAGGCCTGGCTGCCCTCTCCCTGCTTGCAATCTTCATGTTGGTCCAAAGGGGGTGTTCCACTGTGTCCAAAGCTGCCCTGGCGCTTGGGCTGTTGGGCGTCTTCTGCTACAGGGCCGCCATAGGGAATGTGCTATTCCCATGGCAACCAGACAACAAAAGCATTACAAAGTAAGTACACTGGAGATAGGAGGGTCTGTTTACTGTAGATCAGTTTTAGTCGTATATGTACTAAAAAATGCCATTCCTTCTCCCTCCCCCCCAAAAACCTACCTTATACCAATCTTTAGAATAACCGAGTTTGGTATTTACGAATGGTGATTTCATTAGCAGTTATGATAAGCCTGATTAAGAAAACCTTAATGAATCACTTTGTTAGTATTCTCTTAGAAGAGAGAAAAATAAAAGGTCTTTGAAATTTAGTTTTTAAATTAATAAGTAAAACTTAAGGGATTTTGTAGGACAAAGAGTGAGGAATGAATGCATGTATGCATGCATGATACCTGACTTAACTGCAACAGCAGTTCCCAGGACTTGGTTTTGATCAGTTGTGGTATGGTTGCAGAAATAAGGATGATAATATTGAGTAGATACTCCCTAGCAGTTGGGAAAGGAAGCAGAACATCTCCATAATTTACCAAGAGCATATGCTTTGACAGTCAGGAAAGCTTAATCATGAGACTGAAGACCAGTTTTCTGTTTGCTAATAATATGGTGAAATGCTGGGAGTAGCTAGGCAGAGGGCAGGGTGCAAAATGTGTCTGAATCTTTCAATATTGTCCATTCTCTTCTCTAATATATCTCAAGAATACAAGCAAGCAATGCAGGATTGAGACAGAAGCATGCTCACTGAGGCATCTTTTTTTTTCTTTTTTTTTTTGGTAGAAAAAGTAAAGAATGGGCTGGGAAGGTGGCTCAGTGGTAGAGCGCTTGCCTAGCATGCATGAGGCCCTGGGTTCGATGCCTCAGCACCACATAAGCAAAAAAAGAAAAAAGCCTGAAGTGGTGCTGTGGCTCAAGTGGTAGAGCGCTAGCCTTGAGCACAAGAAGCTCAGGGACAGTGCCCAGGCCCTGAGTTCAAGCCTCAGGACTGGCAAAGAAAAGAAAAGAAAAGAAAGAAAGAAAGAGGGAGGGAGGGAAGAACAATGCAGCAATAGGGATGTGGCACTTGCAGTTCAGTTGAAGCTCCACCATAGCATCTCACTCCCATTAGTGAGTTTTCAGAGAACTGAGGAGGACATTTGTGAACAATAAGCTTTAGGGTTGTTGGATGACTCCAGCTTGCTGAGTGTGTTTTGCTTTTCATACTGATGTGAAAGACTAAAGAGATAAAATAGTGGTGATTATAACCCAAGATTTTAGGTGGGTTGTGGCTTTACTTGTGTGCATGCGTGCACACCCATGTCTATGTGTATGTGTATGCCAGGCCTACGGCTTGGATTCAGGGCCTGTGTGCTCTCTCTGAGCTCCTTTGCTCAAAGCTAGCACTCTATACCACTTGAGCCACAACTCCATTTCTTGTTTTGGGAGTCCTTAATTGGAGATAAGAGTCTCATGGGGATTGGGAATGTGGCTTTGTGGTAGAGTGCTTGCCTAGCATGCATGAAGTCCTGAATTCAATTCCTCAGTACCACATAAACAGAAAGAGCTGGAAGGGGCACTGTGGCTGTTGTAGAGTGCTAGCCTTGAACAAAAGAAGAAGCTCAGGGACAGTGCCTAGGGCCTGAGTTCAAGCCCCAGGGAGGGGGTGGGGAATCCTGCTTGGGCTGGCTCCAAACTGTGATCCTCAGATCTCAGCCTCCAGAGTAGCTAGGATTATAAATATGAGCACCCAGTACCTTTTTTAAAACCCAGTACTTATTTCTATACCTTACAATTACCTAGAATTAACCAATACCGCTTTTCTAGTCAAACAAAAGGTCTAAGTGACAACCAAGAGCTGTGGCTAGGACATGTAGCTGGTAACTGGGATTATACAAGGAAACACCTGCTGACAGGGGTGGAGAGTTAGGGGTTGAAGTGTTACCCAGTGCCTGCTTTGGGTAACAGCAATGTGGTGGAGGCCAGGGGAACAAGAAGAAGGGGGAGCGGACGTTCGGGGAGTCATCTAAAGGCTTTTTTATTTTTTTGTGTGTATGTGCTGGTCCTGGGGCTTGAATTCAAAGCCTGGCACTGTCCTTTAGCTTTCTTTTTTGTGCAAGGCTTGTGTTCTATCACCTGAACCACAGTCATACGTATGGCTTTTTGTTAATTAGAGATGAGTCTCACAGACTTTCCTGCCTGGGCTGGCTTTGAACCTTGATCATCACATCTCAGCCTCCTGAGTAGCTAAGATTTTAGATATGAGCTACCAGTGCCCAGCAAGATGTTGGCTTTGAGGCATAAGCCAAGGTAGTTGTCCTAGTTTGATCTTATATATGATGGTATCCCAAAGGACAGTGTGCAAATGAGTTCCTCATTATCTCCCAGACTTGACTTCAGTGTCACCCATCTAGACTATGACCATCTTACCTTGCCTTCCCTTCTTTTCCTGCAACATGCCCTTGGTTCAATTCAAAAAAAATAGCCCAGGTGCCTTTTTCCTCAATGCAGTAAAATTCTCCACTTTCCAAGCAATCTCACCCAAAATATGTCCTTGTTCCAGATCCAACAGACTCCAGATGTGCTCCAATTCTGGATCCATCCATCCTGGTTCTGGACCCGTCCTGGCTCCAGATCTACCTAGTTGTGGATCTTCTTTGCTTCTAGGTTCAGTTAGCATTCTCAGACCCTTTGCCTTCCACACCTCCTTTCTTTTCCTTTTAGAAGCCCATTTGTGGCTGGCACTGAGTACTGGGAACTTATTGGAGATGTCTGCTGATGCTGTCCCTCTGTTCTCCATCCACTGACCCTGGCAGCATCTCCTGGTACAGAGCCTCATGTCTTTTCTTCCTTGAAATGTCTTCCCTGGCTCCAACCTTTGCTGCTTCTGCATGACTGGAATCATGTGGTCCTTCCTTTGCTTTCACATTAGGGCACATGGCCCAGGGTGCCAGGTACCTGACCCCAGCTTCTCAGCTAGGCCACACTGCATCCCATGTGGTACATACACCCACATTGTGTTAATTAAACCGTTCATACTGAAGAAACGAATGTTTTTTCTGTCAGTCATGGGACTTGAACTCTGGGCCTGGGTGCTGTCCCTCACCTCTTCAGCTCAAGGCTAGTGCTCTACCACTTGAGCCACAAGCCACTTCCAGCTTTTTCTATTTATGTAGTGCTGAGGAATCGAACCCAGGGCCTCATGCATGAGAGGCAAGCACTCTACCACTGAGCCACCTTCTCAGCCCCCAGGAATTTTTTTAATGAAAGTATATACCTACGAAAATACGATACAGGAAAATTCATTTTTTGAAACAGATACATTATTATATTGATATTTCATTTAAAGTTTACTTAACATTATTTTAGATGACCATCTTTTGTAGTATATTTTAAATATTCACTTATGAATCTGCTAAAAATATGTTTTAGGAATATATGTTTTATAAGATAAAATTCTTGAGCATATATCCTAAATTGTACACTCCACAGACTCAATTGAAGAACTAAAGTACTTATAATAGTACTTAGTTTTTACTGAATATTTGCTGTGTAGCAAACACTTGATGTGTATTCTTCCTAGGATAATCATGTAAGGTGTAGAGTTCACCTTTTGTTCCTTTCAGAGATGTTAAGTTTTCCTAAACAATAAAACTAGTGAACCAAAGAGCCCAGACTGAACAGTTTGGCCCACTGCATGTTGTCCATGTGTACACACATAAGTAGTCACACCCTTTAAAAAATCTGCTTCACTGTGAACGTGCTTGGTTAGCACAGTCAGCATTTTGCACCTACAGAAGTTTCAGACAGTTGGGTTTATACTAGCATAAGTGTTTTTACGTTAGTTATGCAAAGCAGGTAGATGATTTCCCTGGCATACTGTCAGGCTCTGGTCCCGTAACTAGGTGATATGTTGTCTGCATCAGCAAGGTTTCTTCAAAGACAGCTCCATCAGGAAAGTGCACTCAAGGACACGCCTGTGGTCCTGGCAGGGCGCTCCTCCAAGGCACAGGTGAGGAGTTGGCATGCCGCCTTCCGTGGTGCTAGCTGTCTACAGGAGGGCGCTGGGGCTCACTTGGCCCCTCCCTAATTAAATACACGCTTTAAATGGGAAAGTTATGTATTTCTATTTTTCTAGATGGTGCATATGAATCTAACTTGTTTTGCTTTTTTTTTAGGGGTATTATTGAAGCTCGTTTTGTTTATGTCTTTGTCCTTGGCATTCTGTTCACGGGTACCAAAGACTTGCTTAAGTCTCAAGTCATTGCTGCAGACTTCAAAATCAAGACTATAGGCTTATGGGAGATATATAGTGGATTAGTTCTTCTGGCAGCTTTGCTCTTGAGGCCACATAATCTTCCGGTGTTAGCATTTAGTCTCTTGATTCAGACTCTAATGACTAAGTTCATCTGGAAGCCCCTGAAACACGATGCAGCCGAGGTCACTGTTATGCATTATTGGTTCGGTCAAGCATTCTTCTACTTCCAGGTAGGTTTTCATTATTACCATGGGTAGAAGACTGTTAGCTTTTCAAGTCACTTACCTTGTAGTATTTCTTTGAGACAATTTTATAAGTTAGAAAGTCGAATTTGCTCAGTGAAAGAATTGTCAGTTAGCATGAATTATGCTTAAATCTCATGGGTATTTAACAAGATAAAGTACAGTCATTAGAGAAAGACATTCTCAGTATGGATGGATAGGTGTGTGAGACGATGGATTGTTGCATTGCAGAGTGAGATGAAGATTGCTTTATTACATGTAATTAAGGAAATGCTTCAAGGATTCCATGTACTTTATGAATGTAGTAAGAGTTTGCTCCCTTATACCTTTGTGCCATTCTTTATGCTGTCTCCACTGTCTGATGTCCCTGTGTGGCTGTTAGTTCCCCAGGGCCTAAAGGACTTGCCACTCTTCTCTCTGGTGTTTAAAAACTCATTGAAAACAGCCTGGAAACCTTATGGTGGATAGGTGGTAGGTCTGGGAGTAACCTAGTTCTTCCCACTATCCCCAGAGAGAATGAAACTCTGCATAGAACCCCTCAGCTGGACTCTCTGCTGAGTATCTACCAACTTTGGGAGTGCTTATCCATGTGTACCAGCTTCTCCACCTGTCCGGTCCTGCGTTCTTTTGTGGCTACGGTGAAGAGAGTAGCCTTTTCACGGTTAGGTTTCTGTGAGCCTAGTCTTGCCCTTGGAACAGCTGTAATTATGTGGCTTACCTTGTCTGTGCTTCTGATCCCAAAGCCAAATGGTGGTAGGTGAAATTCAAGAAACATGTAAGTCCTGCTGACTGCTGGTGGCTCTTGCCTGTAATCCTAGCTGCTCAGGAGACTTAACATCTGAGGATTGCAGTTTGAAGCCAGGCATGGCAGGAAAGTCTGTGGGACTTTATATCGCCACCAAACTACCAAAAGAAGCCAGAAGTAGAGCTCTGGCTCAAGTACCACAGTGCTAGTGTTGAACAAAAGAAGTTCAGGGACAGTGCCTAGGCCCTGAGTTCAAGCCCCAGCACCAGCACAAAAGAAAAAATGAAATATCTAAGTCCTTGAATGGCATGACCAGACTGATGTAGCCCTGGGCTCAGCCTGTTGAGGCTCCCCTGGCCTTCCCCACTGTCTCCACCCTGGTCTCCCTCTGGACCAGCTCAGCCCCCATAGATTATTAGTAATCTGTGGAAGGTAGAATCACACAAGCATCATTAGGATGTAAGTGGCTACCAGCCTGAACTCTGGCACCCAGCACTTTCCACCAGATGGTCTTTGACAAGTGCTTGCTATGCTTTAGTTTCCTTTTTGTAAACTGGGGATGGTATATAGCCCTTCTCCTGGGCTGTGGTAGGGTCAGAAGCCTGGCTTAGCCTGACCCTGCCACTAAGCTGTTTTGACACTTAGAGTTTGCTTTGCCACAAGGAACGGTCCCATTTCCACAGTGTTTAAAGTGCAGATCAGTATGTGGTCATACTTGCATTACTGTGCACCTGCAGGCAATGGCCGGTCGCTGTAGTGGGCGCCCATCTAGGTGCCAGGGATCAGACAGACACCAACTCAGCAAAGACTTGGGTCTCATACAAATGAGCTGTGAGTCTCTCTTTCTGGGAACCATTTACACAAGGTTTGGCTGAGCTCTGCAAGCTCAGTAGTCAACCCCATTTCACCCCATTCTCTCTCCCCCAAGCCTTCAGCTCCCAAAGGCCCCTTTCCTCAGGTTGAGTCCCTTTCCCTTCACCGTCCCTCCCTGAGGGAAGATCTGTAGCCTTGCTGCCACTGGATTCTGCCTTCAGTGCTGAATTTCCTCAACAACATGGAGATTGGGCATGGACGCTCCACTCTGGTTGCTGGCCTCCTCATGCACTAAGTCTCTGGTCTGTACAGTGATAGTGTACCATGTTAGCACAGTTGAAGATGATGTTAGTGTGACTGTGCATCACATGTTACCCACTGCTAGCCACATGGTCCCCTCTTTACTGGTCTATATTATTTGGGGGCTGCCATCAAGCTCCAGGAGCCACATCTACTTCCATCCGCACCAGGCCCCCTATCCCTGCACCTTGCCCTCCCTTACTCTGATGGCCCCTCTACCATCTCACCTCTGAAGGTCCTGAGCATAGCCATTTCAGGGTAATGCTAGGGTAAGCCTAAGGTAGAGCTGAGTGTGAATTCAAGGATGCAAGAGAGAGAGAGGTTTATAGAGAGGAGGCATTGTAGGTGTCATATCTTCCTGACCCCATAGGGCTGACTTCTGTGGGGCTTGCAGAGCTCAGCCAAGCCTGTGTAAGCGGTTCCCAGAAAGGCCTGTGCTGAGCCTGGGGTAGCCTCAAGTGCCATCAGAGTGTCAGAGTGTAAGTGGCCCATAAGCATCAGAGTAAAGTTTGCATGTGCAGCTGACAAACCAGAATCAGTGGACTGAATCTGCAAAGATCATTTTCTCCAATCCAAAATACCACCACACAGCACAGGTAAATGGTGTGGCATCAACCCTTCTCTCACACATTCACTTCACTGGCCAGGTTTGGTTGTGACCAGTCAGTCTCTCAATATCAGTAGAAAGTCAGTCCTCAGTGAGCAGTTGCCAAACTATGACCATCTTCAACCATGTAACTCACAGCAGCATCCATGGGACTTGCTATGTGGCCAGCCATTGTCCGTTCCCCTTGTCTAGACCATATGGCAGTGTCTCCCGGAGCCCTCTGAACCATACTCAGGCAGAGGTCCTCAAGGAAAGACGTGAGAGAGGGTTCTGGCCTGAAAGTGTGAGATGCCACAGTCAGTCATCAGACTGGCAGAGGGGCGCTTTTCTGCAGGCCACTTCTCTCACCTTCTTTGCCTAGAGAGACACAGCAGTCAGGTAGGTGATTGATCCAGGGCTAACCCAGTGACAGGAAGGAAAAGCCCAGTGCCTGCCTCGGACCATGGGTTCACAGCGTCACAGTCATGCGGCTCTTGTGAGTCTTTACACTGATATGGTGGCTCCTGTGTTCCAGGGTAACTCTAACAACATCGCCACCATTGACGTCTCAGCAGGCTTCGTGGGCTTAGACGCCTACATGGAAGTTCCAGCCACGCTCCTGACCGTGTTTGGGACATACGTGGGACCTGTGCTATGGGCCAGCCACTTAGCACACTTCCTGAGCTCAGCGACAAGCAGGTGACACATCTTTGTCTTTTACCACAAATCTGATGGCAGGGTGACTGATTTAAAGAGTACCTTTACAGGCACTGATGGTTCACACCTGTAATCCTAGCCACTCAGGGAGCTGAGATCTGAGGATCACAGCTCAAAGCCAGCCCAGGCAGGAAAGTCCAATTACCCACCAGAAAACTGGAAGTGGAGTTGTGTCTCAAAATGGTAAAGTTCTAGTCCTGAGCAAGAGACCTCAGGGACAACATCCAGATCGTAAGTTCAAGCTCTACAACTGATTTAAAAATAAATAAATGAATGAATGAAAAGTACCTTATTATAGATAGAGTATCTGAACTCCAAAGATCACTGCTTGTCTTTTCCTTACGTAAGAAGCACGGTTTAGGGCTGGTATGTAGCTCAGTGGCAAAGCGCTTGCCCACCAAGTGCAACACCTTATGGCTCAAAGGCATAAGTCTCATCTGAGGGGCTTTGTGTGCCAGATTCAGGACCAAGTTCAAACCACACAAGAAGAACTGTACTATACTTCCCGCTGAAGTTTTCCTGTGATTAAGGTTAGGAAAAGTAGAGGCATAATCACAGAGAAGAGGGGGTCAGCATAGTTTTTCCCCTCGGTACAAGAAGATAAAAGATACTCATGTTTGGCTTCCAGAAACCCTAGTGGAGATACAGGGACAGGCCCTAAAAGGAGCTGTTGGCCATGCAGGTTCTGAGTCACTGTGAGCCGCTGGGGCTGCCATCTGTCCGCAGGAGGCTAACAGCTGAGTGCAGAGATGAGGTGTCAGACGCTCAGGAACACGTGAGCGTCATCCCCTAACCTCGTCGGTCTTGGGCCTGAGGACCCTTCCCAGGACCGGGTTTGCTCATGAGCTCACCTCTCTCGGGACCCTCAACAGATAGAGCTTTCCAGGCCTGCCCAGCTTGCGTCAGTGCTCCTTGCCTAGGCTTCTGCAGCATCCCACTGTCTGCTCATTGCCTCTTTACTATTCCTCCATGACAGAGGTGTGTTCAGCAGGGACTGTACCAGTTCTGTTCTCCAGGCAGCTCTCACGTTACCCAATTAGTTGACAGCATTATGTGGTGTTTTGCTAATTAAAGAGTATTCCTGTAATTTATTCATTTATTTTTGCCAGTCCTGGGGCTTGAACTCAGGGCCTGGGCACTGTCCCTGAGCTGCTTTTGCTTAGGCCTAGTGCTCTACCACTGGAGCCACTTCTGGCTTTTTCTGTGTATATGGTACTAAGAAATTGAACCCAGGGCTTCATGCATGGTAGGCAAGCACCCTACCACTAAGCCACATTCCCAGCCCTATTCCTCTATTTTAGAATATTTTTTCTTCTTTTTTATTTATTTGTAGAACTGGGGATTAAACCCAGGATCTCACACATGCTAGGCAAGTGCTCTGCCACAGAGCTGCTTTTCCCAGCCCTTTTTAGAAAATGACAGGGTCTCATTGAGTTTCCCAAAGTAGGCTCAAACTTCCTGTTTTTCTCCCTTTAGCCAGGTTTACAGGTGTCTGCTGCCCTACCCAACTTCTGTGATACAGAAGCCATAGTGCCATAATCATTTTCAAAGTAAAAGTACTGGCGATACGTATGTTTGTTGTATGTACTGATGCATGTTTTCTGCTTTATTCACAGTGGCTCAGCACTACGTTGTGCATGCTTCTGCTATGCACTGATTTGTTCTGTTCCAGTTGCCACATATATCATTCTTGTGACAGCCCTGCGCTACCACTTATTCATATGGAGTGTCTTTTCTCCAAAGCTTCTCTATGAGGGGATGCATCTGCTCATTACAGCTGCTCTCTGTGCTCTGTTCACGGCCATGGACCAGACGGGCCACACAAGGATGTACATGAAGACAGACACCCTTAGCTGATGTGCTTTTACAGTTCCTGTTTGGGTCATGGATTTGAGTATTGAAAAATCTGCCCCTGGGTTGAAAACATGGCTCAGTTGGTAGAGCCCTAGCCAGTGAGCAAGAATGTCTGGTAAGGCGTTCAAGTCCCAGTCTATGACCTGAAAAGAAGAGAAAGAAAAGTCTGCCATGTCAAGTTCTGCAAGGAAAAAAAAAAAAGTGAAGCCTATGAAGTTGATGAAGAGATTCAGTTGCACTGAAATTTAAATTAAATAGTAAGCGGTTTAATAAAAGATTACTTTAAAATATACTATATCATATTTTCTGTGTTGCCAATCATTCCAGAAACTTCTGGACTTTTAATTTCCTCAAGATAAATTATGAATCTGTGTGTTTAGGATTCTGGCCTTTGTACTGGTACGTATGACTCTCCCAAGAGGCCAGGAGCCTGTGGAGGAAGCACATCTACTACCAGGATCTGTAGCTCCTAGAGCTCAGCCCCTACATAGCACTGAGAGCCCAAGGCACTTCAGTTTAACATGGATTTTGTCTAGAAATACTGATGGCATTGGAAATGGAAGTTAAAAAGCATTTTTTTAAAAGCATTCATTTAGCCCATTCCTGGTGGCTCACACCTGTAATGTTAACGACTCAGGAGGCTGAGATCTGAAGATCATGGTTCAGATCCTGCCCAGGCAGAAAATTCCTTGAGACTCTTACTTCCACTTAACCAGCAAAAAATTGGATGTGGCCAGATGCCAGTGGCTCCAGCTTATAATCCTAGAAACTCAGGAGGTTGAGATCCTAGGATTGTGGTTTGAAGCCAGACCAGGCAGGAACGTCTGTGAGAATGTTATCTAATTAATTACCAAAAAGCCAGAAGTAGAGCTGTGGCTCAGGTGGTAAGAGCCTTGTGGAAAAATTTAAAAAAAATAAAAAGGTCAGGGACCATGCCCAGGCCCTGAATTCAGGCTCCAGGACTAGCATACACACACACAGGAAGAAGAAGAAGAAAAGAATCTGGAGACCGGGCACCACTGGCTCCCGCCTACAATCCTAGCTACTCAGGAGGCTGAGATCTGAGGATCATGGTTCAAATCCAGCCCGGGCAGAAAAGTAAGTCCATGAAACTCTTATCTCCAACTAACCACCAGAAAACGAAGTGGTGCTGTGGCTCAAGTGGAAGAGCACTTGCCTGGAGCTGAAGAGCTGAGGGACAGCGCCCAGGCCCAGTAATCTGGGCTTGGGATGTTGTTCAAATGATAGAATGCTTGAGATCCTGAATTTAGTTCTCAATACCACCAAAAAATAAGAAGTTGCCAGGTATGGTACTTCACATCTACAATCCTAGCGCTCAAGAGTCAGGCAGGTGTGTAAGATGGAAATAACACCTGGGCCCACCACAGGACTGGTCTAAGGGTTAAGGAAGAGGTTCCTAAACCATGCACATAAACCTCAAAACCGCTTTTCCTAGCTCTTTTCTCACTCTCCCACCTCTTTCCCAGCTCGCTCTCTTTCGCAGCTCTTTCCCAGGTCTTTCCCAGCCGCATGGAGGACCAACATGGCCTGTGCCAGCCAGAACGATGAATAAGCCTACCCCTTACCTGAATACCACGTGCGTGCTGTGGTTTTTACTCAGCTACCTCTTTTTGAAAACCTAACATAAATGGTGCCATGACTCGGATAAAGGGCTTAAAGTCAGGATAGCTGGGATTCCTCTCCGGTTTTTTTCTTCTTTTGTTTGTTTTTCCCTTTTTGCTCTGAGGAATACCCACAGTTCTGACGGCCGTTTGCGAACCCATCTGTCTGCTGCGGACACAGCGCATCAATACCATTGCTGGCCTTCACATCCACACCCACACCACCTCTCTACTCTGGTGAGTGAAACTACTCTCTATGGTTCTCTGTTGCTCAGTCTCTGTCCAGACGTGGCGCCATGCCAGAGAGCTCCTACGGCCTTTAGCTGATAGGCCGGTCACCTCTGAAGCCGAGGACACTTGGTTTGGGGGGCTTGGCCATTTCTCTCTAGAGGGCTCTGGGGGAAGTCGGGACGCCGCTTCTGCCTGGTCAGCTCTCCTTCACTCACCAGACTGACTCTCCTACTCATTTAATGGGGTGATGCGAGTCACGCCTGAGCCATGAAACCCCTTTGAAATGCCTCCTGCGCTCCCTGGAAAGCCAGAGAGCCTAATTTTATGCCATTCTCAGAAGTACACAGTTTTTGCTACTGCAATGGTAAATGGTCAGAAGTCTGTTTACTTTCAGGCTCTCTTTGCTCTCTCTCTGCCATTCATGTCCAACTTTCCCTCTTTCCCTTTCTCTTTTCTACAACATTTTGGCTTGTGCCCTGAAGAGTGTGACGCAGGATGGGTCCCGGGGACCCTCCTCTAGGTTCCCTCTCAAAGGCTAGCCAATGTAGGCTTATCTATTTTTTCAAGGTTTCTTTGCATTCTTTCAGAAATTCACCATCTTGAATTTGCCATCTTGACCACATGCTGGGTTAAGGGTTTGGCCCCATCTGACTCTTAACCTTACACCAAGCTAACTACTCCATCTATTCTAAGGTGCCTTGCTAACAAGTTGCTCTTTTCACAGTCCCTGGTAAATGAGGCCCAACAATCTGATGTGCTTTGCTTTGTTAGCAAAGATGTCTAACATTGTTGTCCAAAATGTTAGGTTTTGAGTTTTGCCTTTTTTATTTTATGTTGTGTATTCTACTACTGACTACGTGGTGCTAAAATTCTCATCACATCTAACAAGTTTTGTCATTGCAGAATATTTGTTGGTCAATTCTTGATAAGGACCAGGTAAGCTCTATTCTATTTGATCTCCTTGTTGCTTTCATTGGAAATAATAAAGGGCTGTTGTGGCAAAGATTGCAGTTCAAAGCCAGCCCGGGCTGAAAAATCCCTAAGACTCCATCTCCCAACTAACCTGCAAAGAGCCAGGCTGGAACCATGGCTCAAGACTCTTATCTTGAACCAGCAAACACTGCAAGTGGTACTATAACTCAAAGTGGTTCAGTGCTGACCTTGAGCAGAAGTACTCAGGGACAGTGCCCAGGCCTTGAGTTCAATCCTCTTTGAATACCAACTGGGACAAGCCATCCCAGCAACCCAGCCAGTCTGGGGAACAAGGGAACATGCAGAGGAGTAAGAGGAGATGATGTCATATCAGCTACTCTGTGCCTGCCCTTTCAAAATTAACCAGAGCTGGGAGGTCAGTAGAAGAAGCCTGCCCATCCAGTGTCTATACCTGTCTACCTATTAATTAACTGAACAGGAATTTATATTCTTGCCTTTGTCACCTGACTTCTCTACCTAGTTGCCAGATGTCAGAGGTAGCTAGGGACATTTCTACCAACATATTCAGCCCCAAGTCTTTCCTCTTGCCATTTATTTGCTCTCTAGAATTTTTTTTCAGCCCCTCAATGCCTCATGAGACTTCTCCAGACTTCAAGAGACTTGCCTCCTCTAGAATTCATCTAAGGACTCATGCCACCAAGAGACAGCTGCTGCCTGCTGCCTTCTCTGGGAGAGGACCAAATTCCAGCCTTTTGCCCCTATTGTCGACGCCCCTTGTCAGCAGGAAGTAGCCAGAGAGAATCCGCACCCTATTTCATGATTATTAAAAGGCTAGAATGTAAGGTCTGCTCCTGGATGGCGAGCAGACTTCACCCTCCTCGCAGCAAAGTCTCCACCTAGTACCTGCGTTATCTAGACAACTGGCACACCTGGAAGAGGTCACATCTGTATCTGCTGAGGTCACATCTGAATTTGATGTGGCCACACCTTTCTCCGCCCATACCCTAGATAAGGCCTAGCCCAGGTCCAGACGCTTTTTTTCTAGCTCTTTCCCAGCTCTTTCCCACCTCTTTCCCAGCTCTTTCCCAGGTCTTTCCCAGCCGTGTGAAAGGCCAACATGGCCTGGTACCAGCCAGAACGATGAATAAACCTACCCCTTACCTGAAAAAAAAAAAAAACCCTCAAAACCTCTGGCTGTTATTCTCTATCAATCAAAAATCCCTCCCAAGGGCTGGGAAGGTGGCTCGGTGGTAAAGCGCATGCCTTGCATGCATGAGGCCCTGGGTTATTCCTCAGCACCACATAAGCAAAAAGAAAAAAGCCAGAAGTGGCGCTGTGGCTCAAGTAGTAGAGCGCTAGCCTTGAGCTGAAGAGCTGAGGGACAGTGCCCAGGCCCAGAGTTCAGGCCCCATGACCGGACCCAAAAAAACAACAACAACAAAAATCCCTCCCAAGATCACAAAGATAGCCGTTAATACTTTGGACAGGTACCTGGAGCTCTACTATTCTGTTTTGTTTTTTTTTTATCCTCTGACCATGTGAGTGTTACAGAATGTTTTTGTTGTGTTTTCAACCCTGTACTGACCAAGGTTTGAACTCGGGGCACTTGTTCCACTGTCTTGCTACCAGATGAGCCTCACCACTAACCATTCTGCTTGTGATCCTGGAGATAGAGGCCCAAGGACTCTTCTGCCTGGGATGGCTCCATCATGAGCTTCCAAGACCCAGCCTCCTGAAAAGCTAGCATTATAGGTATAAGCCACCAGCACCAGCCAGATACTCAGTTTTGACAACACAAAAACTTGACAAATGCTACTTCTTCCCCTGCCCTTCCTTTTTAATATATCATCTCAGGAAACGGAGGCCTGGCTTCATGGCAGAGTACTAGCTTTGAGCAAAAAAAAAAAAAAAAAAGCCAAATGAGCATGAAGTCCTGAGTTCCAGTCCCAGTACCGGCAAAAAAAAAAAAAAAGGAAAAAAAGATGCACTCTCACTGTGTTAGCCCGGCTAGCTCAAACCGACCACCCTTCTGTCTCAGTTTTTCCAGAGCTGGGATTACAAGTGTGTGCCTGGCTTCAAATAGTAGTTCTTACAGGTAAATTAGACAAGAAGAAAAGAGTGCATGTAAACCTACTGATGTGAATCAGAATCTTCTTATTCACAGTTTAAACAATGTCTGGAATATGTCATAATTCAAGCCTATTCTTGAACCAGTAGACTTGTACCCACATCATTTTCCTATAACTTCCTAAGGTATTATTGGTGGAAAGCCAAGGAAAGGGGACATAGAATTCACCATACTATTTTTTAAACTTTTTTTGAGTCTTAAACTATTTTAAGACAAAAAGCTCTAATTTTACAAATTGCTGGGTAATTGTAACTGCCTGTGAACTTCCATGTCCCACTGCTGTGCCTGACACCTGAACTTTACCTGGATGTGACGGAATTATCCACATCTCCTTGCAGGACGGTGCCGAGTTATACCATCTACCAATGCTGAGACAGTAAGCACCCATCTCATCTGAAAAGTCCTATGTTCAAATGGCAAATCCAAGTTTGCAAAAACATGAAATCTCAAAGTTAATCACCACCATCACATCATGAATGGCTTTTCCCTCTAAACTGATGGTCTTGCTTTCTTTTCAAGGAAAGGTCTGCCAAATGCTCAAATCCAAATTTCTAGTGTGTCATTTTTTTCCAGGAAAAGTAGTGCTGCATGTATGGCAGGGCTGGTTCAGCCAAACACCTTTTCACTTGTCCATTCCTAGCCTACTCATTTAAAAGACATGCTCAAGCCAGGTGCCGGTGACTCACGCCTGTCATCCTAACTACTCAGGAGGCTGAGATCTGAGGATTGAGGTTCAAAGCCAGCCCAAGCAGGAAAATCTGTGAGACTCGTTCCCAATAAACCACAAGAAAATTGGAAGTGGTGCTGTGGCTCAAGTGGTAGAGCACTTGCCTTGAGCTGAAGGGCTGAGGGATAGCGCCCACGGACAGAGTTCAAGCCCTACAACCAACCAAAAAAGAAAAAAAAAGACATGCTTGCGGGTCAAAACCCATTAAAATAAGTCACTGTCACCATTGCTGTAGGATGTCCCGAGGGAATCGTGTAAGACATTGCTGCTGTGTGTGGCAGCAGCCGCACACAGCCACAAGGCCAGGCTTTGGTCAGCACTTTGCCCACTGCTGCCTTTGCAACTCTTCTGATTCAGGAAAATACTGTAATCTGAAGGAATTAGGAAATGGGACTCAAAACATTTTTAAAGTGTCAGCATACAAAAACAACAATCAGCATTCAGTGAATACAAATAAGGACATCTCTGGAAAGGAGAATATATGGGGAAGACAAATGCCTAAGGATCATGCTAGAATGCTTCTGCTCCCAGCCCAAAGTATCTATGCTTTCCTGACATTAACAGAACAAAATTAAAGTGAAATCAAACAAAATTCCACAGTTCATAAATGTGTTTTTATTTTAAGAAAAAGACTATAAGGAATGTCCAGCCTAAAATAATTCTGTTCTCTAAAATTTAACTACTTTCCTATTTCAGTCACTTTCCTGACTCGCAACTGTAAAAGGTCGCCGAGTTTTCATACATTCTCCTTCTGTCCCAATTAACCAGATTTGCTATGGAATTACCATCATTTGTGACACATCTGCAGTTTACACAACTAGGCAGTTTTGATCTCTTAAGAAATGGCCCACTTGCTTACCCTTGGTTTTTCCACAATGGCTATATAATTTAAACTCCTATTTTCTTTTTAAAGGAAGGAAGGGAGGGAAAGGAAGGAAGGAGAGAAAGGGAAAAAAAAGAAAGAGACAAGGAAAAAAGACAGGCATTAGGTCGAGATTTCATTGAATCTGTAGATCACATTGGGTAGGATGGTTGTTAGTTACCATGAGGTGGATTCGTTATTGAGGGTTAGTAAGCTATGAGAACAGGTTCATTTCCACATGCCACAGGAGTTGGTTAGTTATAAGAAAGTTAGTTATGCCATGAGGGGCTCCTGGCACAGAAGGTACAGCCCTCCCTCGCTCTCTTAACCTGCCTTCTGCCATGAGATGGAACAGCTCACGTCACATGCTGGTGCCTTGATTGTGTGCTTCCAGCCTCTAAAACAATCGGCACTCAGGCTCCGATATTCTCTTCAAGCCACAGAAAATTGACTAAGAAGCAAAGTGCCAGTGGCTCACAATTGTAATCCTAGCTATTCAGGAGGCTGATATCTGAGGACTGCAGTTCAATACTAGGCAGAGCAGGAAAGTCCATAAGAATTTTATCTGCAATTAACCACCTAAAAGCCAGAATGGAGATGTGGCTCCAGTGATAGAGCATCCAAACTTGAGTGAAAAAAAACTAAGGGACAGTGCCCAGGCCCTGAGTTCAAGCACAGGAAAGAAAAAGAAAGAAAGAGAGAGGAAGGAAGGAAAGAAAGAAGGAAGGAAGGGAAAGAAAGAGGGAGGGAGGGAGACAAAAAGAGAAAAAAAAAGAACAGAAAAGGAAAATATACTAAGACAAGTGGTATCTAGAGCATGTATAATAAACCTCTAAACATCAACCAGAAAGTAAAAATACAATTATTTTGAAAACAAGGGCTAAAGAATGCAAAAGACCAAATACACAGTAAAGACATTACCCTAGCAATTGTAGAAATGCAGGAAACCAATCTACCATTTCAAAGCAACCACCAAGGATGTGAGGGCGATCTGGGTGCGACAACTGCCACCCATTGATCGCCAGGGTTGA
>NW_012267287.1:82373-87194 GCF_000151885.1 Dipodomys ordii
GCCAGGGTTGACTCGGCTGCTCTGGCTGGCGAGGCGGGCCAGGGTTGACTCGGCTGCTCTGGCTGGCGAGGCGGGCGTCCCCTCCTCCCTCACCGCTCCACGTGCGTCCCTCCCGAAGCTGCGCGCTCGGTCGACTGAGGAGGACCGGTCTTCGGTCACGGGTATACGAGTAGCTGCGCTCCCCTGCTAGAACCTCCAAACAAGCTCTCAAAGTCCACCAAAATGACAGAATTGCTGAGCCCAAAGATACCCACTGCCGAGAGGAAGGGAGACTCTGCTGCCAAATGCACCTTGCTGGTGACTATTTTGGAAGCTACACTGTGCACAGTGAACCTAAAGTGGCTGGTAGAGAAAAAACTATGACTTAACCTTTTCCTGGGGCTGGGGCCCAGAAGACTTGCCTTGTGAGCAAGATGGCTGTTGAGGGTTTTCTGCTGACAGCAAGTACAACAGGAGACTTCCCATGGTGAGGCCGAAAGGGTCAGCCAGGGTTTAATAACCCATGCTTAACAGAACCACTCACTCTGCAAGACCACTATTAATCCCTCCCAAGTGTAAGGTGCTCCTGATAGCCTAATTATCCTGCACTAACCTGAAGATCACAACACTAAGGACTTAGCACAGGAGCTGTTGAGGGGCACTCAAACCACATCCAAACCATAGCTATTATCTACTATGTTCTCTTACATCTCACTTATTATTAATAATATCATTATTATTATTAGTCGTGGGACTTGAACTCTGGGCCTGGGTGCTGTCTGTCAGCATTTTAGAGTGATCGCACAGTAGACAAGTGGACACCGATCAGGGAGGAGCCAGTTTTGCTCTTTTTTTTTTTTTTTTTTGCCGGTCATGGGGCCTGAACTCTGGGCCTGGGCGCTGTCCCTCAGCTCTTCAGCTCAAGGCTAGCGCTCTACCACTTGAGCCACAGCGCCACTTCAGGCTTTTTCTGTTTATGTGGTGCTGAGGAATCAAACCCAGGGCCTCATGCTTGCAAGGCAAGCATTCATTCTACCACTGAGCTACCTTCCCAGCCCTAGTTTTGCTCTTTTGTGACAACCCATTCTCCTGGGAACTATTTCTTCAAGGCCAGGGTCAGTCCCTCCAAGGGCAGTGAGGACTAACTTTCCAATATGTGAGCTTCTAGGTGCCACACACAAACTATATCAGAAGCCAGATCAGCAGGTAAAAGGGTTTTCATTGCAACACATTATAATAGTGAGAAAAGGGACTACAAACAAACTGTGGCTTATACAATGGAACAAAATACCAGAGTCACATGAGTGAATCTAAAACATGCGATGCTTGAGTACACAAAGCACAGTTACTAAAATTAAATGCAATATGGGTTCATTTATGTAAAGTTTTTAAAACATACAAGTGAATGTGGTATTTTGTATGTGGACATTCCAGTTATACACAGCCCAAACCTGTGTCTGGAGCTCACTCAGCACTAACTTCAGGTGAGGGTGACCTGCAGAGCCAGTGGAAAGGGGAGGGAGACCTCATCCGTAAATTTAGAAACAAAATCGGAGCCAACTTTGTAGATGAAATTTAAACTTAAATTTTAAAATTGCTTGTGCTGGGCTGGGAAGGTGGCTCAGTGGTAGAGCGCTTGCCTTGCATGCCTGAGGCCCTGGGTTCGATTCCTCAGAACCACATAAGCAAAAAGAAAAAAAAATGGAAGTGGTGCTGTGGCTCAAGTGGTAGAGCGCTAGCCTTGAGCTCAAGAGCTGAGGGACAGCGCCCAGGCCCACAACCGGACCCCCCCAAAAAAAAAATAACTAAAATTGCTTGAGCTATAATGACAGTGCAAAGGGCATGTGTGTGCTCATGGTATCAAGATAGAAGAAGCAGTTAAGACAAGGTTGCTGTGGGTGGACTGGCCTCCAGACCTGGAAGAGTTCTCAACATGCTGGTCCGCACTGCGGCGTGCTCTGATGGAGAGCATGACCACACTCCCAGAGCAGTTTGAAACATCGGCTGTGAAATCTCTTTACCCTGCAGTTCCCCAAGAGTGGCTTGAATTAGGCTTGAATCAGGGGGAGGTGGGTCCCAGTGGATATGCCAGGCATCTGGCTGTGCCTGAGCTTGATGACAGCTGCTGGTGAAGACTGAATGAGACCCATTAGCAGAGTGCTGAGTGGAAGGGTTTGGTGGCAGGTGTGTTCAGGGCTTTGGGACAGGATTCGGGCCCAGTGGGCAGTGAGTGGAGCCATTTCTCTGGAGGAGAAAGATGAGGCGCTGAGGGGCTGTGAGCAGCAGGATGTCGGTCTGGAAGGCAACCAACCGTGTCCCACTGCCCACCTGTCACCTGGACTATAAAATTCTCACACGAGTCACTCCGGGACTGACCTGTCCCAGGTCTCAGGAAAACGACTGATTCCCCAAGCTTGCTGTACATGGCTCAGGCAGCCCTGTCCTGAGCACAGAAAACTTTAAAGGCCTGCTTATTAGTAGAGGTGCTCACCTGCCCACCTTTGGGTAGGTGTGTCAGCCCACAGACCCTCTTGCTTTGATGAACAAATCTGCTAGTGTGCACTGCCAGTCCTCTTCTGGGACCTTCAGAAACAGTGCCCTCCCCTGCACCAGGTGACAAGCCTCAAAGGCACCCTCGCGTGTGGCCAGCAGGCTGCAGTCCGGTCCTCAGCCAGGCCGAGGGGAACAGAAGGGCAGGCAGGAGGGAGGGGCCCGGAGCGGAGTGAGCAGCCGCCCTGCCAGTGTGTAGGCGGCTGCACAGCAGCAGCAGAGCTTCAGTGTGGGAGAGCGCGAAGTCACGCATGTAAGGAAAAAATAACCTGCGTTATGCTTTAAGAAGCAGGAGGGGCTGTCGCGGTAGGCCCCACCGGCCTCCTCAGGGGCTCCTGTCCCACAGGACGCTCTAGAATACGGGTGGCTCCCTACAAAGACGACCTGCAGCGAGGTGGAAGCGAAGGTAGCAGGGAACAAACCTCCAAAAACAGGAAGCAACAGGCAGGATGGCCAAGGGGTCCAGGCACAGCACGGGGTGGGGGGCGTTCCAGGCAGAGCTGCTGCAGCACCCTGGAGAGCACCATCCTGGACCACAAACAGCTCACTCATCTGTGGCTATTGAAAATTCTGCATATAAGCCAAATGTAATTAATTTTCAGAGGTTTTTCCCCTTCTGCAAGTACTTTTCTTCATGTTTCCTCTTGAAAGAATAGTTCTCTATCTGGGTGGCTGCCTGGGGCCTGCTGGGCACTTGATCCTGGGGCCCACCTTGGGTAGTTTATTTCCTGTCTGCACCTGAGGGAGGCCCGGGCACTAAATGGCGGCACTGCTGGGGGAAAAGAGCGCGTCCCACAGAGGCACTTAGCCCACCGCCACCATCGTGGGAGCAGAGGTCTGTCTCTGGTGCTGTGTGTTCTGTGGTCCTCTATACACTCCAACGCTTGCTTGGCACACTTAATATCCCCTGCCTCATGTGCACCTCAGTGAATGAATAGGTGTGGGTGTGCTGCCAGCAACAATGCCCCCAAGTCCATGGAACACTGGGAGCTCCAGAGGCCCTGGCCCAGCGAGGGCCCACCCATCCCTTCAACCTAGCGTCTACATCCAACTGTCTGCACCCTACAATGTACAGCCGTCCCCTTGTTTGCAGAATAAAACCCCTTAGGTACTAGCTGTTTTTCATACATGCATAGCTATGATCATTTGATTTATAAATCAGGCATAGTAAAAGATTAACAACAATAACGAATCTTCAATTCAAAAGTAATCATCTTATTTCAAATGACTAGTGAGGGCTGGGAAGTTGGCTCAGTGGTAGAGCGCTTGCCTTGCATACCCGAGGCCCTGGGTTCGATTCCTTAGCACCACATAAGAAAAAAGCCGGAAGTGGCGCTGTGGCTCAAGTGGTAGAGCACTAGCCTTGAGCTGAAGAGCTGAGGGGCAGCACTCAGGCCCAGAGTTCAGGCCCCACGACTAGACCCAAAAAAAAGAACCAACCAAACAAAATCAAATGAATAGTGAGTGCTACTCTGGCCAGCGGCGCCTTGCTGAACTCTATACAGGCACAGAATAGCTTGCCACCAGTTGAAACATGTTTTTTTGTTTATATCTTCTACCGACAAATGTAATGCCTTTTCGATCTAAATTAAGCACATCCTAAATAAGCCATAATGTTTAGAGTTTGAGATATAACAGCAAAAGTAGCACAACTTTTTTTCCTGCTTGACAATCTCATGAATAGATTTGTTCTTAGTGTAGATCTTAGAACGTTTTCTTTTCTTTTCTGAAGACAAGAGCTTTCACTTTTCACTTAAAGAGAAGCACTGTACAACTGTTTGACATATCTGAATTGTCAGCATCACTACTCTTATGCTTTGAGGCTGTTAATAGGTAAAAACTGAATGAGCTACTGGAATCCAAGCACTATAAAACTGCGGCAGTCCATCTGACAACCTGCTGTCTACTGAGTGCGGAATGGTTAGGCAGGGAAGGTAGGGTGGTGTGCTGGATGAAAGGGTGATTCATGTCCCAGGCAGGAATGAGTAGGCTGGTGCAAGATTTCATCATGCTACTAAGAAAGGAACAAAATTTAAAACTTACAGATTCCATCTTTTGGAGTTTTACATTTAGCAGTTCAGACTGCACTTGACCATGGGTAGCCAATCCATAGACAAGGAAACCGAGGGTCAGGGGGCTGTTGTACGTCTGGCCACATGCCCCCTAGCGCCAGACATCTGAGCACCCGCATCCCACCTCCGCACCCCACCTCCGCACCCCACCTCCGCACCCCACCTCCTGCCTCCCACCTCCGCACCCCACCTCCGCACCCCACCTCCGCACCCCACCTCC
>NW_012267287.1:98964-99343 GCF_000151885.1 Dipodomys ordii
GGGGGGGGCCCTCACCAGGAAGCTTCACGGGCGCGTGGGGTCGAGTCCAGCCCACGGCCACCTGGCGGCCAGCTTGCTCCCCCGCACTTTTAGCAGCACGGGCAGCTTAGGAAGCCACCTGCACTCCTTGTGGGCGCTGGCGGAGCCGGTTTCCAGGGAAACCCGGCTTGCTGGCACTGGAGGCGGAGCGCCTCTGACTTGGGTGCCTTGCTTGCAGACACAGGCCTGACTGGCCAGCCGCTCCCTTGTCAGGATAGCCTGAACGCCTCCAGTGGAAGAACGGGGGGGGGCCAGGCTGTGAGGACCCAGCTCCCACCCCTCACTGCACACGTCCACTCTGCTCTGCACCTCCTCCCCCTGCTCACTGCACACGTCCACT
>NW_012267287.1:99940-104699 GCF_000151885.1 Dipodomys ordii
GCACCCCACCTCCTGCACCCCACCTCCGCACCCCACCTCCGCACCCCACCTCCGCACCCCACCTCCTGCACCCCACCTCCTGCCTCCCACTGCCCGTGACTGCCCACCATGCATGCGATCCGAGCCACCTCCCCTGCAGCTCACTGTGCGGGGACACACAGGTCCTTGTGAACATCCTCCTGCTGTCTTGATTTTGGTTTTGTTTCTGGTGTTGTTTGTTTGTTTGTTTTGCAGTACTAGAGATTGAAATCAGGGACTCGTGATCAGGCAGATGCTCTACCACCTGAACCACACTTCTTGCCCCGTTTGTGTTGTTTACTAAGTAGAGTCTCACTTTATTTCCAGGCTGGCCTGGACTGCTTCCCTGCATCTCTGGGGTGACAGTGCAGACACCACCGCGGCCGCCATCACACTTCCCTCCACAGAACACCACGCTCAGCCACCAGGCGAGGTAGAGTAAAATGATGGGAGTGCCTGCGACGTTGGTCTTCCATCTCACCCCTCAAGTCGCTGGGATTACACGGCTAGAATCACTATCTCTAGGTTGTCTTTTACTTTATTTTTGATGGAACGAGGGTTTAAGTTTATGGCCTTGCACCTTATTGCCTTGTTTACTTGCTTGGCTGGCACTCTACTTCTTGAGCCACACCTCAAGCCCAAATTTTTGCTGGTTATTTTGGAGATGGAGTTTTGTAGACTTTTCTGCCTGGTCTATCTTCAAAGCACAGTCCCTGAATCTCAGCTTCCTGATTAGCTAGGATTACAGGCACCAGCCGTCGGTGCAATGTCGCAGTTTGCTTGCTCCTGACGGAGAATAACTTAGCATGCATGTGGTCAGTTCTGCTCATACAGAGTAAAAGAGACACAGGCCTGCCTCAGAGGCTGGGGCTGCCTAAGTGCCAACCCTAACCTTTCCTGCTCAACCCACGCCACTCTGAGTGGCCTTCCAGTGCTGCCTGCTCTCAGCTTGCAACGCCCCCCAACATCCCCCAGCACCCCAGTCTGCCAGCCTATCCCTCTCCTTCCCTTAGGGATATGTTCTTCAAGTTCCCAGATATCCAGCCTGGTTAGGAGCCCTTCCTCTCAGTCCTTCCCACCCACAGCCCAGCTATTAGAGGGTTCATTGATCCTAAGAAAACATGGCTTATTTGGCAATTCTACTGCTCCATACATAGGATCATAAATTATCCTTAGCAAATTGTTCCCTTAAAACAAATTGTACCTGAAGTGAAAGCCAGACAAAACAAAACTTTGAGAGCACCCAGTGGGAGGAGACCAGGCACCATGACCACCTTGCCACCAGCAGACAGCTCCCCGGGCAGCCCCTGAGCCCTGAGGACGAAGAGGCCAGCTTGGATGAGTACGACCTGTAGAGCCTGGGCCATCCCTATGTGGCTGGTGGAGGCCGGAAAGGTCGCACCAAGGACAAGCAGCTGCCAACACCAACCGCCCCAGCCCTGGTGGGCACGAGAGAAAACTGGTGACCAAGTTCCAGAACTCAGAGAGGAAAAAGGCCCAGTGCTAAGACAGACTTACAGATGAGGCCAACCATGACTGCACCCACCGTGGCATCAGGACTATGAGGGAATGAGGAGCTGGAGGGGGCAGGACCCAGGCCCACCCCCCCTTGTGCCCCCTCCCAAGACTTATCCTACCTAAGGAAGGACCCAAGGGGGGAGGGGTACCAGAAGTGCTTCTAGGCCCAAGCGAAAGAGCAAAGGCAGAGAATGAACCAGAGAGTGAGGAAGGCACCCCCAAAAAGAAACAAGACACTGGAGCCCCCAGGGTAGCAGCAACAATAAACAATTCAGCAGCTGCAAAACAACAACAACAAACACAAATTGTACCTTCATGTAAAAATAATTACTTAACAACTCAGAGTTTAGCTACATTAAAAATGCTACTACGCTTTTCTGGTTCTGGTGTCTTGTCATAAAAATTCCGGCAGAAGCACAAAATCCTCTTGAAAGACAAGGAGTACCTTGATTTCCAGGTAGCTAAAGAAGTAGTTCTGAGCTGCTGACTACAGCTTCAACCTGAGGTGAGTGTGAGTGAGGGTGACAGGGAGCTCTCTGGTTGGACGGGACGGTGGACGCCCCACAATCCTCCTAGTCCCTTCATCTACTGGTCAAGTTACAGACAGGGATTCTAATTTCTCTGGTAAGTTTTTTTTTTGAGGTCCAGTCATGGGGCCTGAACTCTGGGCCTGGGTGCTGTCCCTCAGCTCTTCAGCTCAAGGCTAGCGCCCTACCACTTGAGCTAGCTTTTTTCTTTTTGCTTATGTGGTGCTGAGGAATCGAACCCAGGGCCTCAGGCATGCAAGGCAAGCGCTCCACCACTGAGCCACCTTCCCAGCCCCTCTAGTAAGTTTTAAGAAGTGAAATTTTGGAATCCCACTGTTAATATCCATCTCTGTAATGTGGAGCTTAGAATGATTTTGGAGTTGGGAACATCAAATACTGAAATGACCCATTTAGTTCACATGGAAAAAGCTGGCTCACCCAAGACTAGGAAAAAGCCCCTTCCCCGCACACCCTAGATCCCTCCTCTGCTCCAACCAATACTGTGCACAGATGGCATAAGCTCTGCCCATCCAACCTGTTGCACCACATGTCGGGAAGTTTCTGTTCCCACTTAAAAAAGCCTAACGCTTCATAGCACCACTGACTGTGACTGCAAATCTGAAGGACTCATAAAGCATCTGACATTTTGAGCTGCATGAAGTGTGCAAGAAAACAAAAGGGTCCAAGGAGTATTGATTTAGAGCATCCCTGCATCCATGGGTTCTGTTCTGTCCAGGCAGCTGTGCACGCGCGCACACACACAAACACACACACTTCACAGAGAGCCACCCTTGCTCACCCATCAGACAACCCTGGGTGCCTCTACTAGGAAGCCTCTGGAGGCTGGCCCTGAGGCCCCCTGGTAGGCTGTTGCCTAAAAACTTGGGCATACTTAAGTTGGCTTAATTAGGTAGAGGAGGAAAAGTACTTTAAGTCACTTTGTGCTGCTACTACAACATTTCTGATTAGTCTGATGGCCAAAATGCTGCTGTCTTAAGACAGGGATTCTAGGTGAAGAAGAGCATCAATAGGACCCTAGTAAGTCTCCCACTACTCCAGGACAGCAAAGGCCTAAGATGCCTTGCAGGCAAGAGCAACAAAGTACACTAGCCATATGATTACCTTTACTGTCAGGACTGGGTTCATGGCCTCTTTGATCAAGTCCCCAAGTTACACAGGAATTGCTCAAGCATCAATGGGGCGGGTTTGCCTCCCCATAGATTAGCCCGTTGACTGGTGATAGGTCTCAATAGGCTGTGGCCTTCTCTTCTCAGACTCTGCTGCAGCAGGCAGCAAGGTCAGATGCCCGGCACACAGTAGGGCTGTTACCTCTCGCCAGTGCTCCCGTCATGGAGGAAAAGTCCCATCCCAGAGCCTGCACCTGGGAAACATCGATGCACTTTTTATTTTTATTTAACAGAAGCAGCTTCCTGATCACTGGAGATGAAACCCAGAATTTTTCTTTTTTCTTTTTTTTTTTTCTGGTCTTAGGGACTGAACTCAGGATCTGGGCACTGTCCCTGAGCTTTTTTTTCACTCAAGGCTGGCACTTTACCACTTGAGGTACAGCTCCACATCTGACTTTTTGTGATTAATAAAGGATAAGAGTCTCAGGACTTTCCTGCCCAAGCTGGTCTTTAGCTCGCAGCCCCCTGGGTAGCTAGGATTACAGGCTTGAGCCAGTGCCCAGCTTTTCCATGGCTTCTTGCACTTGCAGGGGCCCATGACTTTCCACCGAGGGCAGGACTCGGCTCCTACCTGGTCAGTCAGCAGCTACATCGGGTACCATCACCCTGGGTACGTGGAAGTCGATCAGCGTTTTCCAAGACTTAGAGCCTGCTCCCCACCAACCCACAGAAGGATGAAAACACACTGCATTCATATGTAACTCATTTCATATTGTGTGTTAATATGCACACACACACATATCCTAGTCATTTGAAAGTATATCTTTCACATTCATTAAGGCTATTTAAGGGTATATGTTAAATGAAATGCTATAAGATTCAAAATTACCAGATCAATGAGTTAACAGAAAAATTATCTTTGCAGAAAAACTATGACTGTGATTTTCCAAAATAGGATTCGATTGTTCATATGTATTAACCAAAAATAAATTCTACTGCTTCGCAGTAGAAACCACACAGCCGGTTTCCAGAAACAGAAACGCAGGGGTCTGGCATCAGTGTCGGCACACACAGCAAGCCAGCTCGGAGACAGGCCGGGCTTCGCCGATCAGCTAGGCAGAACACAGCTGCTCAAACGCAACACCTGTCCGACCCACTTCAGCCCTCTCCCCGTGCTGATGGGGTGTGGACACACTCTGTTCCCAAGTGGATGGAATTCTCCAAGAGCACAGCAAGTGATTTAATAAAGGAACTCACCAATGTCAAATTGCAATAAATTTACCAAACATTTTTCACTGTATGTCGCGCTTTACAGTAAGAAAGTGTGGACAGAAGCAGGCACATCCGTGGACAGAGTCTCGCTGTCGGGTGGCTTCCGTTCCTCGGCTCCTCGCCCCCTCGGCGGAGGCCCCGCGCGGCCGGCCCGGCCGGGGGCCAGCCCACCCCACACACGCATTGTAAACTTTAAATGGGTTCTGGTACGCACAACACAGGCCAGAGAAACCGCCCGACACGGAAGGGAGGACGCTGAGCGCGGCGCGGCGCCGCGCGCTCGGGGAGCGCCTGGGG
>NW_012267287.1:111539-120885 GCF_000151885.1 Dipodomys ordii
GCTCACTGCACACGTCCACTCTGCTCTCCACCTCCTCCCCTGCTCACTGCACACGTCCACTCTGCTCTCCACCTCCTCCCCCTGCTCACTGCACAGGTCCACTCTGCTCTCCTCCTCCCCTTCCTGCTCACTGCACACGTCCACTCTGCTCTCCCCCTCCTCCCCTGCTCACTGCACACGTCCACTCTGCTCTGCACCTCCTCCCCCTGCACTAATTCACCTGCTGCCACTGCCTTTCCTCCTCCCCCTTTGCCTCTTCCTCCTCCCCTTCCCTTCCTCCCCTTTCTTCTTCTGTTCTTCCTCTTCCTCCTGCTGCCTGACTCCTCCTCCTCCTCCCCCGTTCTCCCCCTGCTCTGTCTTCTTCTTGGGGTGTGTGGCAGCTCCATAGCCTCACCTGACTGCTTCTCTGTTCTCAGACCATAGCTCCATGTCGCCCAATAGCCCCAGTCTTGCCCATCCTTCTTACTTGCTCCTTGCAGTAAACTCTGAGGTAGGCGCCCCATGATCCTCAGAGGGCCATTCTGAAAGTCCCCCTCTGGCTGTGCTGGGGCCTCCGCCTCTCCACTCCCCCAGCTGCCTCCTGCCAGAGCCCTAGAAGTCTGTTCCCCAGGTAGGATTTCCCTGTGGTCCAACTACATATTCCACATCAAACGGAGAGCTGGAGGAAGGCAGGGTGGTGTCCCCTGTTCCCCACGGGGGCTGGGCACCCCTGGCTGTGTGGGATGGATGATCAGGGTGCTGGCTGGCCGGTTCTGCTTCAGGAGCACAGGGCCGGGCGGCAGCGTTCGGGAGAGGCCCCACCCTGTGTGTTTGCAAAGAGCCCCATTCATGAGCTTGAGGAGCCCCCTCCCTTGCTACTACAGCTGTGAAGGCATGTAGTCACTGGCGCTTGCAGCCCTTGATTAATCATCTGCAATAAAGATGCCAGATTGCAGAAAGAGGAGGACAGTCTATCCATGGTCTCAGAGGTCCCAGCAAGCCACAGTGGGCCCAGGGAAGCTTCTGTCCAGCCTAGTGTCCTGGGGTGGGGCAGGAGCCAGGGCAGGGGGCTGGGGAAAGCCACCCATAAAAGAAGCACAACCATTTTCACAAAAAAAAAAAAGAAGCACACCACTAGTGAGATGACTGGGCTCCAAGCTGCTGTGTGAAATCATGGAGCCAGTCTGGGCGGGGCAGGTTCACAGAGAGCCAGATGCTACACTGAGTTCACTGAGTTACAGAGAATCGTGTTTTGTTTTGTTTTGTTTTGTTTTGCCGGTCGTGGGTCCTGAACTCTGGGCCTGGGCGCTGTCCCTCAGCTCTTCAGCTCAAGGCTAGCGCTCTACCACTTGAGCCATAGTGCCACTTCAGGCTTTTTTTGCTTATGTGGTGCTGAGGAATCGAACCCAGGGCCTCATGCTTGCAAGGCATGCACGCTACCGCTGAGCTACGTTGCCAGCCCTGAGAATCGTGTTTTTAAAGCATTGTTGAAACACTAATCATGTAAATTAAAAGAATATCTTTCTATTACATTTAAGTGTCATTTTCTTATTTGCATATTTATCTGAATCTCAAATTCAATCTCCTGGAGTATTGATTTCAACTAATTTGGCTGATTCTAGGTTTTTTTCCCCCTTCACTTAACTTCAGTGTTTTTAACCTTAGTCCACTTTCTGTTGTCAGGGCATACCGCAGACTGAGCAATTTATAAAGAATAGAGATTTATCACCAGACCCCAGTGGCTCATGCCTGCAATCCTAGCTACTCAGGAGGCTGAGATCTGAGGATCATTGTTCAATGCCAGCCTGGGCAAGAAAGTTTGTGAGACTCTTATGTCCAATAAACCACACACACACACACACACAACTGGAAATGAAGCTGTGGCTCAAATGATAGTGTGCTAATCTTGAGCAGGAAAGCTCAGGGGCAGCACCCAGGCCCTTAATTGAAGCTCTGGGACTGACATGCACACATGCACATGTGTGTGTGTGTCTGTGCACACACACGCACACACATACACACACAAATAGAAGTTTATGTAGCTCACAGTTCTGGGTGCTGGAAAGGCCAATAGTGTAGTTCTAGCATCTATTCAATGTTCATATGGGCCTTGTGACACATCAGAAAGGCCTTCCCCCCAAGCCCCATTAATATGGGATTTTTGGAATTGATTTTCCAGCCCTGAATTGCAGGAGACAGGTAATTAAGCCATAGTGTTGACTAATAGTCAGTTTTTTCTGTTGTTATTAATTCTCATCCCTTTTTTTCCAGAATAGCCAGGACCAACCCATTACTCACTGATACATGCATCTGCGCTTCTCTGTCCAGCCATAAATTCCCAGAGGACGCTCATAAAAGCACAGTCATGGATTCATAGACACACATCAATGCCCCTTAATTGTTATTTTAAAGCTTTGATCTTGTGAAAAACGTCAAACTATACATGTGACTTATAAATAATCATCTATCTATGAGCACTCAAGAGAAGGCTGCAGAATGCATCCCACGGCCCCAGCACAGCCTCCTTCCCACCAAAGTCTCGGTGCTCTTGTTTGAAATGACCTTCCTGCACTTGCTTAGATCTTTATCCACAAGACTCTCCTCACCATTGTAATTTGGGTCTGCCTTTCCATAACAAAGTCATATGACAGATAAAGTCGGCTTTCCTCACTGGAGGTTGTATCGAGAGGTGTGTCCATGTTTTATGCAGTTGTTGCCCTTTGAGGTACCTGTCTGACGCTCACTTGTTTCTTACAAGCCTACTGTATGAAATGCTGGCGTTTACCCATGTCGCTTTTGTGAACGCCATGTTGTTATTCCAGGAGAAGGTTGTGGACCTTCTCGCTTGTGTGCTTCTGAGGCACTGGGGCATTCTTCATTGCTATGTCTTCACGTTGGGGCCCTTCATACTGAGACGTGGTTTAGTCTCAGTAGAAACCAGTGAGTTGGACAACTGTACACGTCTGTGTAGGGCGTCACCCTCTTATAATCCAGGACTATACCAACTTCCCCAAAGGTTCTCCTCTTTAGCCCTTCAACTCTGGATCTGCCACTCCATACAGTATTTCATGTGTCGGCTCCTGCGTATTTCATGTCTGGCTTCTTTTCCTTGGCATGATGCTTTTCAGATTTGTTCATATTGTAACACAAGTTGGCAGATCATTTGTCCTGATTGCTGTGTAGAGTTCTATCAGGAAGTGTTTATCCACTCATAACATGGTGGACACTGGGGCTTTTTACGCTGTGGGGAAGAAGCTACTGTTTGAAGGTGCTTGGGAGTATCATTCAAGTACAATTCTTTGTGAACACGTTCTTGCCATGATCCTGGACACGTCCTTAGAAGTGGGATTTGAGAATTGTATCATATGTTTACGTTTTTGTTTTAGAGGGATTGGCAGCATGCCCTCTCATTGTGTGTTACCTCGATCACGCGTTGGAGCTCCCAAGACTCCAGTCCTCCACTGCCAGAGGTGCTGCCAGCCTTTCCAGTAAGGTGGCCAGTCAGGCTGGTGGCCAAGCAGGGGCATCTCAGTATGGTTTTACTTTGCATTGTCCTGATTAGTGACATGAAGTCTTTCAATACCTTCTTTAGTAAAAACTGTTTTCAAATCTTTTTCTAGGATCAAGTGCTACTTGGGAAGTGGGGATCAGAGATGGCCTTTCAAGGTCAGGTCTATCAAAGAAAGTTTGTTGACCAATGACCGAGTCTGATCACTCAGCCATCATGACCAGTGGCTGAGTGTGGTGGTACTTACCCGTCTGTGGGGGAAGAACAAAAAGTTGGAGGTCAGGCTAAAGGATTCGATCCACTAATGAGTTTTCCTTTCTACATAAAAAATTAACTCCAACCTAGTGGCTTAAAACAGTTCATATAGTTCCTTCTATTTCCTGTAGGTGAGGAGCGCAAGCTACAAAGCTGGACCCCTGCCCTGGGTCTTCTCAAACTAAAGCCTTCGTCAGCCACAAGTGTGACCTCACGGTTCAGGATCCTCTTCCAAGGTCATTCAGGTTGTCGGCAGGATTTGGTTCCTCTGTACAATGAGTCCCTGAGCCTCCAGAACTCACACTTAGCACAGGCAGGGTCCTGAAGCTGGGAGGGACTGGAGGGGCTGCCTTTCTTGTCTCCAGTCCTCCAGGTCTGGCCCCAAGCAGAGCCAAACAGCCAGAGGTGTGCGGGAGCCAGCATGGACTACCCTCTGGCTCCTCCCTCCTTAAGAATTTTGAAAGCTAGCTTTTAATTACCGATATTACTGAAAATTAAACGCTATAGCCTACAATGAAGCATATTTTATTAATTTCAAAGCCATTACTTCTAGCTTTGCTATGATCTGTTCTTGGATTCCTCACACTGACCGCGTCTGGCTGGGCAGAAGCTTGGTACTCCCAAGCCAAGCTCAACAGGTGCATGCAGCAACTGGAGATGGCCACGGAGGGAAATTCACACCACAGAAATGGGTGAGCGCTGCAAACCAGACCTGTCTTCTTGCTTTGTTTGTTGTCTAGATTTAATAAAAAGTGAAGGGAAATATGAAAAATGTGGGCAGCTTTAAAGTGGTTGGCCATTGCTGTCCTATTCAAACAGGGTGCATTCTTCCAGTGTCAGGAGCAACTGTCTGTGGCGGCACATCGTCAGTGAAGTGACGTCCCAACGAATCTGCTCTCCTCTTCCCGGGAACTCATCAACATAAATGAAAATAGCACCGCATTCAAGTCGGAGCGGCTCCCTCTGCTCGTGAGGGCCAGGCCTCTGCTGAGCAGACATAATCAGGCGTTTATTCATGGCCTCATTTTGTGACACTGTTGTTGGTGATAGAGTTATAAAAGCAGCAGATTCTTCAGGAAACAGCAAATCACACTGTAGTTATAAAATGAATACAAAAGGGTAAGTATTTCAGTTTAAATATGTTGTATCTAAACTCACATAAAAGCTAATGGAAATTTTATCTTATGTTAAAGTTATTTTTTCATATTTTCATCCTCCCAAAAATGCCAAGGAAAGAGTGATTTATTTTGTTTTTACAGGTGAAAATGTAAAACAAGCACAGAAAAGGATAGTGTGCCCTCGACACCCCCCGGCTCCGGGTTACATCCCAGCCGCGCCTCTGCATTCTCCCTGGCTGCCTGCCAGTGCCCAAACCCAGCACCCGGAGACTTGCATACCCATCTTTCTATGCACACCAGCCCTACCCCAGACCCCAGCCCAATTTATGAAGTTCATCCTGGTGATGGCTGCCCTTGCTGTCCATACCCCATCCAACAGCAGGGGCCGGCTGGATCGAGCCGGCGCAGCAGCGACTCCTCTGTACTGGCTCCCAAGATGCCTGTGGTTGACTCCCAGACCCTCCGTTCCCCAAAGAGCCAGTCAATCCTCAGAATATGACTCAGTAACAGCAGCCTCTGCTCAGATGCCTCTGGTGTCATTCACAGTAAGTCAACAACACAACTCAAGTTGTG
The DNA here is from genome assembly GCF_000151885.1 of Dipodomys ordii. Lineage (NCBI taxonomy): Eukaryota > Metazoa > Chordata > Mammalia > Rodentia > Heteromyidae > Dipodomys > Dipodomys ordii. The sequence goes on from NW_012267287.1 coordinate 116,973, forward strand.
CCTGGAGTCTGGCTCCATTCAGGGCTAGCCTCCTGGCTGCTCTCCCGGCAGCACCCTGCCCCTCAGCACCTGCTAGGCCTTCCTTGCTCAAACCGCAAGGCCTCCTCACCCTCATCATAAAGCAGCTCAAACCGCAAGGCCTCCTCACCCTCATCATAAAGCAGCTCAAACCGCAAGGCCTCCTCACCCTCATCATAAAGCAGCCACCTCTGCAGAGTATGAGCTCCTTGCCGGCCATGCTCATCTTTCCTCTCAGCTCCCAAAGACAGGGACCTGGTGCCAAGTACCTGGCACATAGTAGGTGCTCAACGAACATTTGTACTGCTAGTTAGCTTGTACAGATTATTGCCACCAGGGATCAAGGAGAGTGTTCTCAGGAGACCTGTTGCACCTGAGTTGCCAACAGGAAGCAAGAACAAGGGACAGAGGGCCTAGGTCCCAGTCTAGGTTCTGGACGTTGTTCTGATGTCTCAATCAAAAACAATGATGCCACCAGGTGGGTCATCTTAGGAGGACCTCCTGGCCATGGATTGGTGGAGGACAGGGTGGGGGCGAGGAGCCCTCCCCTGTGCCTGGGCCTCTGCTCAGGTTTGCTCAGGCCTGCCTCCGGGCAGGGCCCAGGCTCCTCACAGGGCAAGAAGCACTGGGCGGGAGGAGTGTGTTCTCCCTCTGACCTCAGCCTCCTCAGCAGGGAAAGAGGATTCCGGAAGCATTGCCAGGGATCTGATGCTGTATCTTCTCTTAAGTTCCAGCTATCCACATTCTAAAGGGCTTGAAGAACCCCATGGGACAGACCTGGGGAATGTGTTGCCCAGGTCTGTGGCGGACCTCCTACAGAGGACTATGGGACTTGTAAGCTGAGCACAGGCTCCTCCATGCCCAGCATCTGTTTTGTGTCATCAGCGAGACGATAGAAAAGAGGCCCTCCCCCCAGTGCTGAGGGACAGACAAGAGGGGGCAGATGAGAAGAGCCTGCCTTGACCACCCCTGAGGTCTGGTGGACCAGTTCTGCCCTGTGGATAGGAGGTAGCTGCATTAGCATGTGCAGCTGCTGGACCTTGGAGCAAGACTCGGGGGGCCCTTAGTCCTGCTTTCTCGGGACGATGCCCAGCTTTCTCTGGAAGGCCTCCCTTCAGATCAGTCAGTTGCCCTGTCCAACCCCACTGGACTGATTTCCAACAGCCAGAGCTGTGAAAAGAGGAGGTCATCCCTCAGCCACCCATGGACCTGGCCACTGGCAAATCAAGGGCCTGAAGACAAAGGCTTCCATCGCCCTAAAGTGCACACAAAGCCCTCCTCTGTGCTCCCTGAACCAGACCCCCTTGATTGAGCTGTGCTGCCCACACCGTCTTGGCTGAAGGGGTGATAGGGCAGATGATCCCAGCGCTGACCCCGGACTCAGCCAGATCCCTCCTGGAAACATGTTTACTCTCCCTTACGCTCCCATGTAAGCCCAGCGCTGACCCCGCACTCATAGCCAGATCCCTCCTGGAAACATGTTTACTCTCCCTTACGCTCCCATGTTGACACTGTTGTCTGGCCTGGATCCCTGTCTTCCTATGCCTTCCAAGTCATCACTACTTCCCGTGTTAAAACAAAGATCCGCACAAGGAAAATAGAGGGATGAGTGTACACACAGCTTTCTGCACTGTGGGGTGGGAGGGGTTGAGTGTGCACACAGCTTTCTACACCAAGGGGGGAGGGGATGAGTGTGCACACACAGCTCTCTGCACCAAGGGGGAGGGATTGAGTGTGCACACAGCTTTCTACACCAAGGGGGGAGGGGATGAGTGTGCACACACAGCTCTCTGCACCAAGGGGGGAGGGGATGAGTGTGCACACAGCTTTCTACACCAAGGGGGGAGGGGATGAGTGTGCACACACAGCTTTCTGCACCAAGGGGGAGGGGATGAGTGTGCACACACAGCTCTCTGCACCAAGTGGGGAGGGGATGAGTGTGCACACACAGCTTTCTGCACCAAGGGGGAGGGGATGAGTGTGCACACAGCTTTCTGCACCAAGGTGAGAGGGTATGAGTGTGCACACAGCTTTCTGCACCAAGGGGGAGGGGATGAGTGTGCACTCACAGCTTTCTGCACCAAGGGGGAGGGGATGAGTGTGCACACAGCTTTCTGCACTGTGGGTGAAAGGAGATGAGTGTGCACTCACAGCTTTCTGCACCAAGGGGGGAGGGGATGAGTGTGTACACACAGCTTTCTGCACCAAGGGGGAGGGGATGAGTGTGCACACAGCTCTCTGCACCAAGGGGGAGGGGATGAGTGTGCACACAGCTTTCAGCACTGTGGGTGGAAGGGGATGAGTGTGCACACACAGCTTTCTGCACCAAGGGGGGAGGGGATGAGTGTGCACACACAGCTCACACTGGCAGGTGGATCCCTGTGAGCACAAACGCTGCTCGTTTACCCAGAACAGCAGGGAATACGCGTTTTACTTCCCACCTGAAGCCGCCCTGGCTGACAGGGGCATCTCTGGACCAGGGATCCAGTTCTGGCCCCAGGAGAGATGGAAGCCCAGCAGAGGGGCTGTCCCTGGAGCCCTGCAGCTGCAGAGCTGCAGACACCTGCAGACCTGCCTGCAGGTGCGGCCAGTCCTCGGGGCTGCTACGCAGGGAGCAGCCCATGGGCCTATGTCATGAGTCAGCTCCTCTGCAGCACCTGCCGTTCACTCTTCTTCAAATGGCAGGCCTGGGACCCAGCTTCTCCACACTCTCTTCACAGGGAGCTCTGGCCGCCGGGGCGCTCCTTCTGTAGACCTGCCTCAAGTCCTCTATCAATTGGATGGCCAATTTCTGAGTCTCTGACAGCCACCTGTCCCCCATCTGGCTTTGCTGGAGCCTGTTTCCACTCCTCACCTGCAAGGAAAAAACAAGTTGAGACTTGCTTGAGGTAAAACAGCTGCAGGCAAACCGGGACAGAGCCCAGCGGGGCCCACCCCTCACCAACGTCGGCCAGCGGGGCCCACCCCTCACCAATGTCGGCCAGCGGGTCTGAGCTGCCTCTGTCCACCCCATCCGTGACCTCTGCTCTCCTGTTCCCAGAGCTCATGCTGTGAGATTCCAGGTCCCAATAAACCAGCCGCTTCTGCTCACAGACGTATGAGAGCCTGACTTCTCCCCACTTTTATCTTTCACCATTCCTCTTGACAAGTTTAACTTTTTTGTTGTTGGTGGTCATGGGGCTTGAACTCTGGGCCCAGACGCTGTCCCTCAGCTCTTCAGCTCAAGGCTAGCACTCTACTACTTAAGCCACAGCACTACTTCCGGATTTCTGAGCTATTTATTGGAGATAAGACTCTCATGGACTTTCTGCTCAGGCTGGTTTGAACCCTGATCCTCAGATCTCAGCCTCCTGAGTAGCTAGGATGAGAGACATGAGCCAAAGGTCCCTGGCTTTGACTAGTTAATGTTAATTCCAGAATGCACTCCTCCCGGTATAATTGCATTCTTTACACAGTGTGGCACAAGAAGACAGACTGTCTTCCCACAAAAGGCAGTGATGACACACTCCTGAAGGTGCCTCCAAAATCCAACATCACAATGAGACAGAAAGCATTTGGACCCTAGCAAAGGAATAACTCCATCTCCCCCCAACGGGTTCCCCAGCTGCACCTGGGGAGAGTTCACACTGCCTCTTGAGCACCAATACTGCATTTGTGAGAAATCACAGCCATGGCACTGTGTCAGCTGCACCCACTGTGGAGGACAGCTGTGACGCTGTGTCAGCTGCACCCACTGTGGACAGCTGTGACGCTGTGTCAGCTGCACCCACTGTGGACAGCTGTGACACTGTGTCAGCTGGACCCACTGTGGACAGCTGTGACGCTGTGTCAGCTGCACCCACTGTGGACAGCTGTGATGCTGTGTCAGCTGGACCCACTGTGGACAGCTGTGATG
>NW_012267287.1:123685-126564 GCF_000151885.1 Dipodomys ordii
GAGAGGAGGGGAGGAGGGGAGGGGAGGGGAGGAGGGGAGGAGACGTCCTCGGCTTCCCACAGAGGCTAGGCAAGCTCATCTCACTTGGCTCTGCCTGGCATCCACAGCCATGTGGCTGCAGAGTGCTTCACCCCACAGCTGGTGCCCTGGACAAGAGAGAAGATGAGGGTGAATAACTGAGCTAATTTCTATCCCAGAGGACTGGGGATGTTTCTTCTGGTCCAGCCTCCACTCCCAGCCAACAGCTTCCTCCAGGCACAGACCTGGCTTGGCTCTCCCCTGGCCAGGAGATGGCTGGGCAGGGAGAGCAAGGGCAGGCCAGCGCCCACCACACTTCCCAGCATACCTGAGCCAGGGCCGGGCACCAAGCCGACCTGGCGCCTCCTGAACAACCAGCCCAGACCCTTGGGTGTCTCCCCCGGCAGAACGGATCATGTGTTCAAGGGCTTCCTTCCCTTGAGGGTCAGGGCCGAGGGCCTATTCCACTCAATGCTACGTGTGACGGACCGGAGCCCCCGTGGGCACCCTACCCCACCGAGCGCCTGGGAGGAGGGAGGGCAGCCCCTCTGGGTGAGTCACGCCTCGCTCTCTAATCATCACTAAGAAAGACTTTGCTGACGGCAGCGTTTGCAGCCTCCATGTGAGCCGGGGAGGCGGCAGCCTGAGCAGCAGCTCTGGGCACCATGAGCCTCACCGAGGAGCAGGTGCGGAGCTTCCTGGATGGGAACCCCAGCTTCGCCCACGAGTACTTCGGGAAGAAGCTGAGCCCCGAGAATGTGGCTGAGGCCTGCGAGGATGGGCGTCTGGTGGACTGTGACAACCTGCGGGAGCTGTGCCAGGTAGAGGAGAGCGTGGCGCTGTTCGAGCTGGTACAGGACATGCAGGAAAGCATCAACATGGAGCGCGTGGTCTTCAAGGTCCTGCGGCGCCTGTGCACCATCCTGCATGCCGACCGCTGCAGCCTCTTCATGTACCGCCAGCGCAACGGCGTGGCCGAGCTCGCCACGCGGCTCTTCAGCGTGCAGCCGGGCAGCCTCCTGGAGGACTGCCTGGTGCCCCCCGACTCTGAGATCGTCTTCCCACTGGACATCGGGGTTGTGGGCCACGTGGCTCAGACCAAGAAGATGGTGAACGTGCCGGATGTGGCAGAGGTGGGTGTGTGTGCGGCAGAGGTGTGTGCGAGGGCCAGGCCCTGGGCCCTCCCTCCCCTTCAAGAATCCAGCCGGGGCCTCCTGTCCAGGGCCAAAGCTGGATTCCTGCGGCGGAGTCCTTGGAGCCCCACCTTTCTGCTCCTCCCGCTCCTAGAGCAAGTGTCTAGCCTTTGGGTGTCCCTCCCAGAAGCTGCCCCTTGGCACCATGAGTGAAGAGGAGAGCTCGGGAGGGCCCCCTGTGGCCCACGCAAGTGAGCCCAGCAATGCTGCTTATGCTGAAGTCTTTGATCAGGCCAGAGAACAAACAGACTTAGGCCCTGACCTTGTGACCAGGTCCCAAATTTGGGGCTCCCTGGTGCCCATGGGACCGTACAGACTGAGGGCCCCCTGGTGCCCATGGGGCCGTGCAGACTGAGGGCCTGAGGGCCGCCTGGTGCCCGTGGGGGGGCCGTGCAGACTGAGGGCCTGAGGGCCGCCTGGTGCCCGTGGGGCCGTGCAGACTGAGGGCCTGAGGGCCCCCTGGTGCCCGTGGGGCCGTGCAGACTGAGGGCCTGAGGGCCGCCTGGTGCCCGTGGGGGGGCCGTGCAGACTGAGGGCCTGAGGAGCCCTGGGGGAAGGCGGTGGCCAGAGGGGATGGGGAGCCTCCTAGAGGTGTCTGAGCCTGCCAGGCCAGGCCAGAGATCGCCCAGCGTCAGCAGCGGGCAGCTCCACACTCCCAGGGTACCATACCGCTCTCCTCCCCGCTGGTGCTGGGTGGGGAGGCGGGGTGGAGGGGGCAGTGTGCAGCGCTGAGATACTCAGGCCCAGTCTGGGAGCAGACTCACTGACAGAGGACAGGGCTCGGGAAGACCTGCCTACAGGGCTGGGCAGGAGCAACGTAGGTCTAGCCTGCTGAGTACAGGGCTCCCTTGATGTGAGGACGGCAGACAGGCTCTGAGCACGCAGCGGGCCAGGGGCCAGGGGCCTCCGAGGGAGAAGGCCAGCGCCAGCCTCCTTCTTCCTGTTCCTCTCCTGTCTCCTCTTCCTTTTTTCCCTTCCCCGAGGGACCCAGGCAGCCTCATGTCCTTCTGCCCAGGTTCCCCAGGTCCTAGCGAAGGGCTCCCAAAGGGAAGCCCACCTGGACAGTCTCCCCAAGGAGCGCCATTTGCTCCCCTTCCAGCCAGGTGGGAAGGCTAGGCCGCAGGGCAGCCGCAATCCTCTTACGCTTATCTACTATAAACAGGCAGTCACCCAACGACCTGAATAGAGTAATCTGCAGGATTAGCTTGGTCCTTACTTCCTTTTTAAGAAACGGGTCATCCACGAGCCACTTGGAATAACAGGAGCAGGAAAACAAGAACATTGGCAGTTGGTAGGGTAGCTTGTGTGGGACGTGAGCACTTCCACACCGTCCTTTCTCCTGCTCCACGCTCCCTTCCTTCTCTTTCTTTCTCACTCTCCCTCCCTCCCTCCCTCCCTCCCTTACTCCCTCCCTTCCTTCTTTCCTTCCTTCCTTCCTTCCTTTCTTGTCCTCTTTCCCTTCCTGCTCACATAATCTCCAAGACAAAGTTTCATCTTTAAGCCTGGGACGGCTCCTCCACCTGCTGCTGCTCCTCTCACACCTGTGGGATGACCGTGTCCTCCTCTGTGGAGATGACCGTGTCCTCCTCTGTGGAGATGACCGTGTCCTCCTCTGTGGGGTGACCGTGTCCTCCTCTGTGGGGTGACCGTGTCCTCCTCTGTGGAGAT
>NW_012267287.1:126914-132758 GCF_000151885.1 Dipodomys ordii
TGACCGTGTCCTCCTCTGTGGAGATGACCGTGTCCTCCTCTGTGGAGATGACCGTGTCCTCCTCTGTGGGGTGACCATGTCCTCCTCTGTGGGGTGACCGTGTCCTCCTCTGTGGGGGTGACCGTGTCCTCCTCTGTGGGGTGACAGTGTCCTCCTCTGTGGGGGTGAGGGTGTCCTCCTCTGTGGGGTGACCGTGTCCTCCTCTGTGGGGGTGACCGTGTCCTCCTCTGTGGAGATGACCGTGTCCTCCTCTGTGGGGTGACCGTGTCCTCCTCTGTGGGGTGACAGTGTCCTCCTCTGTGGGGTGACCGTGTCCTCCTCTGTGGGGTGACTGTGTCCTCCTCTGTGGGGGTGACCGTGCCCCTCCTCGGTTTGGGTCCCTTCAGCAAAGCTGCTGGCGCCCTTCAGTCCCCCTCCCCCGGCTCTCTGTGATGCCAGCCTTAGGACTGACCTAAGATGCCTTCTCCTGAGATGGCTGTGCTAGGCCGACCAACCTCAGACTAGGGGAAAAAAACCACAAAACACCACGACTTCTATCAGGCACTTCACAATACTCTGAATTACCAGGTGGTAGACTTCTGGGTTCACATCCCTATTTTCAAGGGAGAGACTGAGGCAGAGAGCACCTACCCTTCTTTCAGAATGTGAGCGTTGTGTGGCTATGGTAGACAGCACTATGGTCTCTGCAGCATGGAGCCTCACCCCAGGATAGCAGGGTTGATGGGAGCTCAGGTACAAGGTGGAGCCCTGCTGCGCCTGGCCGCTCCCGAGTCTCGTGACATCTGCCTCACAAGGTAGCTGCAGAAGGTAAGCCAGACAGCGGCTGTGAAGGTGGCTTAGCGGTAGAGTGCTTGCCTAGCATGCATGAAGCGCTGGGTTCAATTCCTCTGTACCACATACACAGAAAAAAAGCTGGAAGTGGCTCTGTGGGGCCTTGAGCACAGAGAGGCTCAAGGACAGTGCCCAGGCCCTGAGTTCTAGCTCCAGGACTGGCAAAAATAAAAATAAGTTAACCCAGACAAATCCTAAGCCCAGCTGACTCTGACCACAGGAAAACTCCAGATATAGGAAGACCCTGAGCACCAGAAAATCATAATCACAGGTAGACCTGAGCACAGGAAGACCATGACATAAGTAGACCCTGAGCACAGGTAGACCACGAGTAACAGCCATACCTGAATACAGGCAGACCATGAGCTCAAACAGATCATGCACACAGAAAGATCATGAGCACAGATAGGTAGACCATGCACACAGGCCAATCATGAGCAAGAAGACCCTGAGCAGAGGGAAACTGTAAGCTTAGGCAGATCATAAACATACACAAACCTGAGTACCAACAGAAGCTTGGGTCAGGTACACCATAAACCTGAGCAAACCATGAATACAGATAGAGCTCACCACATAAAGACCTTAAACACAAGTAGATCTGGCTTGCAGACGCAGAGCCTCTGGCTGTGCCACAGAGTGGTTTAAGAGACTTTCCATGCAGCCCCACGTCAAGGCACAAGGTCTTTATCGTGAAATTCAGATCAAGTTATTCAGGTCTCCCTTATGGGGCTTTGGGAAAGAGAAATCCATGGCCTTAGTTGTATAGGTGAAGCCAGATATGAGAGAAACTGGAACTTAGGATTCAGTCTAAATCGACAGGTATATCTTAAAAAATAGAGAACAGTGAACAATTAGAATCTGATAATGCGTATTTAGGTAGGGGTGTGTGTGTGTGTCTGTGTCTGTGTGTGTGTGTCTGTGTGTGTGGGTGTGTGTGTCTCTGTGTGTGTGTCTGTGTGTGGGGGGGTGTGGGTGTCTGTGTGCTGTGTGTGTGTGTCTGTGTGTGTTCTGTGTGTTGTGTATGTGTGTCTGTGTGTGTCTGTGTCTGTGTGTGTGTGTGTGGGTGTATGTGTGTATGTGTGTATGTGTGTGTGTATGTGGGTGGGTGGGTATGGGGGTGTGGGGGGTGTGTGGGGGGGTCTGTCTGTGTGTGTGTGTGTCTGTGTCTGTGTGTCTCTGTGTGTGCATCTGTGTGTGTGTGTCTGTGTGTCTGTGTGTGTGTCTGTGTGTGGGGTGTGTGTGTGTGTCTGTGTGTCTGTGTGTGTGTCTGTGTGTGTGTCTGTGTCTGTGTGTCTGTGTGTGTGTGTCTGTGTGTGTATGTGTATGTGTGTCTGTGTGTGTCTGTGTCTGTGTGTGTGTGTCTGTGTGTGTATGTGTATGTGTGTGTCTGTGTGTCTGTGTGTGTGTGTCTGTGTGTGTATGTGTCTGTGTGTGTATATGTGGGTGTGTGTCTGTGTGTGTGTGTACTGGTAGTGGTGCTTGAACTCAGCTCTCACCCAGCTTTTTTAGTCACAGATAGAGCTTTACCACTTGGGCCACACCTCAAGCTCAGCCCTTGTGCTGGTTAATTGGAGGGAGCAGTCTCCTTGACTATTCTCCCCAGGCTGTCTTCAAACGATGATTCTCAAGTGGTAGCCTCAGTGTGAGCCACCAGCACCTTTCAAGATTTTCTCTGGAGACTTAAGTTTTTATATTCATACTGATACATCTTGATGGAGAGAGGAGTTGAGATGGGGTCTCATTAGCTGGCCTAGAAGACAGTACGTAGCCGGCCTAGTCCCAAGCTCGTGATTCCGCTGTCTCCACTTCCTACGTGTTCTAAGCATTATTTTAAAATTTGTGAAATGAATTTGGCTTTATCAGATTTTATTTACACAAAAGCATCAAGAGCGACTTGCCGTACAGATGTAGGAAGCTTGAGGCCAGAAAGCTGAGGTACAAACTGGACGTCCCCTGAGGGCCTAGCCTCCTAGGACCCGGGCCAGCCAGGGAGTGACAGTTTTAGTCCTTCACTGATGTGTTACTCACTACAACTTCAGTGTTTCTTGGAGAATATGGGTTTGTGTCTGGTTTGTGAAAACAATGAGCAAAATGTCTTACTTCGTCAATGTGCTACTCTAATATTGCTAAGTGTTTTTTAGAAGTGGTGGCAACACAATACTAGAAAGTTCTGTTTTATGGGGAAACTGAAGGGGGCTCCTACAAACCTGGAACCCCCTTTCTACCCTGGTCCAAGAGATGTAACGCAGTTGAAGGAATTTTTCTTAATTCTCACAAGTTAATCTGAAGGCTCAATTAAGGTTCACTTCTTAGTAATTTTACAAGCATTTTTTATTGTCAAGATGATATACAGAGGGGCTACAGTTACCTAAGTAAGGTAATAAGTACATTTCTTTTCAAACTTGTTACCCCTTCCTTCATTTTTCTCCTACTTTCCCTCCGCCAACCCCCCCAAGTTTTATAGATTACTTCCAGCATATGGTCTTGTGTAGATAGCTGTCACATTGGTTCCCCCCTTTCCTTTGTCTCCCATCCTGTTCTTTCCCTTCCCTAATTCAGATAAATGTATATACAATACAAGGGCACCAAAATCATATACAGTGACAACAGGGGATGTACCATAGTGCAAGAACACACAAAAGAAACAAAACATCACATCGTCCATTAAAAGCAACAACAAAGAAAAGCCTCTGTGTCAATGCCGTGGAGTTCATTTCGCTTAGCATCATCTTATATCATCGTCTGTACATAGTTATTGAGCTAACCTGCTCATCTGCTAAGATTACCCTAGACATATACTAATTGTTGCAAATAAGGGAAACCATGGGACCTATGTTTGTTTGGGTCTGGCTTACTTCACTAATAGATAGATCGATCAATAGATAGATAAATCACATTTTCTTGATCCATTCATCTACTGAGGGGCATCTGGGTTGGTTCCATATCTTAGCTATAGTAAATAATACTACGATAAACATAGTTGTGCTGGTAGCTTTAGTTTGGCCTTATTTGTGATAGTTTGGGTAGATGTCCAAAAGCGAGATTGCTGGGTCATAGGGGAGCTCTATGTGTAGTCTTTTTTGTTTTTTTTGGGGGGGGGGTCAGGTCGTGGGGCCTGAACTCTGGGCCTGGGCACTGTCCCTCAGCTCTTCAGCTCAAGGCTAGCGCTCTACCACTTGAGCCACAGCGCCACTTCCAGCTTTTTTCTTTTTGCTTATGTGGTACTGAGGAATCGAACCCAGGGCCTCAGGCATGCAAGACAAGCGCTCCACCACTGAGCCACCTTCCCTACCTCTATGTGTAGTCTTTTGATGAACCTCCATACTGCCTTCTAGAGTGGTTGAACAAGTTTACACTCCCACCAACAATGCAGTAAGGTTCCCTTTTGCCCACATCCCCTCCAGCATCTGTTGTTATTAGATTTTGTGATTATAGCTATTCTAACTGGGGTGAGGTAGAATCTCAATGTGGTTCTGAGTTGCATTTCTTTTAGGGCCAGAGAAGCTGAACATTTCTTCATGTGTTTATTCATGTGTCATTCTTATTTCCTCTTCAGAGAAGTTTCTGAATTGGGCAGTTGTTTCTTTGAGGATTTGTTGTTGGGGGATTTAATTTTTTGAGTTTCAGGTATATTTTAGGTATGAGACCCTTGTCCTTTGTATGGCTAGTGAAGATCTTCACCCAATCCGTGGGCTTTCTATTGATCTTGCTAGCTATGTCCTTTGCCATGCAGAAGCTCTGCAGCCTCATGCAATCCCATTTGTCCAACCTTTCTTTGATTTGTTGTGTTTCTGGGTCTCTATTAAGAAATTTCGGCCTGTGCCAAGGAGACCTAGAGTTTCTGCTATTCCTTCCTGTAATGTTTTCAGGGTGTCTGCTTTTACTTCAAGGTCTTTGATCTATTTGGAGTTGATTCTGGTTCAGGGTGATATATAAGGATATAACTTTAGCTTCCTTTCTTCCTTTCTTCCTTTCTTCCTTTCTTCCTTCCTTCCTTCCTTCCTTCCTTCCTTCCTTCCTTTCTTCCTTTCTTTCTTTCTTTCTTTCTTTCTTTCTTTCTTTCTTTCTTTCTTTCTTTGTTGTGAGGCTTGAACTCTGGGCCTGGGTGCTGTCCCTCAGTTCTTCAGCTCAAGGCAAGCGCTCTACCACTTGAGCCACAGCGCCACTTCCGGTTTTCTAGTGGTTTATTGGAGATAAGAGTCTTATGGAGTTTCCTGCCTGGGCTGACTTTGAACCATGATCCTCAGATCTCAGCCTACTGAGTAGCTAGGATTAGCTCCCAGCTCTAACTTTAGTTTTCTACATGTGGTTAACCAATTTTACCAGCACCATTTACTGAAGAGGCTGTCTTTCTTCCATCCATTTTTGTTGGCTTCCCTATCGCAGATTAGATGGCTATAGGTCTGTGGGTTCATTTCTGGGTCTTCAGTTCTATTCCATTGGTCCTCAGGTCCGTTCTTGTGCCAGTACCAAGCTGTTTTGATTACTATGGCTTCGTAGTAGAGCTTGAAGTTTGGTAATCATATTCCTCCAGCACTGTTCTTTCTGCTAAGGATTGTTTTAGCTATTCAGGATCTTTTATTGTTCCATATGAATTTTTGAGGTTGGGATATTGATGGGTATTGGATTTGTAGATACGGGTGAATATTTTGCATCAGTGAATGAATTCAACAGATTTGATGTGGTGGCGGGGGCGGGGAATGACAATGGACGAAAGATGGAAACTGCAGCTTGCATGGCTAACTTAGCTGTAGAAAAGTTAAAGCGCAGCCAGGTGCCAGGAGCTGAGAGCTGAGGATCACAGTTCAAAGCCAGCCCGGGCAAGAAGTCTGCAAGATTCATCTCCAATAAACCACTGGAAAACTGGAAGTGGTGCTGTGGCTCAAGTGGTAGAGTGCTCACCTTTAGCTGAAGAGCTGAGGGACAGTGTCTGGGCCCAGAGTTCAAGCCCCAGAACTGACAGAAAGAAAGAAAGAGAGAAAGAAAGAAAGAAAAGAAAGAGAGAGAGAGAGA
>NW_012267287.1:132979-134344 GCF_000151885.1 Dipodomys ordii
CAGGCCCCAGAGTTCAAGCCACACAACTGACAAAAAGAAAGAAAGAAAGAAAGAAAGAAAGAAAGAAAGAAAGAAAGAAAGAAAGAAAGAAAGAAAGAAAGAAAGAAAGAAAGAAGAAAGAAAGAAAAGATAAAGTGCTATTATGTTGTTGACTAGCCCGCCTCCTACACAAGGTAACTGGCACGGGGAGGCTTTCCTCTTCTCCAGCTTCACATTGCTGCAAGAGCCTGGGGCTTGCTAGCAACAGGCAACCAAACCCAGAGAAAGATTAAGGCTTCTGTGCTTTTGGAAAATACCCATGACAAACCCCCAACCCAGTTCTAGTCATTTCCACTGCAGACTCCTTTGAACTGGAAGAGGTGTTGGGGGCGGGGAGGGGGGAGCAGAGACAGGAAATCAACCCCTGGAGATACTGTTTAGCAGTGCTTCTCACATGGCCAAACATATCCACGAAGCCCTCTACTTAAAAAAAGTCTCTACGAGGCAAGAGGTGCATTCTTTGAGATGCCCTAGTACCAAGCCGGTAATTTTCAAGGTTAGTTTAGGTGAAAAAACAAAACAAGGACTGGGAACGTGGCTCCGTGGTAGAGTGCTTGCTGAGCAGGCATGAAGGCCTCTGTTCAATTCCTCAGCACCACACACACCGAAAAGATGTGATTGCACCAGACCCAGGTAGGAGAGCTGGGGCAGGGCGAAGGTATTTGCCAGGAAAACCTGGGCCCTGGCAGGAAGGGGGGAGCCCAGAAAGGCACCATGGAGGAGCGAGCACAGAGAGCTCTGGGAGCATTCTAAAACCAAGTCCCTGCAGGGGGAAGACCTATGAATGAGAAAAGTGATTAACAGTGCCAGGCTCCCTGGTGAGGGAAGGAGGAGGTGCCAGGCTGCTCTACTGCTTGCCTGAGGAGGGAGGCTTAGAAGTGAGTGAGGCAGAGAGGCGGAAGAGGGGGTCTCAGAACAAAAAGTGAGACAAACCTGGAAAAGCAAGACTGGACGTTTACTGACTAGGACCTACACATAGTGTGCATGCTCTGAGGTCATGTGTGGGGTCTGTGTGCATGCTCTGAGGTCATGTGTGGGTCTGTGTGCATGCTCTGAGGTCATGTGTGGGTCTGTGTGCATGCTCTGAGGTCATGTGTGGGGTCTGTGTGCATGCTCTGAGGGTCACGTGTGGGGTCTGTGTGCATGGTCTGAGGGTCACACGTGTTGGTCTGTGTGCATGCTCTGAGGGTCACGTGTGGGGTCTGTGTGCATGCTCTGAGGTCATGTGTGTGGTCTGTGTGCATGCTCTGAGGGTCACGTGTGGGGTCTGTGTGCATGCTCTGAGGTCATGTGTGGGGTCTGTGTGCATGCTCTGAGGGTCACGTG
>NW_012267287.1:137230-137714 GCF_000151885.1 Dipodomys ordii
TGGTCTGTGTGCATGCTCTGAGGTCATGTGTGGGGTCTGTGTGCATGCTCTGAGGTCATGTGTGGGGTCTGTGTGCATGCTCTGAAGTCACGTGTGGGTCTGTGAGCATGCTCTGAGGGTCATGAGTGGGGTCTGTGTGCATGCTCTGAAGGTCATGTGTGAGGTCTGTGTGCATGCTCTGAGGGTCACACGTGTTGGTCTGCGTGCATGCTCTGAGGGTCACGTGTGGGGTCTGTGTGCATGCTCTGAGGGTCACGTGTGGGTCTGTGTGCATGGTCTGAGGGTCACGTGTGGGGTCTGTGTGCATGCTCTGAGGGTCATGTGTGAGGTCTGTGTGCATGCTCTGAGGGTCACGTGTGGGGTCTGTGTGCATGCTCTGAGGGTCATGTGTGTGGTCTGTGTGCATGCTCTGAGGTCATGTGTGGGGTCTGTGTGCATGCTCTGAGGGTCACGTGTGGGGTCTGTGTGCATGCTCTGAGGGTCA
>NW_012267287.1:139762-142444 GCF_000151885.1 Dipodomys ordii
CGACTGAAAAAAAAAAAAAAAAAGCAGAACAGATTCCCTGTAACAGTCAACAGGGATTTTGATAGGAATTTTCTCATCCAACTGCAAAACAGTCAAGGAAGTGTGTGGACCAGCCATGGGAGGGACGCTGGATTATGTCTGGCTTGGTGGAATTGTGCAGGCCACAGTGAGACCGACAGAGCTGTCCACCTTTGGACAGACCTCGGCGCACAGGGACCCCACCCCAGATTTCCAGCTGGCTCATCCTGGTGCGAGCGTCCCATACACAAGCCACCCATTAGAATGGGGATAATTCTTCCTTCAACAATAGTTATTTGGGGGAGGAACTTGTAGGGCTGGCCTCGAGGTGGCTAGAGATAGAAGGGATGGTCCTCTCTACCAGGAGACGGCCAGGGCAGACCGGGACTCCGGGAGGCCAACCTGGGCAGGTGTGGAGGGGCAGGTAGAGACAGAGCAGAGAGAGGCCAAGGCAGGAGAGAGACACCTCTCTCGGAATCAGAGCTCAGGGTTCCTAAGCTCAGAGGTGAGGTGAACTGGGTTGAGTCCCAGGGCAAGCTAAGCCTCTCCACCCAGGGCCATACCCCAGGGCCAGACGCAGAGCACCTAACCTTGCCACACCTGTTGAACCAGAGTCTCCTAGAGCTCAGCCCCAGCCCAGAGCCAGGGCCGTCGGGCCCCAGCCCCAGCAACAGTCTCTTTCTTGTGTCCTCTCACCACAGTGTCCCCACTTCAGCCCATTCGCTGACGAGCTCACCGACTACGTGACAAGGAACATCCTGGCCATGCCCACTATGAATGGCAAAGATGTCATGGCTGTTATCATGGCCGTGAATAAGCTCGATGGCCCTTGCTTCACCAGTGAAGATGAAGACGTGAGTGTCAGGAAGACGTCTGAGGTCTTCCCTGCGTTCCAGCATTCCTGCGCTGTCTGTGTCGCTTTCTCCCTCTGTGCATCCGTGCTTGTGCAAGCTGTGCATCGGTGAGCACAGTCCCGGTGCCCTCGCACCCCGGGTGTGCAAGCCGAGCCTGTGATGCATGCCCTTTGAATTTTCACGCGAGAGTCCGCCCCCGAAGTGCTGAGCACCACCGCCTGGGTGTCTGAGCCGCCTGTCTGTCTTCCAGCAACCTCAGGCAAGTCAGTAGCCGGAACAGCTGAAATCTGCAACTTCTGATTCCTGCTGTTACAATGTTTCTGTTCCAGATTTTCACAAAGTACCTGAATTTTGCCACATTAAATCTGAAGATCTACCACCTCAGTTACCTCCACAACTGTGAGACTCGCCGAGGCCAGGTACGTGTACACCCTACATGCACCCACACAGCGCACACTCGGAGAACCAGCTTCTGTATGGAGCCCTGTGGGACGCCAAGGTCTGGGTGCTGGCAGTGTTCGTTGCTGCTGGACTCACTCCCATGCCCTCTCACCTGACAAAAGAGGGTGCGTTCTGTGCACTAACTTGTGTGTACACTTATTTGTAAATATTCAAACAGCCATCTTTTCCTGTGTTCAGTTAGGTATGTTGCCAACCCTACCACAACGACCTCACCTCCTCCTCTTCTTGGAATGCAAATCCCCCCGCAGAGACCCCTGGCCCCCACCATCCACCACACATGTAGAATTGATGTCAGAACTGTCAGCCTGTACTCACATGGACACCACCTACACTGAGCAGAAAGTAGCGAGTATGCGCTTCCCTTGCCGACAGAACCCAACTCCCAAATTACACAAATAGACACCTTGCTTTATACCCCGCAGTCAGGATTCTCATCGTTTATACTACAGTTAGATTCTCTTTTTGGTCTGCATTCTTTCCTGGATTCCCCAACCACTAAATGAAGTGTATTTTTGCACACAGTAGGCTTCATTCTTTGTGCTGTAAAGTCTTCAAGGTCATGACAAATGCACAAAGGCCTACATTAACAACATCTTTATAAGCCTGGATCCTCAGAAGGCTGAGCGCTGAAGATTACAGTTCGAAGCCAGTTTGGGCAGAAAAGTCCATAAGACTCTTATGTCCAATTAATCACCAAAAAAAAATGGAAGTTACTCAAGTGGTAGAGCACCACACTTGGGAACAGTGCTCAGTACCAGGAGGAAAAAAAAAAAGCTAACTTTACAGAGTTGGGTATAGTAATGCCTGACTGCAGTCCGAGCACTTATGAGGCTAAAACAGAATAGAGTTTGACTGAAGCTCCGTAAGGAGACCCCACCTCAAAACAGAATACCATCATGCTCTCGGTAACTCCTGGCCTGGCCTCCTCACTACCTCAAGAGAGCCTGGGGACCTTGAAGGTTTGCACCCAGCGTTTCGCACCCAGAGCCACAGAGCTGCAGTCACACAGCGCCCAGCCTCTTCACAGGGCCTCTTTCACTTTTTGGTGGCTTGTTTGCTCGTTTCTTTTCACTGCTGAATCGTATTCCACTGTCTGGATCTGACAGTTTGTTTATTCACCTGGTCAAGGATGTGGTCACTCCCAGTTGGGGCCACTGTGAATAATGACCAACAAATCCCCACACGCAGGTTCTGTGCAGCCGCTTCCAACTCAGTTAGGGGACACCAGGAGCAGGGCTGATGGACAACACTGTGTGACTGTGCTAGGCTTTGCAAGAAAGTGCCGGAAAGTGGCTGTGCTGTCTCACTCCCTCGGGAAGTGAGCATCACCGCGGCCCCCTTGCCCCCC
>NW_012267287.1:143109-164259 GCF_000151885.1 Dipodomys ordii
TGCCCCCGCCTGCTGTGGGTGGTGCCTTCACTCCTATGGTCTCAGCGGGTGTACAGTGCCGCAGACACCACGCTCCTGGTCTCCGCGGATGTACAGTGCTGCGCATCTCCGTTTACATCAGCACCCTGTGCAGGTCTTGTCTGTCCTCAAAAATGGGTTGTTGGCTTCTTATTTTTCAGGGTTTTTTTTTATTGTTTGGTGGTAGTGGTGGGTGTGGGTGGGTGTGCAAGCGTGTGCACATGTGTGAGTGTGCACACGTGTGTGTGCAGGTCCTGGAGCACTTAAGTAGCATTCTACTGTGTGAGCTACAAGGTTAGAGCGCTCGCTTTGATCTGAAGAGCACAGGGACAGCACCCAAGCCCAGAGTCCAAGCTCCACGACCGGAAAAAAAAAGACAGAATGTGCCACTACTGTTTGAGTCACAATTTCACTTCCAGCTTTTTGCTAACTAATTGGAGGTAAATGTCTCATGTGCTTTCCTGCCCGGGCTGGCTTTGAACTGTGATCCTCAGATCTCAGCCTCCTGAGTAGTTACAACTACAGGTGTGAGCCACCAGTGGGCGGCTTACTTTTTAGTTTGAAGGGTTGGTCGTTCACTTGGAGTGTGTGCATATTTCGGTCAGGTATGTGTTTTACAAGCATTTTCTCACAAGCTGTGGCTTGTCTTGTATCTGGCACAACAGATTGGTTGGTTGGTTGGTTGACTCCAGGGCCTATCATTTGTTTGTCATGTTATCGACCACTCGAGCCACATCCCTAGTTCCTCTGCCATTAGCTTGTCTCTTAGGGTGGCTCTTGTGGATTTGCCTAGGGCCGGCCTCCATCCACCATCCGACCTCTACCTCTTGAGTAGGTGGGATGCACAGTTTTAAATTTAAATAAAGTCCCTTCTTGCCATATTTTTTCCTCATGGATTATACTTTGTGTTGCACCTGAAAACCTTTATAAAATCTGAGGTTAGCTAGGTTTTCTCCTGTGTTATCTTCCAGAAGCTGCAAAGTGTTGCTGTTCTTCTTGTACATGGGTCTGATTCATGCTGTGGAAGTTGTAAACACTGAGCTAGATTTGTTTTTTCGTGTGTGGATGTCCAGCTTCAGTTTTTACCCATTTGTGGGAAGACTATAATTTCTCTGTGAATTGCCTTTGCTTTTTGTCAAAGATCAAGTGCTTCACACACACACACGCATCTATTTCTGGGCTCCACTTGTTCTATTCCTCTGGTCTACAGCTATTCTGGCAGTACAGAACACTGCCACTTTATGGTAGGACCTGAGGGTGGGAACGCCGGGCTCCCGATGTTTTACCGTGTGTGCAGGCTATTCTGTGCCTTTCCCTATAAACGTCACAACCCATTTGTTGCTGTCCATAAAATGGCTTTCTGGAATAACTTGGATTTAATAAATCTATAGCCATGCTAGGAAGGCTTTCCATCTTAAAAATAATGGTCTTCCGGTAGTTATAATCTAACTACTCAGAATGCTGAGACCTAAGGACTGTGGTTCAAAGCCAGCCTAGACAGAAAGGTCTGAGAGACTCTTATTTCCAATTAGCCACCAAAAAGCCAAAAGTAGGAATGTGGCTCAAGAGGTAGAGTGCTAGCCTTATGCAAAAAAAGCTCAGGGATACTGCCCAGGCCCTGAGTTCAAGCACCAAGACTGGAAAAATAAAGAACAATCCATTAATTTTGATCTTTGATTCTTCCATTAGAGTTTTGAAGTTTTTGCATAAAAATCTATATTTCATTAGATTTTTACCTAAGTATTTCATTTGGGGATGGTAATGCAAATGGTTTAAGTTGTTGATTGTTATAAAAGGCCAGTGATTGCAATGTGACAGCTTTATATGCTGTGACCTTGCTAAAGTCATTTATTGGTACCAGATTATTCTTATTGATTCTCTGCTGGTTTCTCATAGATAATCATGCCATGTGCAAACCGTTCTGTCTCTTCCTTCACAATCTAGATAAGCTGTAGTTTCTTTCCTTGTCTAGTACACTAGCTAGATTTCAAATAAAATGATGAACAATTATGATGAGAAAAGTCAACCTTCCCTCACTCCTGACCTTAGGGGACGGCTTTCAGTCTCACGTCATTAAGAACTATGTCAGTTGGGAAAGGCGCCATGTACTTCAGAGCTCTACCACGTGGGAGGCTGAAGCAGGCAGATCACTGGGTCCAGGGGTGCTGGGCTGTGGTGCCTGTGCAGCCGGAGTCCATGCTAGGCTTGGGATCAATATGGACACCTCCCAGGAGCCAAGGAGAATGGCAGAGGCTGGACACAGAGCAGGTCAAGAAGGAGGTGACCTGTCATCCTTGATACTTGGGAGGTGAAGGTGGGGTTGAGGTTAGAGGCCAGTCTTCTCAAAAAAAAAATGTTTACAAGACTACTTCAACCAACAGCTGGACAGGGGATGTGCACCTGCTTTAGCAGCTCTGGGAAGAACAAGGGTTGGATACATGCCTGTCGTGCCCAGAAATGCAGGGTCACCTGTAGGAGGATCTGAGCCCCAGCTCTCTTGGAATTTTCTGACTACATTTGTGTTATAGGTTTCTCGTTTATTATATTGTGCTGTGAGAATATTTTGTTTGACTTTATTCTCATGATTTGGATAAGGTTTGTTTTCTGACCCAAAATGTAAGCTGTCTTGGTGAATGTTCCACGTGAACTTGAGAAGAATGTGTACTTTTCATTGTGTGGTGAAGTCACCTACAGATGGCAGTTGCAAATAGAGGAGGTGTGGCTCCACTTGAGCAAAAACAACCAAGCAAGAGCATGAAGCCCTGAGTTCAAGCCCAGCGCGCGCGCACACACACACACACACACACGTAAACAGAGTGCATTACATAGAGTAATGATTTGGGTTAACCGTAAGTGTCTGTGATGTACAGGCCGGCAGTGGGTTTACCCCAAGGGCACTCAGCTCTGGAGCCTGTGGATTTTCTGATGTACTTCCAATTAAGCTAAGTGCCTCTAAGGTTTCCTAGATCTTCCATGTGTCTTTTTTATATCTATCTAGTAGATCCCATGAAGATGTGGGTGGATGTAAAGCTGAATTCCAACTATATTATCAAGAACAGCCTGGGGCATCCATGCTTGACATTCTTCCTTTCCCCATTTCAAAACTGGCAATGCAGTTTTGAACGCTTTTAGTTTTCCATCTCCTGCTCCAGCAATGCAATAACTCTTAACCAACCTTAACTTCCAGTGGACAAGCAGGAGTGGCTGATCATTTTAAAGACAAAGACAACTGTGCTTTCCATCGTGGAAGTTGTATGATGGGCAGGGATGGAAAATATGAGAACCATGCTCCTCAGTGTGGCTCTTTCTCTGAGGTTGCTGTGATTTGGGACAGTTAAATAGATGCTAATTTAAAAATACACCTGTTTGCATTTGATTCCTAGCTGAAATGTTAAAAGATACCTTTTAAAAAATAATAGTGTCCTCAGGCACTAATGGATCATGCTTCTAATCCTAGTTATTCAGAAAGCTGAGATCTGAGGACTGAGGTTTGGAGCCAGCCCAGGTAGGAAAGTTCATGAGACTCTTGTCTCCAACTAATCACCAAAAAGCCAGAAGTAGAGCTGTGCCTGAAATGACAGAGTACCAGCCTTGAGCAAAAAAGCTAAGGGACAGCACTCCGGACCTGAGTTTGAGCTCCAGGACCAGCATACACACACACACACACACACACACACACGGTGAGGGGGTAATAAAAATAATAGCAGTAATAATAGTAATGTCTGTTTTATTGTTAAAAGTTTTTAAAGGTCAAGGCAGAGACCTTTGACAGCTGAGGCAGGGGTAGACCAGAGAGTGGACCGGAGAGTGGACCGGCTCTGGGCTGTCAGGAAAGTTGCGAGCACCCGCCACTGCTCTTCTCGCTGCTGCCCTCAGGAGTGAGTGCAGGGCCAGGACCACAGAAGGTGGTGGTGCTTAGCTTTGGTGATGGAAGTGGTAGCCTGGGGGTTGGGCAGGGAGGCAGAAAGGCCCGTGTGCCCTCTCTGGTCCAGTCAGGGCCTGGCTTGGGGCGAGTGCGTGCGTGGAGAGGCCCACGGTGGGGGGGCGATGGCAGGTGATGACGCGCAGCCATCAGGCGGGCAGAGAAGGGGGAACGGCAGCCCGGGTTCGGCACCTGCTGGGTGGCGCCTCCACAGAGGTGTGGCCAGGCACCTAGCCAACAGGCCAGGCTGCCAGGCCGCCTCTCGCCAAGGTCCCCCAAGGGAGCCGGCAGGAAAGAGCCACCGTGGAAGCCACCGTGGAGAAGGGGCTCAGACCTGGGCAGAACCCACTGGGGCTGGAAGCCCCGGGGGAAACAGGGTTCCCAAGAGACCCAGGTTTAAGAACACGGCTCAGGGTGGTGGGAGGAAAGTCCTGAAGCTGGTCTGGGCAGTGATGGGTGTCCAGGCTGATCTGGGCAGTGATGGGTGTCCAGGCTGGTCTGGACTTCTCCAAGCTGTCCCCTTCAGTCCACTCTGCTGAGACACAAAAGGGCTTGCCATCCAAAAGACACAAGTTACCTCTGTAGACCTCAGTGTCCATGGGAACCTGCAGAGCAGACAGTCGGGAGCAGCTGCCCGGGCTTTGCTCTCCAGTGCACAGCATCATTCCCATTCCAGCTCTCCTTTGCTGAGTCCGAAGCCAGGTGTGGATGGAATGTGGCCGGGCTGGAGACCCCACCAGTCCGTGGGTTCCCAGGGCCTCTCAAGGTCAGGACCGCTGGTCCTGTGCTGCAGGAAACCCTGAGCTCTTCAGTGTTGGTCAGTGTCCTGGCCTCCACCACCCCAGGGGTAAGTGGACCCCTGCTGCTGCTGTCAGACAGCAAGGGCCAACACATGTATCACCCCTCCAGGTCCTGCTCTGGTCAGCCAACAAGGTGTTTGAGGAGCTGACGGACATTGAAAGGCAGTTCCACAAGGCCTTCTACACCGTGCGGGCCTACCTGAACTGTGACCGGTACTCAGTGGGCCTCTTGGACATGACCAAGGAGAAGGTGCGGCCTTAGGCCTTTGGGGGCTCCTCCCCGGCCTGGCCCACTCCGCAGGCCAACCCCTTCTCCTCTCTTCTTTTCTGCCCAGGAATTCTTTGATATATGGCCAGTGCTGATGGGGGAGGCCCAGCCGTACTCGGGCCCACGCACCCCCGACGGCAGGGTGAGTCGACGGCCAGCGGGCCCCGCCCACAGCCGGGCTTCCAGGCCCACATGTCCATCTGCCATCTTTCCTGCCAGCCAGCCCTGCCCTGGTGTGGGTGGCTTCCCTGCATCTGCTCCCACTTGCTGGGGCTTCTTTAAATCACAGTGACATCTTTCATCTTGAGACCATATATACTGAGTGGAACATGAGCCTGGTTGGTGTGGGGTTGAATGGGATACAAGAAAGCTGAATCAGAATCTGTGTGCGCAGCATGTGTCCGTGAGCATGGGTGTGGCCTATGTGTGCGTGCATGAGTGTGTGTGTGCGTGTGAGTTTAGGCAACCCATGTGCACATGGCGGGTCAGTCATCTATGCCTGCAATCAGCTACACATCTGAGACCTTGGCTGTGCACCTGAGTTGCTGGCTCTCTTCTCCCTCGGAGGGGACTGATCAAGGAGCAGGCTAGGGGTCCCCATGCTGATGTGCTTTGTTTTTCAGGAAATTGTCTTCTACAAAGTCATTGATTATATCCTCCATGGCAAGGAAGACATCAAGGTCATCCCGTAAGTGCCAGGATTTAGAAGCAGCTCACCCTGGTGGCTCCTGTCCAGCCCTAGAGTAGCGGGACCTGGGCCTTCTCATGGGAGACGTGGGGAAGAGAGCAGGTAAGGGGTCTGAGGCCGGCCTTCAAGCTTCTCAGCTCGCCAGCCCAGTCCTGGGAGGTGGAGGTGGTCTCCAGAAGGCAAGGACAGCAGCACACTCCACGCAGAGCCCAGTCCAGCACTCAGGGCAGGGCTCAGCCCGAGAGGGACTAAGGAAAGGGGTTGACCATTCTCTAGCCCCACTGCTGTGTGGCCATTGACACTGTGATCCTAAACCTCTATCAGGACTCTGTGCCAGGCCCACATTGGGCCGCAGCCTGAAGGCACGTGGGCCAGGTCTGCAGAACGGTGCCGGCCCTGAAGTCCCAGAGGGTCTGTGGCAGGGAGCAGACCTGGCAGGGGAGACCCTGGCATGATGAAGTGGGCAGGACCTCAAGCCAGCCTCCTCCTGTCTTAGCAGCCTTCCAGCCCCACCCTGCCACCTCCGCCTGGGTCCAGAGAAGGGAGTGCAGTGGTCACACACTACCACGTCTAAAACCAGGTGCTTATCCCTCTGACCTCTGTTTCTCCCCCTCAGCACACCCCCGGCGGATCACTGGGCCTTGGTCAGTGGCCTCCCAACCTACGTGGCAGAAAGTGGCTTTGTGAGTGCTGCCCCTGGCCCGCTGCATGGCCGGCGCTGCCCCCCCCTCCTGCTGCCTCCTCGCCTGTCCTTCCTGCCAGCCCTGCTGCTTGCTTTGCGAGGTCGGAAGAGCGTCTTGCAGGGAGGCCGGGCCGGCCAGTGAGTGTGAGCTCGGCGCTCAGAATGAAACTGTTTCTGATCCTTTCACAGATCTGTAACATCATGAATGCCTCTGCAGATGAAATGTTCGCTTTTCAGGTATGTGTCTGCTCATCGGCAGACACTGTGCATTCCTTAGGAAAGAAGTATTTTGGTCCAGAAATTATGGACTGGATTATTTTTTGCTGCTTAAGAAACAACTCTGAGCTAGGCTCCAGTGGTTCACACCTGTAATCCTAGTTACTCTGGAGGTAGAGATCTGAGGATCACAGGTCATAGGTAGCCTGGGCAGGAAAGTCCATTAGACTATCTCCAATTGACCAGCAAAAAAGCTCGAAGTGGAGCTTCAAGTGGCAGAGCTCCAGGTCTGGGCAAAAAAACTAAGGGGCTGTTCCCTTAGCTTAAACGCAGGCCCTGAGTTTAGGGCCCAGTACCTGCAACAACAGCAGCAGTAGAAGGAAGAGGAGGAGAAGGGGGGAGAAGGAGAGAAGGGGGGAGGGAGGGAGGGATGGAGGGACGGAGGGACAGAGGGACGGAGGGAGGGACGGAGGGACGGAGGGAGGGAGGGAGGGAGGGAGGGAGGGACGGAGGGACGGAGGGAGGGAGGGAGGGAGGGAGGGAGGGACGGAGGGACGGAGGGAGGGAGGGAGGGAGGGAGGGAGGGAGGGACGGAGGGAGGGAGGGAGGGAGGGAGGGAGGGAGGGAGGGAGGGAGGGACGGAGGGACGGAGGACAAGAACAGGAGGAGCTGGGCCAGTGTCCACGTTTCATTATCAGGCTCAGCATCCATGACAGGGAACAGGACTGCCTGCTAACCTTCAGAGCCCAGTGCCAACAGAAATGCGAAGCTCTTTGTGGAGCAGTCATTAAGAGCTTTAAGAGAAGGGTGTGAACGGCCCCCTTAGAGGTGCTTCGAAGGCACCCTGCGAAGCATGCTCTCGTGGGGAAGCACGCTCCTTAACAGGGAACTTCATGGCGTGGAGAGTCCAGGCACAGATTCACAGGCAAGGGGGGGTGCGGAGACGGGACAGCTTGAAGGCAGCACAAATGAAGTTTCCTTCTACGAAGCAAGCCCTGGCCAGGCAAGACCCAGGGCTGGCCCAGCTTGCCTTTCCCCCTTGCAGGAGGGGCCTCTGGATGATTCCGGGTGGGTCATCAAGAACGTGCTCTCCATGCCCATTGTCAACAAGAAAGAGGAGATTGTGGGGGTGGCGACCTTCTACAACAGGAAAGATGGGAAGCCCTTTGATGACCATGATGAAGTTCTCATGGAGGTGAGCGTTGCGTGCTGGGCTTCGGTGGGGCCTGGCACAGTGGTACAGGACGTGTGTCCATCCCTGTCCAGCACTGGACCAGGGGCGTGGGGACAAGGACAGACCCCAGGGTCTTGCTCGCTGCGGGCCACTGGAAGCCGGCCTCCTGAGGCACAGGGCCGCCCCCAGTAGGCACGCACCGGGGTGCGTGGAGATGAGGTAATGCTGCACCTGCTTCCCAGTCCCTGACCCAGTTCCTGGGCTGGTCGGTGCTCAACACGGACACCTACGACAAGATGAACAAGCTGGAGAACCGCAAGGACATCGCCCAGGACATGGTTCTGTACCATGTGAGGTGTGACAAGGACGAGATCCAGGAGATCCTGGTACTGTGCCCAGCACTCCATGGGGGGGTACTGTGCCCAGCACTCCATGGGGGGTACTGTGCCCAGC
The DNA here is from genome assembly GCF_000151885.1 of Dipodomys ordii. Lineage (NCBI taxonomy): Eukaryota > Metazoa > Chordata > Mammalia > Rodentia > Heteromyidae > Dipodomys > Dipodomys ordii. The sequence continues at coordinate 151,331 of NW_012267287.1, forward strand.
ACTCCATGGGGGGTACTGTGCCCAGCACTCCATGGGGGGTACTGTGCCCAGCACTCCATGGGGGGGCGGAATCAAGGAGCATGGCATGAGCACTGTCTCACGAGGCCCCACAGTGTGGTAAAAGGCAGCAAAGCAGAGGCCCAGGCACTGACCGTTCCTGGTGTCTGAGCCAAGGCAATGGCTGGCTGGAGTGCTCAGGTCCTTGATCAGGCGCCCACGGTGTGAAGGTGACAAGCCACTCCGCCGCTCGTGGGATGAAGGCCGCCCTCTCGTCCTCACACTCAGGGACAAGGATGACTCCACCCTTGCCACATGACTCACCTCTGCCATTCTCCATCAGCCCACCAGGGAACGCCTGGGGAAGGAGCCCGCCGACTGCGAGGAGGAGGAGCTGGGGAGAATCTTGGTGAGGCTTTGCCCTTTCTCTCCGGTCTCTCAGTGGCCACTGCCCACTCCCGGGGTGGGAAGGGAGTCCTCCTGGGATGCAGGCAGGATGAACACACTGGCACCCAGATGATGTGTGTGTGGATGTGGGGTCCCAGGTGTACCTACGCTGTTCCACAGCTGTGTGTCTCTGCAGTCTCGGCTCTGTGTGTCTCTACAGTCTCGGGTCTGGGCTCTGTGTCTCTGCAGTCTTGGCTCTGTGTGTCTCTGCAGTCTCTGGTCTGGGCTCTGTGTGTCTCTGCAGTCTCGGGTCTGTGTGTCTCTGCAGTCTCGGGTCTCGGGTCTGTGTGTCTCTGCAGTCTGGGCTCTGTGTCTCTGCAGTCTTGGCTCTGTGTGTCTCTGCAGTCTCTGGTCTGGGCTCTGTGTGTCTCTGCAGTCTCGGGTCTGGGCTCTGTGTGTCTCTGCAATCTCTGGTCTGGGCTCTGTGTGTCTCTGCAGTCTCGGGTCTGTGTGTCTCTGCAGTTTTGGCTCTGTGTGTCTCTGCAGTCTGGGCTCTGTGTGTCTCTGCAGTCTGGGCTCTGTGTGTCTCTGCAGTCTCGGGTCTCGGCTCTGTGTGTCTCTGCAGTCTCTGCAGTCTCAGGTCTGTGTGTCTCTGCAGTCTCGGGTCTGTGTGTCTCTGCAGTCTCGGGTCTGTGTGTCTCTGCAGTCTCAGCTCTGTGTGTCTCTGCAGTCTCGGGTCTGTGTGTCTCTGCAGTCTCGGGTCTGTGTGTCTCTGCAGTCTGGGCTCTGTGTGTCTCTGCAGTCTTGGCTCTGTGTGTCTCTGCAGTCTGGGCTCTGTGTGTCTCTGCAGTCTCGGGCTCTGTGTGTCTCTGCAGTCTGGGCTCTGTGTGTCTCTGCAGTCTGGGCTCTGTGTGTCTCTGCAGTCTCGGCTCTGTGTGTCTCTGCAGTCTCGGGTCTCGGCTCTGTGTGTCTCTGCAGTCTCGGCTCTGAGGGTCTGTCCAGCTGGGGTTGACATCATGTTTACTCTGCTGATAGTTTGTGTGTTTTGCTTTGGCCTTTCTTTGGCCTCTTGACTTTTTCACTCACACTGGCATTCTAGTTCACACCTCTGTTTCTGGTTGTTTTTTGTTTGTTCGTTTAACTTTCTGTTGATTATTTGGAGACAAAAATTTGAGGATTTATCTGTCCAGGCTGGCCCCAAACTGCAATTCTCAGGTCTCAGCATCCTCAGTAGCTAGGATGATAGGCATGAGCCACTAACACCCAGCTACCAAGCCTCTTATCCGCCTACTATCTTTTCTAGTACTACCCACGTCTCTGCAGGTGCAGGTTGGACCAAGTGTCCATTGATGCTGCCTCCCTATGGGACTGACCTAGGGCCTGTGTCCCTAGTGTGGATATATCTATGCATGTGTCTGGCATACAGGGATATGTTTCTCACAAAGAACACCCCTAGATCAACTTGTCAGTCACATGATGCCTCATCTCTAGACCACTTGAATGACCCAGCAGGATTGCCAGACTGAACGTCTTACAGAACAGCCTTTGAGCGTGTGAGCGTGCTGGACAGGCTCTGAACACCGGTGGTGTGTGTGTCACCCTGTGGCTGTGTGTGGTCTGTGTGGGGCATGTCTGCACATGTGCACATTGCTCACCGTGATGCATCCAAGCGTGTGCCTGTGTGCCTTTTCACGTGCATATGGGCGTGTTTGCTTGCCCCACAGCACCTCCCTAACTGTCAGGTCACTGGGTAGGGAAGAAGAGAACCGGTTGGGCCGAGGCAGTGCAAGCACCCTGGGGCATGCTGCAGGGTTGCAGGTAGACAGCTCCAGAGGTGCCTGGGGTATCTGTCTACACAGAAGGTTCAGAGAAGAGAAAGGTCCAGAAACCAGTGGGCTGCAAATGGCTGCTTTGCTTAGCCCACAGTTCCTTCTGCAGAAGGAAGAGCTGCCGGGGCCCACCAAGTTTGACATCTATGAGTTCCATTTCTCCGACCTGGAGTGCACTGAGCTGGAGCTGGTCAAGTGCGGCATCCAGATGTATTACGAGTTGGGCGTGGTCCGCAAGTTCCAGATTCCCCAGGAGGTAGGGAGGCGTGGCCAGAGGCCCTGGGTGGGAGTGGGGGACGTAACTGAGGGCCCAGCCCCCCAGGAGGGGAGGGCGTGTGGTGTGGATAGTCTCACACCCCACGGGAAGTGTGGGGACACATTAGGTGCTGGGATGGATGGGTAAAATATAGTCAATATGCTTACAATAAAGGATTGGATGTGGATGGGCGGGTGGGTGGATGGCTGTGTATGTGAATAAATGAGATGAATAGATGGGTGGATGGACATGTGGATGAATGGATGGATGACTAGATAGATGTTGGATAAGCAGATGGGTAGAAGGACATAAGAATAGGTTCAAGGATATATATCGGTGGGTGACGGTTCAATGAATAGGTGGATGGACATGTGGGTGGTGGATGGAGGGTGAATGTGGATTAGTGAGGGATAAACGGTGGATGGCTAGATACCTGCATAGATGAGGTAGTAAGTGTTGGGTAGAAGAATGGATGGTAGATGGATGGCCGGACAGAAAATTTGATTAATAGGAGCTCCAAAAATGTTTTTATTGATGCACCATTGGTCAAAAAGGGGGGTTGAAAGCCCCCTTTCAGCGCTGGTGGCTCTCAGCTGTCATCCTAGCCACTCAGGAGGCTGAGATCTGAGGATCGCGGTTCAAAGCCAGCCTGGGCAGGAAAGTCTGTGAGACTCTTATCTCCAATGAACCACCAGAAAACCGGAAGTGGTACTGTGGCTCAAGTGGTAGAGTGCTCACCTTTAGCTGAAGAGCACAGGAACAGCGCCCAAGCCCAGAGTTCAAGCCCCACGACCGACCCAAAAAAAGGGGGTTGGCATGGGGTAACAAAGGAAGTTGAAGCAACCCCTCACTAAAGAGAAGGCACATAGCATCTAGGTTTGGGCCCAGGAGGCCCCTCGGGGTCACTGCAGGGAAGCAGGAGTCCCCCCAGCTCAGGCCTCTCCCCGTTCTCCATCTCTGCTGGTCCCACCTCCCTGGGACCCTAGCAACCCCTGAGGACTCAATCATTTTTCTTAAGCTCCTTGGGGAACAAAATTGGAAGTCTGACATTTCTGAAATATTACTGAATTCTAAAGGAAAACAAAAAGGGAAATTTTATATAAAATATCAACAGAAACCAGGCTCCAGTGGCTCACGCTTATAATCCTAAACTACTCAGGAGGCTGAGTTCTGAGGATTGTGGTTTGAAGCCAGACTGGGCAGAAAAGTTGTGACTCTCATTTCCAGAAAAGGCAAGAAGTGGTGCTGTGGCTCAAGTGGTAGAGCACTAGCCTTGAGCAGAAGCAGCACAGGGACAGCACCCAGGCCCTGAGTTCAAACCCCAGGACTGGCTTTAAAAAAAAAAAATCAGGGGCTGGGAAGGTGGCCCGGCTGTAGAGCGCTTGCTTTGCATGCACGAGGCCCTGGGTTTGATTCCTCAGCACCACATAAGCAGAAAAAGCCAGAAGTGGCTCTGTGGCTCAAGCAGTAGAGCACTAGGCTTGAGCTGAAGAGCTGAGGGACAGCACCCAGGCCCAGAGTTCAGGCCCCATGACAAAAAAAAAAAAACCACAGAATAAAAATATTTTCAGGTAATTTTCTGACCCTACCTGTTGCTACGGAGCAGCTAAGGGCTCCCTCGACCGCATCCTCCGGCCCAGAGAAATGGCTCCCCACGGGCTCCCGGGCTCCCGCTCTCCTGCCCACAGGCCTCACATCTGTCTTGTTCAAGCATCCAGGCCATAACTAGTATTTTTTCTTTACCTTATACCTCAAGGGTCCCTTTCCCCATTTGGAACAGAGCCCTGAACTGGAGGCCCCAGATCCCCAGGGGCTGGAGGTTTTCTTGGCTCTGCAGGACAGGCAGACAGTGGCTGCAAGGGTTCAGAGGCGGGAGAGGCGGGGGGCCTCGGGGAGGCGGGGGCCTGGGGGAGGCGGGGGGCCTGGGGGAGGCGGGGGACCTGGGGGGGGGGGGTCTGTAGTGGGGGGGTCTGGGGGAGGCAGGGGGGCCTGGGGGGGGCCTCAGGGGTGGGCAGGGTGGCCTGGGGGAGGCAGGAGGCCTTGGAGAGCCAGGTGTCCGGTGACAGGCATAGCACAGGCTCTGCCCAGAGCCACAGATGAGGCTCTGGGGGCCCTGTGGGGGAGGGCCCAGAGCCCACACCTCCTCTCCTCCCTCAGGTTCTGGTGCGGTTCCTGTTCTCCGTCAGCAAAGCCTACAGGAGAATCACCTACCACAACTGGCGCCACGGCTTCAATGTGGCCCAGACCATGTTTACACTGCTCATGGTGCGTTGAGTGGGTAGGACAGGGTCACACACAAGGCTGGTAGAGTGTCCAGGCCACCTTCCTCCTGGTCCAAGGACCTCCCAAGCCGGGGCCGGAGATGACCTGGCAGGGCAGAGGCGGTGAGATCCGCCCAGGTCTGGGCACCTTTGCAGCACTGACGGGGGGTGACGGACCAACAGCAGGAGCCAAGCATGCACCTGTCCCCACAGACAGGCAAACTGAAGAGCTACTACACAGACCTGGAGGCCTTCGCCATGGTCACCGCCGGCCTATGCCATGACATCGACCACCGCGGCACCAACAACCTGTATCAGATGAAGTAGGCACTGGGGGCCAGGCTCACGGGGGCCACGCGGACCACACGGCACGAGGCTTTGGGGCTGGTCTGCACAGCCTGGCAGCGGGCTCCAAGCGGAGCTGGCTTCAGAGCATGGTGCATCTTCTTGTCCTCTGACTCCATTTTTTAATTACACTTCCAACAGATCCCAGAATCCCCTAGCCAAGCTGCATGGCTCCTCCATTTTGGAGCGGCACCATCTGGAGTTTGGCAAGTTCTTGCTGGCAGAGGAGGTTTGCACTTTAACTCAGTACCTGATCTTGGGGGCTGGGGTAACCAGGGCATGTGGGGACAGGTGAACCTCAGGCCCTGGGAAGTAAGGGTTCATGAGAAAGAGGCGCTTTGTGTAAAGAGCTGCAGAACAGGTAGCTGGAGATGGTGCGTGGGGAAGGGCGGCATCCAGAGGGGCAGCAGCCAGAAGCAGCTGGGGGCAGGGGAGGAGGAGGTGCGGGGGGGGGCAGAAGTCTCAACAGAGGAGGCGGGTGCAGCCACGCGACAAGGACCTGTATGTCCACCTGGGTCCAGAGCTGACAGCCCACAGCGGAAGCCCACTGCAGGGGAGGGGCAGGAAGGGGAGAGAGCCATCCTCACTTGGAGAAGCTGCAGCTTAGGACAGGCTGTCTGGAGTGCCACAAGCGAGGTCCGGGCTGCAGTGAGAGGCGACAGGCCCACCTGAGAACCATCAGGGCAGGGGACTGTGGGTGTCACCTACCAAGACCCTGAGACAGATCCATGTTCTCCCACTGCAGAGCCTGAATATCTACCAGAACCTGAACCGGAGGCAGCATGAGCATGTGATCCACCTCATGGACATTGCCATCATCGCCACCGACCTGGCCCTCTATTTCAAGTAAGCACTGCGCAGAGGCTGGGGGGGTCCTGGGTGGTGGGGGGGTCCTGGGTGGTGGGGGGTCCTGGGTGGCGGGGGGGTCTCTTGGCAGTAAGGGGGGGTCCTGGGCAGTGGGGGGTCCTGGGCAGGGCAGGGTCCTGGGTAAAACATGGCAGGTGTGACTGCTCTGCTACCTGCCTTCCCCCCTTCTTGGAGTCCAGGAAGAGGACAATGTTCCAGAAGATTGTGGACGAGTCCAAGAACTACGAGGACAAGAAGAGCTGGGTGGAGTACTTGTCCCTAGAGACAACACGGAAGGAGATTGTCATGTGAGATGTGGGCAAAGGTGGCAGGTCCACAGCCGGCCACTTAACCCTGTGGACCTCCTGGACCCATAGACAGAGGACGCCAGGAAGATAATGGCTCTTCAAATGGTTTATTGGGGCTTGGGAGTAAATCTTCCGCCCCTATCTGTCCTCAGTTCTGGAGGAGGCATAGGGTCAGATGGACACTTGGTTTAAGGTCTTGGTACCCACACGCTTCATGTTTGGTTCCCCTTCTTTACACATAAGGAACTGTGGCTGGGGGCTGCTCCTTCCCTGGCCATGTCTTAGGAGCTGGGAACATCGACTCTTCACTCAGTAAAACCATGTATGTTCTGCCTGTTTGCAGGGCCATGATGATGACTGCATGTGACCTGTCTGCCATCACCAAGCCCTGGGAAGTCCAGAGCAAGGTCAGGGCTAGCAGAGAGTCCAAGGGCTGCATCTGAGAGCTGCAGTGGGGGACAGTAGTTACGGGCCACTGGGGTCCGGGGCTGCCAGAACACAGCAGTGGGAGGTGCACAGGCGCTGCTGGCCCAGCAGAACCCCGTGGGCTGGAGGCTGGGGAGGCCTGGAGAGGAGGCCCACCTGCTCCTGAGTGCAGAGCCCCACCCTGACCCTTCTACCCCCAGGTTGCTCTTCTGGTAGCCGCTGAATTCTGGGAACAAGGTGACCTGGAAAGGACAGTCTTGGATCAGCAGCCCATCGTAAGTGCTGCTTCCAGAGGTTTCTACCCTGACAAGTGATTTGCTTTACTGTGGTGCTCAGGACCTTTGGGACATTTCTAACCTCACTTTATGAAGATTCTGTAGCATGAATTGCGTGGGTCAGCAGCTTGCAGAAGAGGCTGGTGTGGGTTAGGACACACAAAAGGGTGAGTCTAGGAAATTGAAGGATTCAGGCAGCTGTGGGACAAAGGTGACCAGCAGAACAGTCCTAAGGGGAGTGCAGAAAAGCCTGAGACAGAGGTTCACGGCAAGAGAGATGCTGGGTCAGTGAGTCTAGACTGACTGTGAGGACACGGGGGACACCCAAATGGACACTGGGGACAAGACGGACAGGCTGCTTCACACCTGTGGGACCTGGGGCTGCTTCACACCTGTGGGAACTGGGGCTGCTTCACACCTGTGGGACCTGGGGACAATCGGGGCTGCTTCACACCTGCAGCAGAGTCTTGCAGAGTAACTCCGGGCAGTGTGAAGAACCGTCTGGAGCAGACTTGGGGCCTTATTCTCAAGGAAAGGGGGGCGTGAGCCAACTAGCAATAGTTAATTAAAAACAAAAACCAAGCAGTAAAGCTGGTCATCTAGGACCTGGCCTCAGTGCTTGTGGGCTTCACTCTCACTGCACCGAGCCCTGGCTCGGAGGAGCTGCGGGAGACACGAGGGCTACTCAGAGCAGCAGCCCGGCAGCACCAAGAGCAGCCCCCAGAAGGCATCTTGGTCCTGGACAGCCGGTCAGCACCAGGGACAGTGTTCCCAGTGGCGCCACCGACTGCTGGGGCTCACAGAAAGCTTGGTGAACACACTGGAGCCCACAGGGGACGCCAGGGCCACCTGACAGCTGACTGAGGGCAGTGCCCGTGACCCCCCAGCTGGGATCCATCTTGCCCCTGCCCATGCATCTCTGGGAACCCCTTCACCTGAGTTGTAGGGCTGGGCGGGAGCCTGAGGTGATGATACCTATGTCATCAGCTTCCTGTTTCTCCCACAAGCCCATGATGGACCGGAACAAAGCAGCTGAGCTCCCCAAGCTACAAGTCGGCTTCATCGACTTTGTGTGCACATTCGTGTACAAGGTATGCAGCTGAGGCCTTATCCTGTGTTGGATAGGGCAGAGTGGCCAGGGACAGGAGGGGGCATGGGAGGGAACTTGCATGCCTAACCACAGAAGGCAGACCATCACAACCAGCATGCACCCCAGTGGCCAGCCCTGACCTGTCCTCAGAACTGCAGCCCTGAGCACTTCCCTGGCAGAAATTCCTGGTTCACCTCAGGTCACACAGGTCACTGCTTCTGAGAGCCCCTCCCACCCACAGCCCAGTCTTTAGGCAAGGATGCAGCCTGCCTGCAGGGTCTGAACTCTCAAGGGTAGGTCTGGGTCTGTCTGTCATCACAGGTACACCCTGCCTGAAAGCAGCCACATTCCCACAGCTAGTACCCTGGTGAGCCCTTTAAGTTCGCTGTTTGGTTCCCAAAGACCTGGGGCAGAAATTGCAAAGCCCCTGTGGTGCAGCAGCACTGCACCGGGCTCCAGACTGCTGTGGCATATGGCCGGACGGACTCCACCTGTAAGGAAGATGTCTGGCTCTAAGTGAAGTTAGTCCTGACCAGCCAGGCAGAGCCAAGGACCCTCCCTGGGCTGGCGGTCACAGGCCACAGCCCCTCAGTGGGTACCTACTGCCTTCCTCCGCCCCTCCACACCATGTAACATATATGTGCACGTGTAGTGTGTAACTGTGATCTTCAGTGTGCATGTGGCTGAGCATCTGTGAGCTGCCCTGACCCCTCCCACGTCCACGGGTTCCACTCCATTCCCGGGACCCTCCTGCCAACACTGTCCAGAGCACTCCTTCCATGAAGCAGCTCTTTGCACAAGGTCTCAAGCCTGTCCTCTCCGTGGGGCTTTGCTGGTTCTCCAGCTGAGGGCCAGCAAGGGCTGGAGAAAAGGAGCAAAGGCCTGAGCCTGCCCGGGCAGTGTGACAGTGCCTCGACTCCTCATGGTTCCCTCCAGGAATTTTCCCGTTTTCATGAAGAAATCCTGCCCATGTTCGACCGACTGCAAAACAACAGGAAGGAGTGGAAAGCACTGGCTGATGAGCACGAGGCCAAAGTCAAGGCTCTGGAGGAGAAGAAGAAGGAAGAGGAGAATGTAGCAGCCAAGAAAGGTTGGGCGCCCTACCCCCATGCTAGAGCTGTGCATTGCAGAGAACAGCTGAGTGACTTGGAGATAAGGATGCTTCCGATAGCCCAGTGGCTGGTGTACAGCTCAGAGACTCCCCGCCAGACACAGCTGCTCACACCACACAGCGTATTCCCAAACAGGAGCTCATGCTCTGTACAGGGGAAGTCTGTTCCCCAAACTCCTGATAGCCCTTTGTCCCAAGTTAGGCATGGGTGGGGACACAGGCTAGTAACCTCAGCCTGTGAAGGAGGATTATGAGTTTGAGGTCAGCCAAGGTTATATAGCAAGACCATGTCTAAAAAAAAAAAAAATTCTCGCTGGATGCAGGTGGCTCACAACTATAATCCTAGCTACTCAGAGGGCTGAGATTGGGATCTGAGGATCACACTTTTTTATTTTTGGGTCCAGTTGTGGGACCTGAACTCTGGGCCTGGGCGCTGTCCCTCAGCTCTTCAGCTCAAGGCTAGCGCTCTACCACTTGAGCCACAGCAGCACTTCTGGCTTTTTTTGCTTATGTGATACTGGGGAATCAAACCCAGGACCTTCATGCATGCAAGGCAAGCGCTCTACCACTGAGCCACCTTCCCAACCCCATGGATCGCACTCTTCAAAGCCATCCTGGGCAGACAAACCTGACTGACACATCTCCATTAACCACCAAAAAGCCAGAAGTGGAGCTGTGGCTCAAGTGGTAGTAAGCATGAAGGCTCGGGGCCAGCACCCAAGCCCAGAGCTCAAGCCCCAAGACTGACACCAAAAAGAAAAACAAAGTTAAATAGCAACAGGAAATCTAGCCATACTCCCATTAAGCTTCCAAAGCAAAACAGCAAGCCTAAAACAAGACACAGATTTGAGCAAAGCAAACATTGTCTTTCATGATGTCATGTCTTTCCATCCCACAACCCAGGCTAGGACTCAGTTGAGAGTTAGTTAGCGCACCCAGGTCAGCCAGTATGAGAGTTAGCGCACCCAGGTCAGCCAGTAACACTGTATCGTCACTGGCGTTTGGCAACCCTCGCTGCTTTTCTCCTTCCTGCCTTCTTGTGCCACGGGGTAAGAGACGAATGTGAGCCAGGCAGCTTAAGGGTCATGGCAGGCCAAGACCGAGAGTAAGCAGGGCATGGTGTCAGCAGGGCTCAAGCATTAGCTGAGACTCAGCAGGTAATCCGCTTGGACTGACCACACACCCAGCTCAGCCTCTCCTGCTGGCCTGGTAGAGGGCATGGGGCAGAGACGGCAATGAAGGTTCTGTTTGTCTTCTCTTGTAGTGGGCATGGAAGTCTGCAATGGTGGCCCGGCGCCAAAGTCTTCTACCTGCTGCATCCTGTGAGCCCTGGACCGGGCTGCCAATCCCTCCTGCTACTGCTACTTACACACTGGACCCTGCCTCTGCAGTCTGGTATATGTTAGAAAGCAAAGAAAATGATTGAGCATAACTGAGTATTTTGAAACTAAGGTTGTGTTTTTTATAAACTAAAGCCAACTGTGACTTAGGTGGTGTAGCCCACGTAACTAATCAGTTTTTTGGTTTTTTTGCTGGTCCTGGGGATCAAATTCTGGGCTTGGTTCTGTCCCTGAGCTCCTTTTTGCTCAAGGCTAGGACCCACCACTTGAGCCACAGTGCTACTTCTGGCTTTTTCTGCGATTAATTGGAGATAAGTCTCACAGATTTTCTTGCCTTGGCTGGCTTTGAACTGTGATCCTCAGATCTCAGCCTCCTGAGTAGCGATCACAAGTGTGAGCCACTGGTGCTCTGCTCACCAGTCTTTCAGATAGTTTCCACAAGAAGATCTCTAACTTGGGTCAGTGAACTGTTGAGTGGAGCCATCCAGAACCAACATGTACATACGTGTACATACCTATATGGTAGACAGCATCCACATACCCCATCTTGTTTAGCAAAATCATGCCCAGGAACTCAAAATAAAACTCGACCTGCTCACTTTTTACAAAGTAGAATCATTGTGGAGGGCACTCATATGTGACCTAGTCAGGACATTCTACCACAAAGGTCAAGGCCATGAATAGCGAGAGCAGTAATCCAAACAGAGGTCTGAAGGGAAGAATTATACTAACCACTGGAGTGCAACTTGAAGCTAAGCCTCCTACCAGCAAGGCCTCCACAGCCCGTACTCTGCATGACTTCATGTAGGCAAGCTGGGAAGGAGCAGCAGAGGCAGTTCACCGGGATTCATTGTATAAGGAAAAAAGGCTTCTAACTCACGGTGACCCAAAACATCTGCTCCCTTGATAGTCAACTGGATAGGGTCATTCCTGAGAGCAGAGGGGAGGGTGGACACGCCCAACATTATCATCTACCTGCTGCAAACAGGAGCCAGTTCAGTATTTGTTTTCACCTCAGTGACTCCTGAGAGAGTATAGCAAGGAGCAAGGGATACAGGACCTGGCCACACCGTAAGACCCAGGCGCTGCATACCAGGTGGTAGTGGGGTGGGGGGGTGGCACTGGAGATTCAAACAACACCTTAATATACAGGGCTCTGAGTTCATATAGTCGCACCTCTTCACTCACTTTACAGAACGGGGGAAACACATTTGGGGCCCCAGCCCTGAGATATGTGCTCAAGGCATAAAGCTGGAAAATAGCCACAACCACCTAGTCCACTCCACACCTGCAGCCCAGGGTCTGGCCTGCTCTTAGCAAGCAGGAGCCTGGGGGTTCCCTGGGGAAAGAACACCTCAGGAACAACTCAGCTCACTTCTCTGAGCTTTCGTCTCAAGATCAGCCAAGACTCCACCACCTAGAGAACTGGACTGGGCAATGAATACACGATCCCATGCGGGACCCTCCTATGTCCTACGCCTATCCAGGGACATGTGCCCAGAACAGAGCAAACTGCACTCTGTCCCCTACCACCGTGTGCGCATACACACTCCAACCCGTCCCAGACAGAACAAGCACTAGTTTTGTCTTTCTGTACTTTCAGTGTGCCAACTACACTTTAGGTCTGTACCAAATGATTCTCCTTAGTTCTTTCAAATTTCCCCTAGGCCCCAACAATCAGGAAAATAATCCAACTGCTTGGGACAGTAAGGAGAGGGGAGCCAGAGCATCACAAACCAAGTTTTTATTCATCTGATGGGGCTGGAAAATGGCAGAGCTGGTGCCTCTCACTTAAGTATGCTGTCTTCCTGGGCTGAAAGGTCAGAAGAGACAAAGCGTCAGACATTATTGCTCTCTGAGGCCACCTTAGAGAACCTTGGGGTTTCAGTTTCCAAACCACCCAGATTCTGGAAGTGGTACTGTGGCTCAAGCGGTAGAGCGCACACCTTGAGCTGAAGAGCACAAGGACAGCGCCCAAGCCCAGAGTTCAAGACTTACGACTGACAAAAAAAAAGAAACAAAAAAACAAAAACAAACTATCCAGATTCTAACTCAAATGAAGCCAGGAGTGCTGAGTTACCTCCAGGTAACGTGACTTGGGTCTGCTGGGGTCCGCTGCTCTGTTGTGGCCTCTCTGGACCGGGTCCCCAAGGCAAACTGCCACAGGCCGCCCCAGCCTGGCACTCGGAACCCCAGGTGGTGGGAAGGGACACCCTCCATCCTCCACTAACCCTGCATCCCGACCTCCACCAGTCCTCCCTCCCTCCACGCGCCCTCCCCCAGCCCTCACCGGGCCGGCCGCGTACCTTCGGCCAGCTGCCTCTCAATCCGCTTCAGCTCGTCCTGCCTCTTCTTCTCCTCCGCCGCCACCCTCCTCTCCTCCTCCGCGCGGGGCTTCAGGTAACCTGGAGGGCAGGGTTAGCTCTGAGCGGGGCCGGGCTTCCCCCGAGCCCCCCAG
>NW_012267287.1:167672-177880 GCF_000151885.1 Dipodomys ordii
CGCGGAGCCCGCGCCCTCCCCGGCGCAGACCGCCCGCCTCCAGCCCTGTGCCCCGATGGCACCCCTCGAGGCAGCCGAGCCCCTTAGAGTGGCCGTCAGGCCTGGGCGGCCGCAGGCCCTCCTCCACTCTTTGGACAGAGCCATCCGTCCTAGTCCGCCGTGATGAAGCCCCTGGCCCGCACGTCCACACCGGGGTCTCCGCCTCCCGGCCCCTCCTAGACCTCCTAGGTCACACAGGTCACCCGGACAATAGCCGGCTACAGCCGGCGCTTCTTCTCTCTCCTCCCTGTGGGAAGGGGTCTGGCCGGCCCCCGCCCCCGACAGTAAACCTTTTCTTGTTCTGTGTGCCTGGATGTCTGCGTGGTTCTCTGGCAAAGTCTAATTAATATTATTTAGCTATCACCATGCCAAATGCCAGGCCTATCTCCGAGGGTCACCTGGTTTTTCCTTCCCTGTGTGTCTGGTCTAGAGGTACTGGCCTTCTGGCTGGAATGGTTCCTGGGAGCTGGAAGCAGTCTGTACACTCAGCCCCTCCCCTTCTGCAAGCGGTTGGATGACCTCCGATGACCAAATGAGTTTCCCTTCACCTGATTGTAAAACAAATCAAACTTCCAGAATGGAAAGTGAATGTCTTTGGGGCCCAAGGTGTGAGGGACAGAGGGGGAGTACATACAAACAAACCACTTGAGGGTGCTGATGGAGGAGACACACGTGCAGGCCCATGCACACACATGCAAGTGCACACAGACACCACTAGCACTAGCTCCCAAGGAAGACCTCTGGCTGCCCCCACACGCCCCCAGGCTCAGGGTCTTTCTGGAGGTAGAGTGGTTCTACCTGGCTCAGGACACCGCGGGGCAGCTCTTGGGATACAGTTGGGGTCGGCTGTGTACAGAATGCCAGTACTCTGGCTGTGTTGCTGTCTTTAGTGCTGAGCACAGTCTTTACTCTCCCTGAGGGCTCTGTAGCCCTTCTCATTTTCCAAACTTCCCACTCCTACAGCCAGCCCTGTAGGGCCAAACCCAGAGCTGGCCAGGCCCTTCCTCCCAGCTCCTGTCCTACACCTGGCCATGGGTATCCCTTCTGATCATTCCTCTCAAGCCCCCTGAGTCCTGTTCGAAGGTTCTATCAGCCGTACAGATCTTTGATAGCCTCCTAGATGTGACCAACTGAGGCACAAGGGAAGAGGACCTTTGTCACAGTGGACATGGCAAGTGCACTGTGACTCAGAGACATGCTGGGGGGAGCACCCACCTTTCAAAATCACACCGTGAGATCATGGGCTCCCACCTGCCCACCTCACCCTCCCTCCAGCCTGTGGCCTGCAGTCCCCATCTCCTCCATACGTATGCTCGCAGACACTGGCACCAACAGCAGGCTGCTTGCCAGACCCTTTCCATCCGCTCTGCCTGTCAGGCTAGGAATAGGGTAGTACCTGGCCACCAGGCTAAGTGACTCCATCCCAGCTGAGCATCCATCTCAGAAACATTATCCTGTGGGCCAGCCAAAGAGACGCTGACTCAAAGGTCAGAAGAAGCCTTAGGGACAGGGTCATGGGTCTTGCCAGCATGTAAGGACAGCTGGGAAGCCCCCACAGGTACAGAATGCTGAACAAACTTGGGCCTTTGTGCCAATCTGGGAAAGGACCCCTTCCTCTGTACTTCCTGCAGCCCCGGCAGAACCCAGGCACTCCCCAGGGCTCCGTGCCCAGGTCCTAGCCAGCAGCATGGGCGGTGCCATGGACTGCAGCAAAATAAAAAAAGTCCTGGTGCCTGGGGATGCCGGGCGAGCAAAGGGGAACCGAGGGCTCTCTCTGCGGTGTTCCCGGTCAAGACCGTGTGTGTGTGTGTGTGTGTGTGTGTGTGTGTGTGTGTGTGTACTCATGTAGACATGCAGGGGTGGACAGGATAAAGAAAACCTCATTCAGGTTCAGGAAACCTGATCCTAGAACAAGCCTATTCCTGGAGTCTCATTTTCTTTGAGGCTGTCTTAGGCTCAACACCAAGAGGCAGTTGTGAGCTCCAGGCCTTACCAGGGCCTCTAGGGGTCTCTGCATTTCCTCTAAAACCCAGGCATTGGGACTGAGGGCTGCCCAGACCCCTTCAGCCTGGACTCCTCCTCTCACCTCCCAAATTATGGGGTGCCTGTGAGGGTTCTCCCAACTACCCAGAGACCTCAGCTGCTGTGCTCCTAACTCAGGCCAGCTCAAAGACCAGGAAGGAAGCAGGACCTGTGTGCCCAGTGGGCATCCTCAGTGTCCTCCAGCTTCAGCAGACCCAGATTCAGTTCAAGGAGGTGAGACAATCTTCTTTCACAGGGATGCTTGGCCCAGCCGGTCTGGAGGATCCATATGGGCCTTTGGCACTCACTCTTCCCTGTGGATGCTCCCTTTGCCATCTGGGTTGGGCATCTTGAAGGTGTTTAAGATGGCCACCTCTGTGTCTGTGCCTGTCCACAGGAGGCTTTTAGGGTCCCACCCTGCCCCAGGGCACCACACACTGCTCACAGTGTCCTTCGCTTGGAAAGCCTTTCCACACCTGAGCCCCAGAAAGACCCTGTCTTCATCACCAGCCAGGTCTGCAGCTGGGGGCCAGTCCTCCAGGAGCCGGAGGCCACCAACAGCTCAGATAATGGGACCCTGAGTGGCTTCGAGGTAGCTGACACACTTCATGTGGTAGGGAAGTATGGGTTTTTCTGTGAAACGCCTAGGTTTTTCCTGGCAACCCTTAAGCAGCATGCAGGTATCTGGCTCTCGAGGACTTCCATGCCTGTTGAAGCATCAGGAAGTCACCATTCAGCCTCTCTCCAAATAGGTTCAGGAACACAGTGAAGTTGATAGGCCCCGAGGCCTCCTGGGGAAATACATCCAGCACATCGTCTCTGACACTGAGTTTGCCTACTGCAGATATGGAGGGCAGGGGTTCACGGGAGGGCATACCCCAACTCTACAGTCCTTGTTGACACTGGAGGTGTCTGCTGCCAGGCAGCATCCCATCTGCCATTCTCCAGCCTGATCCCAGAGCAGGCTCGCCATGTGCAGACAAAGCGGGAAGTGGGGAGGGAAATTCTCAGCCCAGGTGTGCAAAGCAAGCCCTGGAATAGGCCAGCTGACTCCAAACCAGGAGACAGAGACATTAGCTGCTGTGGAGGACCAGAGGAGGAAAAGAACTGGGATGTGTTCAGGACTTATTGTATGCTCAGGTATAAGAAGGCCAAAGGAAGACCAAGTCACTGGGAACCCTCACCCCAGGGAGAAACCAGATTGCTTTCTGTGTCTTAGAAGCCCCTTGCCTCCCTCCCTGGGCTGTGAACAATGTGTCCCATGGTGTGGGACAGGCTGGGATGACATGGTGTCCATGAGAGCATTAGCCCCTCCGTGCAGTTCCTGTCCCAAGCCCATTCCAGATTCTCTGTCCACCTGGAATGCTAGGGTGTCTGGGCCATGCTTCCTTTCCATTGTAGCTGCTCTGTGAGGCGTAAGTGCCTTCCAGGTCCTCCTTGTCAAGAAGCCCCCCTGGTTCTGATCCGTGAGCGTGAATGCCTAGGGATCAAGGCCAGGCCTGCTCCTGGTGTTGCTCCTGGTGGCCTCCTTTACCCTGTCCTGGGCCCCATTCCCTGTGACCCACTCCTCAGCCCCACAAAGTTTGTCAGCTACCTCGAAGCCACTCAAGGTCCCATTATCTGAGCTGTTGGTGGCCTCCGGCTCCTGGAGGACTGGCCCCCAGCTGCAGACCTGGCTGGTGATGAAGACAGGGTCTTTCTGGGGCTCAGGTGTGGAAAGGCTTTCCAAGCGAAGGACACTGTGAGCAGTGTGTGGTGCCCTGGGGCAGGGTGGGACCCTAAAAGCCTCCTGTGGACAGGCACAGACACAGAGGTGGCCATCTTAAACACCTTCAAGATGCCCAACCCAGATGGCAAAGGGAGCATCCACAGGGAAGAGTGAGTGCCCGTTCGCGCCCGTTCGCGGAGGGGCTGAGAGGGGCTGTAGCTCCGGACCCTACAGTCTGTCCAGGGGCCCTTACCCAGTGCGGGGCCTTGAGACACTGCCCAGGGACCATGAAGGCCCAGTTCTTGGGGCAGCCCTGCTCATGGGGGCACCCATGGCACACTCAGTAATTGTCCCTCTGGCCACACTGTCTTTTGCCTTCTGGAGAGAACCTTTGGACTCTCAAGTAGAGGGTTCCCCCTTGCTGAGCACTGGCGATAGGGGTAAGAATTCTGGCATCCTGGGTACTTGCTTCTGACTCCATCAGACACCTTCCTCCAGGCAAGACCCCAGGAGAGATGTGAGTCAGAGCGAGTGTAAGTGGAGGTGGGCTCTGTGCCTTCCCCCAAGGCGCTGCAGCTGCACTGATCACCTTTCTCAGAACAGCCTAATTCAGCTCCTTCCCTCCCTTGCCTCAAACTCCCGCTGATGTCGCAGGACGACCAGATGAGAGCAAGTGAGGTTTGTTCCACCCCAGCCCCTCTTGGGGCTTGGAGGGAGGTGCCCACCTGCTCGAGACGGCAGGAAGGCAGAACGAGCCCCTCGCATGGGTCTCCCGGCAAGGCTGAAACCTCCAGAGCCTCTAGGTCAGGTCTGGACGTCACTCTGCAGCCGGTGTGATCTGCCCCTCCAGCTTTGTGATCTCCTCTGCCTCATATTGTACACTGCCCTCTCCCACATGCCCCAAAGCCCGAGCTCAAGGGCCACAAACAGTCATAGTGGAGGAAAGCTAGAGGCAGGGGCAGGCCTGGGCCCAGCCTGTCTGAGAGGCCAGCCTAGCCATGGCGGCCTGGCCCTAAGCTGCGGGCCCCCTCAGCCCCACACAGAAAGGAGCCGCTGCTGGCTGGAGTTAGGTTCCTGTATTTCAGCCGGTTCTGAGCAGGGAGCCTGGTGAGTCTCTCACCCTGACTGCCACCCTTGCTCTTGGGTGGGTCAGATGCTAGAGTTGACCTCTACGGACACTGAGGACAGCCCAGTCTACAAGGCGCTGAGCCACGTGCCCACCCATGGGGAGGGGGAGGGGTGATTCTCCCACCCCCAGGGCTGTGGGCGGTTCAGTAAACATGGGTGTCCGCTGGAGGGAAGGGGTACGGGGTCTCGCATTTTCTGGTGCCCTGCTGCTCCTCCACAGCTCAGCCTGGCCCTCCATCCTCCTCCATCCTCCACATCCTCAGAACTGGGCTCAGGTCTGGTCACGGGTGAGCAGATGTGGAAAGGCTCTGGGGTGGACTCATAGCAAGGGCCACCCCAGTCTGGCTGTGCTCTGGCTCCTAGGACCCCTAACTTATGCAGCTCCCTGTCGGCCCTGTTGATGGTGACAGGATGCCCCTTCTCACCCAGTTGCCCTTGCACCGCCCCTCCCTACAGCAGCCACAGGTCTGGCCTGGGGAAGGTCCTGCACCCAGGCAGCACCCCCTCCCCCGCTCCGGAGGGAAGTGGCCACCCCGCGATGCCTGGGCCTGTGCCAAGAACAGGTGGCTCACGCCTATCATCAAGCCTACCTCTTCGTGAGTGCATGTTAGCATAGCTGGCCCAGTAAGGTTGACCCAGGCTGCCTCTCCCTCACTAGATATCTCCAGTCACCATCTCTGCTAGTCCTGGGGGAAGAGGGCCAGGGGCAGGGGCTTCCTGCAGGGTCCCGGCTAGGGATGCTAAGCTGGGAGCCTCCAGGGGCAACTCTGGAGTGGGCCTCGTGATCCTGGGCTCCAGGGTATTGGTCCTGGCTGGAGAGAGCCCTTCAGACTCAGCCTGCAGGCGCCGGTACGGGGTGTGGAAGAAGAGGACCAGGACACACGTGAAGACGGTACACAGGCCAGCCAGCAGCAGCAGGGACACTGGGGACACAAACACAGCTCTGTCCACCGACATCCAAGCAGCCAGAACCCCTGGCTACCGCTGAACTTGTAGGCAAAAGCCCCGTAGTTCTCACTCAGCTGACCTCACTGACCATGACCACAGAGTGGCCTGGAAACAGCCCTGCGCCCAGTCCTGCAGCCCGGAGGGTGTTTAGACTCAGATCTAAGCGCTGGAGCTCTGTGTTGCCAGGAGGAGGACTGGGTGGCAGGTGTGCAACACCAGCATTCGGCTCTGCCCACACCCATCTCTGACTCTGTCCTCTCTTCTGATGCTGTCTCCGTGCGTCTATCTCTGTCTCTGTGTGTGTCGCTCTCGCCTCTCTTATCTATATGTTTGTCTCCTTTTCTCCCTCTCAGGTCTCTGCCCATACTTCTCTCTGTTTCCCTTTCTCTTTTCCTGGGCTGTAAGAAGCTCACTTGGGGTACGGAGGATGCGTGTATGTCAGGGTCTTTGGGTGATGCACACCAGCTGAGCTGTCTCTGGCCCTGACCCCCAGCACCCATGGTGCCCATGCCCCCCCCCCAAGGATGAAGAGCTAGTGTTCTGGAGAGGAGGGTCCAGGGCTGTCCGGTTAGGCCGGGTCTCCTCGTGGCTGCTCTCGGGACGTGCATGGTGTAGACACTCACCGGTCCAGTCCAGCGGTTCCTCGCCCTGCTGGCAGGTAGAGACAGATGGCTTGGCACTCTTCACGGTAAGTGCTGTCACCAGCAGCATGATGAGCGTTCCCTCGGCCTGCCTGCACACACAGGGCGCTCAGGCTGAGCAGCGATACTGAACCACGCTACCAGGGCCGAGTGCCGCCGTGGGAGGGAGCCAACGCCGGTGCCACCCCCATTTCCCTGTGGAGCCAGCAGCTGGCCCCAGCCTGCACACAGCGCTGGAAAGCAGGCAGGTGCCTTGTTTCATGGGACATGGGTCTCACAGCCTGGGCGGGACAGGAGGAGGTCCTCTGGGCCCCAAAGGAAATGGCTAGGACAGATGGACACTCACCCCAGGACAAAGACCAGGCCTGCAGCCGCTCCTTCCCCCACAGGGAACGAGCACTCAACAGCGAGCTCCGTGGCCACTGGTGCCACCGAGAACCCGAAGAGCCCAAACAGGGCACAGATGGCCGCCAGGGCCACCTGCTGTCCCTGCAGCTGGGAGACCTGGGGGCGGCAGGGTGGCCGAGGGAAGGAGCAGTGGAAACAATCAGGTACACTGCTCCATGAGCTCCGGGACGGGCTGGCGCGTGAGCAGGGAAGCCTCACCCCACCCAAGGCCGCTCAGTGGGGAGCAGTCCAGCCGAAGTAAACGGCCTGCTCGGCCGAGCTGCCCCGTCCCACCCGCCCACACCACCCTGCCCGAGACACCTCTCCCTCTGCAGGTGGGCTCCACACCGGGGATGCTCACCAGGGCAAAGGCCACACAGGTCATGGAGGTGAGGCAGAGCCCTATCTTGGTGGCCTCAGTGAAACACTTGGTCCGATCTACATACAGTCCAAGAGCCAGGGCACCCAGGATCCCAAACACGATGAAGAGAGCCCCACAGAGGCCTGAAAACTCCTGGAAGCAGGGAGGAGAGGGGGTATGGGAAGGGGGAGAAGCCAGTAGGGCTCCTCGGGGTCTATGCCATCACCAGGGCAGTGCCAGAGGCCCAGGAGGGAAAAGACCCTGGGCCGCCTGCCGGGGGGGGGGGTTCCCGCACTTTGTACCCATTCAGGGAAGGGCCTGACCCCTCTGGACGGCCTGTGGGACTTTGGTGTCTGTGCGCCCCAGAGCAGAGGTAGAAATATGTACCTCGCCCCACGGGCCGCGTGGAGGCAGAGGACACGGCATGGGAATGTGTGAGCAGCCACGGTGCGGCCGTCAGGGATGCGCACTGTGTGTGTGCAGCACGTTACCCCAGCAGAGACAGGACGGGGCTCACATGGATGCGCACTGTCCGTGTGCAGCACGTTACCCCGGCAGAGACAGGACGGGGCTCACATGGATGCGCACTGTGTGTGTGCAGCACGTTACCCCGGCAGAGACAGGACGGTGCGGCCGTCAGGGATGCGCACTGTCCGTGTGCAGCACGTTACCCCGGCAGAGACAGGACGGTGCTCACATGGATGTGCACTGTGTGTGTGCAGCACGTTACCCCGGCAGAGACAGGACGGTGCTCACATTGGAGTAGCCATTGACACAGAGGATCTGCTCCAGGAGGGCTGAGAAGCTAGAGAAGACGCCAATGCCACCACCAAAGCACACAGCCAGGATAACATAGGCCTTGTTCTGGACAAGCTGGAGAAGAAGGTGTCACTCAGCCCAGGAGCCCCGGAGCCCGGCACCCGGCGTCCAGCCCAGGAGCCCCGGAGCCCGGCACCCGGCGTCCAGCACCCACCAGCTTGAGCCCTTGGACGAAGTCCTCTGAGGTGGAGCTGGCAGCCCCGGCGGAGGGTGGGGTGGGGGGTACACTCTCCCAGAGACAGGTGGTGGACAGCAGGCAGGCTAGGGCGGCAGGCCCGGTGTAGACGCCAAGCTGGGTGACAAAGCACCATATTGGTGTGCGCATCCCACATACTCCAGCGTGCTCTGGGCCCGGGCTCGCTGTCCGCTTGCCAGCGACCACCCATCTTCCTCTGCAGAGCTGCAGGCCCAGGAGTAAGCTGCCTGCTCCACTCTGACCTGCTCCAGAGGCTTCATATGGAGCTCAGCTCTCAGAAGACTACCTAAAGACAACTTCCCTCTTGAAAATGGCGGCCTGACCTCCTCAGCCTCCAGACTCATCCCCTGATAGCCCCTTCACACGTAAGAAGCAGGTCATGCTGGTAGCAATGGGTACACGCATGTTCCTGTGTGTATACCATACCTATGCATATCGCACATACAAGGACATTCATATACACACACTAACACACACCGCATGTATGCCTACGCTATGCAGGACATATGTGCACCTCGTGAGCTGCTCACCATCACGGGGATGTCCTCTGCCTTCTTGACCAGGGCGGGTGACAGCACATTGGCCATAAGGATGCCCAGGGGGTTTGCTAGGTTGACAGATGTACAAAGAACTGCATTAGTTCAGCCAGGAGAGGCGTTGCCCCAGCCTTCTTGGCTTAAGCCCAAGCTCAGGGGCAGAGGGGCCTGTACCCGGCCAGGGGCAAGGCTTAGGCCAGGCAGCAGGCTTCACCCTGGACTCACACATGGTGCCTAGCATGTTGGCTGTGGTTCGCTGATGCTCTGGGAACCACAAGGCAGCCAGCTTGGCTGGAGAGAAGATGACCAGAGTCTGGGCCAGGGCACACAGGCTCTGGCCACTCATGAAGAAGGCAAACGGACTGGGAATCCCAGCTAGGCCGGGCAGAGCACGCAGTACACTCCCGGCAAAGTTCAGCCATGCACCCAGGATGGTCTGTGGGAGGATCAGAGGTTGACAGCCAGCTCGGTCTTCCCAGCCCCAGCCCACCGCGGGAGGCCACCGCTCCCACCCCCAAAGGCAGGGCCCCTCGCCCTAGAGCAGGCATGGTGCCCGCTCTGACTCACAGCCACACGGAGTCCCACAGAGTCCACGACCCAGATGGCTGCCACGCCAAACGGGATGGACACCACAAGGTAGATCAGTGACAGCCAGTTGATCTGCTCCATGGACAGGAGGAAGTGCTGAGCAACGGTGTCTGCCACAGGGGCAAAGCTGAGCCACAGCTGGGATACAAGGAAGCCATCCAGAGATAGAGCCTCTGCCTACCCAACTCTGCCCTGGTGCTTGTGGCCTCATGGAGTCGACCCAGGGAGGAGCAGGGGTATGGGCAGGTATACAAACACTGAGGGTATGATCTAACGTGAACTCTGTGTCCATCCTGCCATCCTGGGGGTGGTACCTGGGCAGGCCAGACAGCCTGCCTAGCAGTGAGCCAGCCTGTGGGAGCATGTATGGTGGCCAGCAACCTGGCCAGAGCCTTCAGGGCTGACCGCAAGCTCCACTAGCACCGACCTGACCCTCCAAAGGGCCTGGGAGCCCAGCCACGGTAGACGGCTAGGGCAGCTGTGGGCAGAGAGGAGGTTTCTACAATCATCACAGCAGACGGAGCCCAGGCCCACACAACAGTGCCATTTGTATTTCATCAGGGAAGAAAAGGCCTTAATCAGTCTGCAGGCATTTTAAATGCAGTGTGGGCCGGCAGTGCTGAAATCTTACCATACCTGCCCTCTAGACATCATCTCTACTCATAGGGCTGAGCTTCTAGGTCACCTCTGAACCTCCCCAAGCAGCGTGTCAAGCTGCCAAAGGTAGCTGCAGGGCCCAGATGCCGTTTTGTTTTTTGTTGTTGTTTTTGTTTTTTGTGGTTCTTTAAGAGGTCCCAGGGGCTGGGAAGGTGGCTCAGTGGTAGAGCACTTGCCT
>NW_012267287.1:177930-180760 GCF_000151885.1 Dipodomys ordii
CTGAGCTTTTCTGCTCAAGGCTAGCACTCTACCACCTGAGCCACAGTTCCACTTCTGGCTTTTCAGTGGCTAATTGGAGAGAAGAATTTCTTGGACTTTCTTACCCAGGCTGACTTTGAACCACGACCCCCAGACTTCAGTCTCCTGAGTAGCTCAGATTACATGTGTGAGCCAATGGTGCCTGGCACAAAACACGTTTATAGCAATTATATACTAAAAAATACAACACTAATGAAAAAATAAGACCTATGGAAAGACATACCATGTCTTGACCTGGAAATAATAGTGTCAGTGTAAGCATAATGCCCACCTTTGGTCCTGGCTCCGCCCAGAGCTCCTGCCAGCCCCGGAGCTCCTGCCACACAGCTGCCCAGACCCACCTGAGCTCCCACCCACCTCACTTCCGGCCCCCAGACCCTCCGGCTACCTGGGTAGGGATGGTGCCGCGTGCTCCCTCTGTGGGAGATACGGCTGCTCTGATAGCCTGCCTGCCTCCAGGAGGCCAGGAGCAACGGTGGGCATAATGCTTTCCTTCAGTCCTCCCTAAGTTGATCTAATGTATGGCTGTAATCAGCTCCTATCAAAAGGTTTTTGTATGCATATACTGGGGAAAATATTTTCAAACCACATATCAGGTGAAGGCCTCTAGGGCATATAACTCAACAGTTTAAAAAATAGACCAAAGACCCAATGAATTTCAAGAAGAGGGTAAACAGATTGCAAATAGAGATGAATTATAAAGTTCATTAGCAACTAGGAAAATGCAAATTGAACCCACAATGTGATATGATCACACACTTTTGGGAATGGCTAAAAGAGCAACAGCCAGGTGCTGGTGGCTCACGCCTGTCATCCTAGCTACTCAGGAGGCTGAGGTCTGAGGATTGAGGTTCAAAGCCAGCCCGGGCAGGAGAGACTGTGAGACTCTTATCTCCAATAAAAAACTAGAAAACTGGAAGTGGCCCTGTGGCTCAAGTAGTAGAGCTCTAGCCTTGAGCTGAAGAGCTGAGAGACAGCGCCCACGCCCAGAGTTCAAGCCTCATGATCGACCAAAAAAAAAGAGGTTGCACAGTGACCTACAGATTCATGTGGGCCAGGGAGCCAGGCAGCTGGACGGTGCCCAGGTCAGATGGTGGAGAGGCCATCGGGACCTGTGGGTCCTGGTCAGAAGCTGGGAACCGTGCAGAAAGATCTCTTCCTGCTGGTTTCCCCAGTCACAGGCTGCGGTCAGAATATTTTCCGCTTCCCCATCCAGGACAAGGCGCCGGATGGAGACTGAACACGGAGCGCTGTGGCTTCAGGAGAGTGAACCCCGCTGCTCCCTGTGCCCACCCACCTGCCGTCCATACCATCGCGTTGGAGAAGCTCAGCAGGCTGACCGCCAGCAGGAAGACCCAGCGGCGAGCATAGGCTCGGTGGCCCTGTGGGGGGCCCTCCATGGTCCCTGTCCTGGCCAGGAGTGTGGCAGCAGAGCAGGACCGGCAGGCTCAGCACTGCTGGCTCAGACTGCAGCCAGTCTCAGGGGTGGAGGGTGGGGTGGCGCATGTGGTGGGAAGGGCCAATGCTGCCTAGATCCTTCCAGGTTTCCCAGACCAAAATCCAGGCCAGGGTGAGGTCCCAGGTCCCCTCCCACAGGAACCACTCTTGTTGCAGGACACGCCCAGAGCCGTGTACCTAGGAAAGAAGACCTGAGGTCTCTCCACCCCATCGAACTCTGTGCTTCTCCAAAGCTCTCCCAAACCCTTGAGGTCAAAGAAAGCCAAAGGAAGAGGACAGAGGCCAGCCTGGAAGAGGAGACCGGGGTCTATCTGCAAAGAGCTGCAAATCCCAGCATCCAAGAGGACGGTGGAGCTGAGGCCGGGGAGAGCAGAGCGTGTCTGTCCAGCCACGTTCCCCCAGGAGCTGTCATGCTGCTTGGGGAGCAGCTGGGCAGCACAGGTGGGCAAGCTTCTGTCTGTGTAGGAGGAAGCGGCCCCGGGCCTCTGTCTTGCACCTGGCTTTCTCGGGAGGATCACAAACACCCAAACACTGCCCAGCCTCTGTAGGTTCGGGTGGAGCTGGTCTGGTCAGAGCTAGGAGCCAGTAGGAAGTCCCTTGTTGCTCATCCCTGTTTTCTGTCTCTCAACGTGTACTTTGCTTTCAACCACACCCATCTAAATAATCATTGTGTGTTTCCAGCCTTTGATGTACTCTTGGGGGTTGTGATCGGCACCCATTTTGGGATAAGCCCTGTCCAACACAAAGGAAGATGGACATCACCCAGAGGGCAGTGCCACTCTCCAAGACCTCAAATGGAGTCCTATGGGTCTCTCCATCTTTGTCCCATCTTCTCGTGCTCCTCTTCCTCCTCATCGCCTGCTCCCTCCCACCCCTCCATCCACAGCCCCTTCCTCAAGACCGGGTCCTTACGGTCTTCCTGCCCCACCTGATCTGGGGGCAGAGAGAGGGCCACAGAGGCCTCACTGTGGAAGGAGCTGGGTGGTGGGACTCCGCCTCAGCTGTCAGCCAGGGTGGTGTCTGAGCCTGCTCGGGGCAGTCACAGTGATTGCTTCTACACAGTCACATCTCTGTTCAGCCGTCTCCACCCCACTCGATTCCATCCTCTTGGGCTCTTGGGATAAATAGATGAGTTTGCAGAGTTGCAGGATGAAAAATCAGCCCAAATCAACCAGCTGAATGTCTATAACCTGTCCAACAGGGAACATGTGGGGCCCAAAATTAAATACATGACCTCAAAGAAAATTAAATACTCCAATAAACATAAACTTAACAAACAGATTTTTTTTTTGGGGGGGGGGTCCGGTCGTGGGGCCTGAACTCTGGGCCTGGG
>NW_012267287.1:180999-192759 GCF_000151885.1 Dipodomys ordii
CTGAGCTTTTCTGCTCAAGGCTAGCACTCTACCACCTGAGCCACAGTTCCACTTCTGGCTTTTCAGTGGCTAATTGGAGAGAAGAATTTCTTGGACTTTCTTACCCAGGCTGACTTTGAACCACGACCCCCAGACTTCAGTCTCCTGAGTAGCTCAGATTACATGTGTGAGCCAATGGTGCCTGGCACAAAACACGTTTATAGCAATTATATACTAAAAAATACAACACTAATGAAAAAATAAGACCTATGGAAAGACATACCATGTCTTGACCTGGAAATAATAGTGTCAGTGTAAGCATAATGCCCACCTTTGGTCCTGGCTCCGCCCAGAGCTCCTGCCAGCCCCGGAGCTCCTGCCACACAGCTGCCCAGACCCACCTGAGCTCCCACCCACCTCACTTCCGGCCCCCAGACCCTCCGGCTACCTGGGTAGGGATGGTGCCGCGTGCTCCCTCTGTGGGAGATACGGCTGCTCTGATAGCCTGCCTGCCTCCAGGAGGCCAGGAGCAACGGTGGGCATAATGCTTTCCTTCAGTCCTCCCTAAGTTGATCTAATGTATGGCTGTAATCAGCTCCTATCAAAAGGTTTTTGTATGCATATACTGGGGAAAATATTTTCAAACCACATATCAGGTGAAGGCCTCTAGGGCATATAACTCAACAGTTTAAAAAATAGACCAAAGACCCAATGAATTTCAAGAAGAGGGTAAACAGATTGCAAATAGAGATGAATTATAAAGTTCATTAGCAACTAGGAAAATGCAAATTGAACCCACAATGTGATATGATCACACACTTTTGGGAATGGCTAAAAGAGCAACAGCCAGGTGCTGGTGGCTCACGCCTGTCATCCTAGCTACTCAGGAGGCTGAGGTCTGAGGATTGAGGTTCAAAGCCAGCCCGGGCAGGAGAGACTGTGAGACTCTTATCTCCAATAAACCACCAGAAAACTGGAAGTGGAGCTGTGGCTCAAGTAGTAGAGCACTAGCCTTGAGCTGAAAAGCTCAGAGACAGTGTGCCCAATTCTAGCAACTGAGGAAACTGAGATCTGAGGATCAAGGCTCAAAGCCAGAAACCAGAAGTAGCACTGTAGCTAAAGTGGTAGCCTTGACCAAAAAAAAATCTCGAGGACAACATCCAGACCCAGTACAATCAGACAGACAGACAGACAGACAGACACACACACACACACACACACACACACACACACAACTTAGAAATACCCAGATGTCCTTTAGTCAATGCATAGTTATGCAAACAGTTCATTGCACAATGGAATATTACTCAGTAGGAATGTCAATGGTACTAGCAACAGACTAGGTGCAGCTGCAAGTAATTTGGCAGAGTGAGACAAAAAACAGCCAGTCCTAAAAGCTACATTGCTCGGGTTCGGGTATGGCTGACAGTCTGCCCAGGGCTGTGGGCTGGAAGCTTGTTCCTCCTATAGCAATGCTGAGGTGGAGGGAACTTTAGGAAGAAGGGTCTAGTGAGAGTTCTCGCTGGCATCCCTGTGATGTGCTGCTAACTATAGTAAATGTTGTTCTACAGAAACAATTGTTTATGAGAAGACAAGCCAATGGTCATACATGTCTGTAATCTAGCGACTGGGGAGGCAGAGACAGGATCATGGTCCCAAACTGACCCAGGCAGAAGTGCTACCTAAAAATAAGCAAGAAGGAAGAAAAGAACGACAGGGAGGAAGAAGGAAGGAAGGAAGAAGTAATGAAGGAAGGAAGGAAGGAGAGGGAGGAACAGAAAGAAGGAAGGAAGGAAGGAAAGAAAAGAAGGAAGGAAGAAAGAAAGAAGGAAGGAAAGAAAGAAAGAAGGAAAGAAAGAAAGAAAGAAGGAAGGAAAGAAAGAGAGAGACAAAGAGAAAAGGGAAGGAAGGGGACTTGAGATGTAGATGAAGTGGTTAAACATTTGTCTAGCAAGTGTAAGACCAAAAGTACAGTCAGGAAAGGAAAAAAAGAAAGAAAGAAGGAAGGAAAGAAAGAAAGGAAGGAAGAAAGAAAGAAAGAAATGAAGAAAGAAAGAAAGAAAAAGAAAGCCCAACCCTTCCCCCCCACCCCACTTTGGCTTCTTTTAGGTGAATTTTTTTTTTTTGGTCAGTTGTGGGTCTTGAACTCTGGACCTGGGTGCTGTCCCTGAGCTTTTAAGCTCAAGGCAAGTGCTCTACCACTTGAGCATAACACCACTTCTGGTTTTCTGGTGGTTTCATGGACTTTTCTGCCCAGGCTGGCTTTGAACCGCAATCCTCAGATCTCAGCCTGAGTAGTTAGGATGACAGGCGTGAGCCACTGGCGCCTGGCTTTTTGAGGGAATTTTTACCAAGATCTTGACCTTCGAGCCTGTGGAACTGTGAACTAAACAAATCTCTCTCACAAAGTTACCAGCCTTAGCCATTTCGTCATCATAACAATGGCCTAACAATGCATTTAGGTAACCTTCTTGGAAAGATCTTTACAACTGGAGCACAGCTTGGAGGCTGTCAGCCCTGACTAAAGGCATGGGGACCGAGCAGGGTGCCGGTGGGGGCTGCAAGAGCATCACAGGAGGGCATTCCCAGAGTTGGGGTTCCGCACCCTCAGCATGGTGGGGGCCTCGGGGCCTGCACACAGGACATAACTTGGGAAGCTAAACCCAGGCACTAGGGATCAAGATGGCCGAGGTGGCCTCAGCCCTGCGTGTGGCTGCCACGCATCTCGCTGGGAGAGCGGCTTCCCTCCCATCCCAGGAAGGGTGCTGGTGAGTCCATACCATCTGAAACAGCCTCATTCCAAGAAACCCCTTAACAAGAAACACCTGTCCATTCATTTGGAAATGACGACTTTCCACCCTGGCTTGCGCTGTATCAGTGCCCTCAGCCCAGCATCTTGGATCCAGGCCTGGCATCACGTGTGGAACGTGACCTCCACAGGGACTTGTGCACACTGGGGTAGCCACATCGTGGGGTCACCACGGCTTCCTGGTGACTTCTTGGGAGTCACTCCAGGGCCCAGTTTAACATCTAACTCTCACTTATGGCTAAAGCTGTGGTTCAGGGTGTGTGTGTGTGTGTGTGTGTGTGTGTGTGTGCGCGCGCGCGTGTGCGTGCCTACGCGCACGTGCTTGGATTTGAGTGAATGTAAGGCCTCATGCTAGGCAGGTGATCTACTGCTGAGTCACACCTCTGGCCCCTTTTTTTGTACTGCTTATTCTGAGATAGAGTCTCACTTTTTACCCAAATGTATGCGTGGCCTCTCATTTCACTCTTCTTCCTTTCTTCCTCCTCCCCCTCCTCCTCTTGTTTTTGGTGACAGTCCTGGGGCTTGAACTCAGGGCCTGAGCTTCTTTTGCTCAAGGCTAGAGTTTCAGTAGAGCTCCACTTCTGGCTTTTTGGAAGTTCACTGGAGATTAGGGTCTTATGGAGTCTCCTGCCCACTTGGAAGACTGATCCTCCGATCTCAGCCTCCTGGGTAGTGTGACAGGCATCCTCCGCATGGCTGGGGGACAGCACACCACCCTGTACAGCTATGGGTTGAGAAGGAGTCATGGACTTTTACCATCCCAATCTCAGCCTCCCAATCATTAGATAGGATTACAGGCGTAAGGCGTTGGCACCCAGCTCTCGGTCAGACTTCTACCCGTATTCCAAACTAACATTAAGTGGGTTCCTTGGGTTAATGTCTTTCCTAAACGGTATCCTGTTCAAAATCAAGCAATTGAGAGCTGTTTTGCCACAACAGAGAAGTTCCTTTTTCTGAACTGATATCTTTTACGCTAAGGGGCTTGTTACTTAGTTTTCAATCTGTCCAGAACATGAGGGCAGGAGCCTGTCTGTCCATCCCAAATGCCTGAAGGGCCCTGAGAAAACACAGGTGGTGGGAGGAGGGGCCACTTCGCTGTGCAGGGCTTGCAGGCACGTCCTTGTGGGCATACCCCCTTGCTGAGCAGCTGTGCGGAGCTTCCTGGCCCAGTCTGGTCCCAGCCGCACAGCCTGCCTCCTCAGAATATCTGCCTGATGACGCACCTGTGCCTCCCGCCCCCGCTGGGGCCGGGCTGCAGAAGCCTACACACAGCACCACCTGGCAGGGTCCAAACCAGTCGGGATCCACATTCCCAGCCTGCCTTAGACACGATGAGGCATTTCATCCTCATGGATCCCTGCTTATTTGTTTGGGACGCTCTAATCTCTGTGGCCTGGGCTCCAACTGGTCCCACAGAGAGGACCCAATGCATCTTCCTCCTTGCTTCCCTGGAGCCCACAAGGCCGTCCCCTCCTACAGCCCACAGGACTGCATGGTCGTCAGTCCCTGCCCTCAGACCATTCTTTCTTTCTTTTATCTGGTACCAGGACTTGAACTCAGGGCTTCCAGCTTACACACACATAGTGCTCTACCACTTGAGCCACATCTCCAGCACTGCTTTTTGCTGTTTATTTTAGAATCTAGGGAACTTTTCTGCCTGGGCTTATCATCTTGATCTGTTTTCTGAGTAGCTAGGACTACAGGCATGAGCCACCAGTCACTAATCTCTTTAAGGGATAAAAGACTTGGCTTTCTCATTTTTTGTGTGTATAGTGTGAAATGGACAACTTTCTGTATATGTATGGTGCAAGGTGTGTGTGTGTGTCTTTTCAGTGCTCAGGACTAAACTGCGAGTCTCCAGCATGTGAGGTAAGTGCTCTGCCACTGAACTGTACTGCACCTTAGCCCCTATATCTAATTTTTTGTGGAGAGTCTGATGTTCATTTAGGCTGCACATGAATATGTAATGATTGATGTCCAGTGTATTGTTCCTGTGTTATGTTAGGCTATATAGGTTTTGGTGTGTGGTATAAGATGGATATTTAATTTTTTGTATATGTGATATAAAACAATTCCCTGTGGGTATTTTTGGTTATTTTAACTGGACACCTACTTTTTTTGGTACCACTTCTGGGATTTGAACTCAGGGCCTGGTCACTATCCCTGAGCTTTTATTGCTCAAGGCCAATGCTCTACCACTTGAGCCACAGCTCCACTTCAGGCTTTTTGGTGCTAAATTGGGGATTAAAGACTCACAGACTGTCCTACCCAGGCTGGCTCTGAACCACAATCTTCAGATCTCAGACTCCTGAGAAGCTAGGATTACAGGCGTGAACCATCAGGACACCTATTTTTTGTAAATGTTAAGATGAAGTAATGCAGGGCTGGGAAGGTGGCTCAGTGGTAGAGCGCTTGCCTTGCATGCTTGAGGCCCTGGGTTCCATTTCTTAGCACCACATAAACAGAAAAAAAGCCGGAAGTGGCGCTGTGGCTCAAGTGGTAGAGTGCTAGCCTTGAGCTGAATTGCTGAGGGGCAGCGCCCAGGCCCAGAGTTCAGGCCCCACAACCGGATAAAAAAAAAAAAAAGATGAAGTACTGCATGTACTTTTTTTCCATATGCTTGTGATGTCAGTAGGAAAGCAAGATCTGGAAGGGCCTGACTGCTCTGCTCACCAGCTCGCCAGGGCCTGACTGCTCTGCTCACCAGCTCAGCCAGGGCCTGACTGCTCTGCTCACCAGCTCAGCCAGGGCCTGACTGCTCTGCTCACCAGCTCGCCAGGGCCTGACTGCTCTGCTCACCAGCTCGCCAGGGCCTGACTGCTCTGCTCACCAGCTCAGCCAGGGCCTGACTGCTCTGCTCACCAGCTCGCCAGCCTGCCTTGGGTTCACACTTGCAACAGGGAGCATGAGAACCCTGGGCAGAGACAAACTGTTCACCCACCAGGTGCCAGGTCTACGTCCTGTCTGCACAGGGCAATGCAGACGGCCCCTACATGTGCAGTGGGGTGTACTGGGGGAAGCCCTGAAGTCAGGGAAGTCTTTTCTGCTTAGGGCTGCTGGTAAATCCGTCTTCCTTGCAGAGAGAATCTGTGTCTGCCCTGGACTGCTTAGCACTCCTATCCAGGGAAGGGAGGAGTCATCTTTTCTTCCAGTTGGTCTCCAGAGGTGGGGATTCTCAGCGTCTGGCCCCATGTCTCCTAGGCTGAACACTCAGAATGTGGTCAACACCATCCCGCCCCGTGGGCTGGGACCATGCAGAGTCCTCCCCCAGGACTCCACCTGAGCGGAGCATCTATGGGTGGGACTGGCCCCAGTGCTGATGTGCGTGAAGTGTGACCCACACGTCCCATCTAGCTGTGTGAGAGACAGGTGGTTTTCTTTTCTTTATCCAATGTGAAATTGATATCTAATTTTTTCCTGTGTGGTATAGCTTAATGATTTTGTTATGTTAGTTACCAAATATATTGGGATATGTTGCAAGTGGCTATGTTGGTATGTGCAGGATAATGTGCATGAATATGTGTGTGTTTGGGTGTGGGTGTGCTATATGTCAGTAATAGTTTGCTTACAGTATGAAATACCTATCTGACTTTTTGGTATATATGGTGAAGAGCAAATGTATTACTTCATATGTGGGTTGAGATGGATATCTACTTTGTGCTGGTGTGAGATGCTTGTTTACTGTACTGTGTGATTATGCTAAGTTACTTAACATTACAGTGGTCCCCAAAGGGTAAACATACAGCACTTGCATTTTTTATCAGTCCTAAGTATTTTGTAGTTTCCTTTGCAATTTTCTGACATAGCAGCTTTTATTGAGATATAATTCACTCATTTAAAGTGTGTTACAAGTTATTAGATTACAAGCTAATCTTTGTGTGTGTGTGTGTCATGGGCTTGAACTCTGGGCCTGGGTGCTGTCCCTCATCTCTTCAGTGCAAGGCGAGCACTCTACCACTTGAGCCATAGTGCCACTTCTGGTTTTCTGGTGGTTTATTGGAGGTAAGAGTCTCATGGACCCCAGGTGCTGGTGGCTCAAGCCTGTAATCCTAACTACTCAGGAGGCTGAGATCTGAGGAACGCGGTTCAAAGCCAGCCCAGGCAGGAAAGTCTGTGAAACTCTTATCTTCAATAAGCCACCAGAAAACCAGAAGTGGTGCTGTGGCTCAAGTGGTAGAGCTCTAGCCTTGAGCTGAGAGCTGAGGGACAAAGCCCAGGCCCAGAGTTCAAGCCCCACGACCGACCAAAAAGAAAAGAAAAGAAAAGTCTCACAGACTTTCCTGCTTGGGCTGGCTTTGAACTGTGATCCTCAGATCTCAGTTTCCTTAGTAGCTAGGATGACAGGCGTGAGCCACTGGCACCCGGCAAGCTAATCGATTTTAGTGGAACTATCACTGCCACCAATTTGTAGCATCATGCCATTCCAAAAAAGTCTGTACTTATTAGCAATCCCTACCACCCCGAGCAGCCACTGCTCTGCCTTCTGTCTCTATGGACTTACCTATTCTGAGTATCCATATAAACAGAACCCTCTAACACATGCCCCTCCACGACTCGGTCTTCACTCATACAGTGCTCTCAAGGCTCATCCATGGTGTAGAATTTATTAGCCCTTCCAGCTACTGCCAAATATTTCCATTTATGGGTATACATTTATCAGATGAATGGCACTGGACATGTTTTCACTTTGGAGCTATTATGAATACTGAAACTCTGACCTCTTAGGTGTCAATTTTTGTGTGGACATTTGTCTTTGTTTTTCCCTTTGATCTGACTCAGATGTCAACTTTATGTTTAATCTTTTGAGGCGCTATTTTACAAAACAGTTGCACTACTTTACTTTTTCTTCAATTATGGATGAGTTCCTATTGTTCTTCATCTTGTCAACACATTTCTGTCTTTACTTACAGCTGTCCTACTAGGTGTGTCTTCTGGGAATTTTGATTTTGCACTTCCCTGATGGCTGATGTTGAACATCTTTTTTCTCTCTCTCTCTCTCTTCCTTCTCAAGGCTTAAACCACAGCTCCACTTCTGACTTTTTGTGGTTAATTGCTGATAAGAGTCTCACTGACTTTCCTGCCTGAGCTGACTTTGAAGTGCAAGCCCCAGATCTCAGCCTCTCGGGCAGCTAGGGCAACAGGCATGAGGATAAGAATCTCAAAGTAGCCTCATGAGAAGCTAGAACTACAGGTATGAGCTCCTGGAGCCCAGCCTATTGAACATCTTTTCATGTGCTTCATGACCATTTGAGTATCTTCTTTGGAAACATATCCATTCCAATTATTCATTTTTAATTAGGTATTTATCTTTCCATTGTTGGGTTATAAGAGTGCTCACACTTCTTTTCTTTTTTTCTGGTGGTGGTACTAGGGTTTGAACTTAGGGCGCTGTGCTTGCTGGGCAGGTGTTCTACCACTTGTGCTTTAGTCATTTTTTGAGCAGGGTCTGGTGCTTTTACTCACCTATGTAACTGGGATGAAGGGGTCTGGAATGATGGGTCTCTGTAGTGTTGCCTTTTCCAGGATGTCTTGTAGTTAGAATCAGTGTGTAGCTTTTCACATTGGCTTCTTTCATTTGGGATCTGCTTCTGGACTTGGTTCTCCTCCACAGATCTGCCTCTCACCAACAGTGTTGACCACTGCGGCTGGACAGTCTTGAACGGGGCAGTGCCAGTCCTCTGACTTGATTCTTTCCTTCAGGGCTGTGGTGGTTACTGTGGGCCTTTTTTCCTCTTTCCATATAGCCTTTAGAGTCAGTTTGTCTATGTCCACAAAATATCTTCTGGAATTTTATTTGGAATTGCTTTGAAGTCATAGACAGGTTGGTAAGAATGGATACCTGACAATATTGAGACTTTTATGTAAGAACAAAATATATCCCCATTAGTTTTTATTTCATCAGAATTATGTAGCTTTCTACACATGCATTCCATACATATTTCACAGGTTACTTAATAGTATGTTCAATGTCCCAAACACAACTTTAAAAAATGTTCATGTTGGGCTGGGAAGGTGGCTCAGTGGTAGAGCGCTTGCCTTGCAAGCCTGAGGCCCTGGGTTCGATTCCTCAGCACCACATAAGCAAAAAGAAAAAAAAGCCAGAAGTAGGTGCTGTAGCTCAAGTGGTAGAGCGCTAGCCTTGAGCTGAAGAGCTGAGGGACAGCACCCAGGCCCAGAGTTCAGGCCCCACTACTAGACCAACAACAACAAAAAAAAGTTCATGTTGGATTCTAATTTATGTGCAATCAGAAAATGTCAGTTGTATAGTCTTTCAAATTGGCTGAGATTTTTTATGGTAAATGTTTGGTTAATGGACATATGGCCTATATACTTGAAAATACATGTGAAATACATAAAACATTTATCTATCATATATTCACATATACATTTTGTAGTGTATAAAGCTCTGTTCGTTGCTCAGTATTCAGAACACCTAGTTAATTTTTGCCTGCTCTGATCCAGCAATTAAACTTTATCCTTTTCCATTTCTCTGCAATTCAGTTAATTATAATTTAGAAAGTTGTCAGTGGAGTTTTCTTGCTGGTTTGCTTTGTTGCAACTTCCTTATCTCTACTGCTGTCCACTTGTGTTCTACAGCGTTTGGCATAAACACGGTTATAGTATTCTTCCAGCGCCTTCCCACACCTTCACTTTGGGCATTCCAGCTGTGACTCTTATCAGGAGTGTTTGTCATCAGGATGTTGTCTCCCTACTCAAGCAGGTGGCTGTCTTTGCACTTCCTGGAGTGACAAAGTGATCACACCAAGGTTTCCCCTTCAGGCTTGCTTCACCATCCCTCTCCCACTGCATGGGCAGCACTGAGTGCTTCCTCTCTTCCTCCCCAAGTCCTGAATCCCACAGATTTTCTCTGTTCTTTCAGGGTTGGCCATTATACTTTAACTGCCTACAGTTAGCTGGGTATTTTCCCAAGAAAGTGTAAACTTACATAGCCTCTGTAGGCACTAAGTTATGGCCGTGAGATATGCTACCTACTCAGTGGGCTTAGTGTGGCTTTCTCATGGCCACTGCTGAGTTTTAATTGATTTAAAAACAAAAACAAACAAACAAAAAAAACAACAAAAAAACAGCCAGGCCAGGTGCTGGTGGCTCACACCTGTAATCCTAGCTACTCAGGAGGCAGAGATCTGAGAATCACGGTTCAAAGCCAGCCTGGGCAGGAAAGTCCTTGAGACTCTTATCTCCAATAAACCACTAGAAAACTGGAAGTGGCTCTGTGACTCAAGTGGTAGAGTGCTTGCCTTGAGCTGAAGAGCACATGGGCAGTGCTCAGGCCCAGAGTTCAAGCCCCACAACTGACCCCCCCAAAAAAATTGCCAGGTTCCAGTATTCATAACTGTAATTCTACTCAAGGGGCTGAGATCTGAGGATCATAATTCGATGCCAGCCCAGGGAAGAAAAGCCTATGAGACTTTTTTTTTTGCCAGTGCTGGGGCTTGAACTCAGGGCCCAGGCACTGTCCCTCAGCTTCTTTTTGCTCAGGGTTAGCGCTGTATCACTTGGGCTACAGCACCACTTCCTGGTTTTTCTGTGTATGTGGTACTAACCCAGGGCTTCAGTGCTAGGCAAGCATGCTACCACTAGGCCACATTCCCAGCCCTGCCTAGGAGACTCTTATCTCCAATTAGCTACCAAAATACTGAGAGTGGAGCTGTAGCTCAAGTGGTAGAGCCGAGCCCTGAGCACAAAGGCTCAGGGACAGCACCCAAAGTTCAAGCTCCAAGATGGGTACAAAAAAGAAAAGTTAACCACAGTATAGCGACTGGTATCTTTTTCAGTTTATGGCTATGTTGTAACTCGGTGTAAGTTGTGGGTGAAGCAGTATCTGCGGATGACCCGATGGCCACACGTGGGTGTCCTGCCTTCTCTGCCTCTGCGGCTGGGCCGGCCACCCCTGGACCTCTGCGTCCAGCAGGCGCGCCGGGTTCACGCCCTGGGAGTCGGCTGACGCATTTTACGTGGGCACTGCTACCAGGCGAAGCCGCTCTCCCCAGCCCGCCGAAACCCATGGCTACCCGGGCTCACGGGCCATTCCGTACCCCTGTCCCTGGCTGGCTGGCTGGCGGCCTCCGGTCCGGTTTAACCCTTCCAGTGCTTTCTGTATATCAACAGCTGGAAGTGCGCGTGCGCGCGTGCCAACGGGACCCCACGGGACCCGGGACACCAGGCTAGCCGAGCGAGCACTCTCCCCGGAGCTGGCCATCACCCTTCCTCTACTTTGTTTTTGAGACAGGGTCTCACTGCCTGACTCTGCTCGGCCGGCCACAGCTGGCCTCCCCTCCCCTCTGCTCCTGAGCAGCGGGGGTGCGGGCATGCCCCCTCCCCCCGCCCGGCCCTCGCCCGCCCACCCGCCGGGCACGTTTGTCCCCGGGCTCATCCCCGAGCCCCCGTGGGACGGCCCGTCCCCCCCGCCGCGCGCACCCGCGGACCGCCCGCACCCCGGCCTTCGGGACCGAGAGGGGAACGCGGGTCCGCCGACCAGCACTCCCGGCCCCGGACTGAGTCTGCCAGCCGGGCGACGGACGGACGCACGGCCTCGTTCCCACAGAGGTCAGGAGCTCCAGAGCACGCGGCTTCCGCGGGAGGAAGCTCGGGTCCTGAAGCCACGCGCGCGCGGGACCAGGGGGCGCGGGTAGGCTAGCGCGCGGCGAGTGGCGCCCGGAGCCCGGAGGCGCGCTCCGCGCCCGCCTGGCCCCGCCCCCGCCCGCGTATGGCCCCGCCCCGGAGGAGCTCCGGCTTGCTCACGCCAACCCGGTCGCGCCCTCTGACCACGCCCCACCTCCCGGTGGCCCCGCCCCCAGAGGTCCACCCACTCCCGACGGGGGGGGGGGGGAGAGAGGAGAGAGAGAAAGAGAGAGAGAGGGAGACGGAGAGAAAGAGAAAGAAAAAGAGAGAGATAGAAAAAAAGAGAGACAGAAAGATAAAGATAAAGAGAAAGAGAGAGAGAGAGGGAG
>NW_012267287.1:193467-226807 GCF_000151885.1 Dipodomys ordii
CGGGGGGACGCGAGTCCCGAGCAGGCGGGACCTGGAACGGGCAGGGTCCGGGGGCGTCCGGGGGGCGCAGGAGCCCGCACCCGGACTTCCGAACAGGTTGGAGCGAGTGCCACGTAGGACCCCGGGCTGGACAGGACCCGGGCAGAGCTGGACCCCAGGAGGGCAGCGACCCGGCCCAGCCGGACCTCCGACTCGGCAGGACCCACGGAGGGCTGGGACTCCAGGACGGGGCAGCCGGAAGAGTCCAGTCCCAAGAGTGGTCACTGCAAAGGTGCCAGACCCCAGGATGGGTCAGAGGAGGGTCGGGCCTGGGGGTCAGGGCTGGCACCTGGGAAAGGTCACCAGGGCGTGCTAGATCCCAGGGCCAGACCCCAGGATGGGTCAGAGGAGGATCAGGCCTGGGGGTCATGGCTGGCACCTGGGAAAGGTCATCAAGGAGTGCTAGATCCCAGGGCCAGACAGACCTAGAGAAAGCCAGGACCACTGGGGGCGTGAGGGGCTTCCAACCCAAGAAGAGGACTGAGACTCTTGGACTGTGCCAGGGAAGGGACAGGACCCCAGGACAAGGCTGTGGAAAGGCCAGAGCTGTGAGACAGGCCTCCTGGAGAGGACTGAGACACCAGGGCCAGCCCCACATTGGTCTGAAGCCCTGACACCGTCCTCTATTAATTTGGGGTCCAGAGACAGCCATGTCTGTCCCTGGGAAGCTAGGACCCTCATGCTGAGCTCTGAGGAAAGCTCAAGATGTAGATAGGCTCTGGGACAACTAGGACCCCATCACTTAAGATGAGAGCACTGGGCTGGACCATGAGTAAGATCCTCTCCAGGAGGGAGGACCCTGGTAAGAACTGGAACTTCAAGATAGGTCCTCAGGGAGGCCTGAGACTCAAGATGAGGGTGAAAGGGTGCTAAGAACTCAGGTGGCCAGGTTGTGGCCTCCCCCTTCAACCACCTAGACCCTGCTGTAAAGGCTCTGGCTTGTGGAATCCTAGTCACCTGAGCTTACAGCTTCAAAGCTACTTTCTCCCCAAGGCTCCCAATCACCATGGTGTCATGAGCTCCTGGCTGGCCCCCAGACCTTCAGCAAACTTCACATGGGCAGGTAAAAGACGAGACTGGGATGCATTCTGGCTGGAGACTCAAGGGTGCTCTCTGTCCAGGAATGTTCTGTGCTCTAGGTCCAGAAAACACATCTATCCCCCTGCAGAACTGCTGCTTTTTCCTCCTTTCAGCCCTGGTCAGTGGTTGGCAACACCTCCCATCCTCTCCCCCCAAGGTGGTGTGGGTTCTTTCTGAATCTAGAGGTGTCTCCAGTGTTCAGGGGCCCAGGAGCAGGCCAAGAGGGTGGGCTGGAGCTGGGCAGAGAGTAGGGATCTGTGGGTGAGGGTCTGCCGGTCCCCACTCCTATCTGGGAAAAGAGCAGGGGTGACAGAGGATCTTGCAGAGAGATTTTTGTTTCTCTGAAGCCTCCATATTGGTCTTACATCTAGAGTGAGATGTTTTTCTTTACTTTGGAAGTGTAAGAGTGGGATGCAGTTTTACTGCTGCATAAGGTGGGAAGGAGGCAGTGAGTGATGTGTGCTGTTCTTGACTAGGGCAGGCACCAGCTGTGCCCAGTGACAACTTGTCAGATGTGTTCCAGAATCAGAAAACAAAAGGAGGATGGGTCTTGCCAAGCCTGTCCCCTAGCACAAGCCTGGGGTGGACAGAGTCCTGTTCACTGGAGAGTTAGTGAGGAGTAGGTACACCTGTGGAAGCTCTGCTTGAGTCAGGCTGCACACTTACAGAAACTGGCAGTATTCTGAGATGATTGGTTTCCAGACAGACACTTGAACTGTCAGGTTCCATGTATCAGTTTAAGCTGTAGCCTTACCTCTCAGTTCCTTGGGAGAAGACTGCCCCCAGATTACATAGCACTGAATGTCAATACCAGCAGTCCAGCGTGGAAAGTTGTATTGCCAAACGCAACCACACTTGCAACCTTTGTGTTTACTGCACTTCTGATTTGTTCTTTTGCTGTCCCTTCTACTGTTTTTAAAGCTTAATGTACAAAATTTAGGGAAAGACTTGTGACACAGTATATGTATGTATTCATGTTTGAATAAGTCTTCATTTTCCTATTTTGGGGCTTTTAAACACGTGACAGTGCTGAGTGGTTGTATTATTTATATATTACCATGCAACATTTATCTCCAAACTCAGCCAACAGTCAGTTATTATCCTTCAGTTTTTGTGGGTCAAAACCAAGCTTAGCCTGGTAGGTCCTTGGTCACACCCCATAGACATGGCTGGCCTGGCCCTCCCCTGTCAGCCACTCGAGAGCACCCCTTCCAGACCCTTACTTGCAGTGTCCTCTGTTAACCCAGCTTCTTTCCTAGAGCTTAGAAAGAAGCTGAGTTGAGGGGCTGAGACAACAAGACAGAAGGGAGCCAGGGCTTACAAACCTAGCTTTGGAAGCCACCTACTATAACCTTTGCCTAATTCTGCTTGTTAGAATAGAGACAGTAGACCCTGTGCAGACTCTAGGGGAGGGATCCAATGGGATGGCCATACCAGGAGGTGGGTGAGAGCCTGCCACAGTGTTTGAGCCTGACTACTATACAGCCTGACTCCAAGAAAATCCCCTTAAGAATTGTGTGTAGAGTCGTATGTTGAAATGAGGCTTTTCTGATTGATTAATATTACCATATAGTACTGTAACAGTTGAGATCATTGTGATTCACGGACCCTATACACAAGATTCCTAGGAATACTTTGGCAAACTTTTTGACTTCTTTGGATGAAGTGGGGCGGGAGTGGTGTGGTGTTGAACCCCTGAATAAAGGGATTGCATGGTTCTAAGAGTCTCACTGTTACTCCTGCCAGAGACTTAGAATTTTTTTAGTCTTTTTAAGTGTATGGAGAAAGTCTTTTTCATATTATTTTGGACTTTGTGCACTTGGTTACTT
Organism: Dipodomys ordii; assembly: GCF_000151885.1. NCBI lineage: Eukaryota > Metazoa > Chordata > Mammalia > Rodentia > Heteromyidae > Dipodomys > Dipodomys ordii. Next base: position 196,416 of record NW_012267287.1, read on the forward strand.
GTGTCTCCAAAGTGGTGTATAACATGTGAGATCCTGGAAAGTTTGGGGCATTTGTCCGGTGGGCGCACTGTGCTCCAGTCAGGGGGCTGGCTTGTGCCCAGGCCCAGCGATTCTGTGGAGGCCCATTCAAGGTCATCTGGTATGCTGGGGTTATGGTATCAACCTCCCACTCCTCCGCAGGTTCCACTGCAGGGTCATGAGGCTCTTGGGCCTTTGCCGTTGCCTGGAATTGTTCGTTTGGGTTGTCCAGTTTGGGTTATAAAGCAAGCTTCCTTTGTGTCTGTGTTTTTGTTCTTCGGTTTGGCAGAATTTGTTACTTGCTGCCTTATTTGCCTGATATTCAGAGTTGGATTTAAGGTTGAAGTTGTAATTTTTCACTAAGTTGCAATATGTTGATGTTTAGGAGCTTGTTGTCTGTCCATTATTATTACCCTGTAATACCCTATGCTGTTTAGGTTGGAAAATGGTTACACATACATTATGCTTCACAAATTGGGGCTGTTCTTCAGTTAGACAAGTTATCATCAAATTTAATCGGGTAACGTGGTAGATACCTATAGCCCCAGCTACTTAAGAGGCTGAGGCAGGAAGATGGCTTGAGCCCACATGTTTGAGAACAGCCTTAGTTTGAGACCTTGCCTCAAAAAAAAAAAAAAGAATAAATACAAATGTGAAGCCTTAGCCAGTTGCTGGTGGCTCACGCCTGTCATCCGAGCTACTCAGGAGGCTGAGATCTGAAGACTGTGGTTCAAAGCCAGCCCAGGCAGGAAAGTCCGTGAAACTCTTATCTCTAATAAGCCACTCAGAAAAGCTGGAAGTGGTGCTGTGGCTCAAGTAGTAGAGCTCAGGAACAGCACCCAGGCGCAGAGCTCCCATTGGTAGGAGCAATGCTTCCTAGAAAGTACTATCCTCTTCAGCCTACTGTTAAGATGTTTGCTTTTGTTTGGGGGGACAGGGGAGAGGGTGGTACTGGGGGTTGGACTCAGAGTTGCTAGACAGGCAGTCTTACCGCTGAGCCATGCCCCTAACATCTTTGCTGGTTAATTTTGATAGGGTCTCACTTCCTAACCTGTACACACCTATGTTAGGCTTCCCAAGTGGCTAGGATAAGAGGTGCCAGCTCTTAGTTTACAAGGGTGTCTCATGAGCTTTTCCGCCCCAGCTGACCTTAGACTATGATCTGTTATTTAAGCGAATCTTGACAGTAGAGGCTAATTAGATTCTTTTGTAAACTCACTATTTGCCACACTTGACTAGATTCATAGCAAACTCCACACTCAAGTGGGACTTACGGGGCTCAAGCCACCTTCCTGGGTCATACATGGGTCTTGTCAACAGTTCCATCTCCTTGTTCCTAAGTAGAGTCTATGAGTCTGTAATAGGTGGTCAACAAACCATAATTAACGTCAGATCTGGACTAGTGCCTTTAGTAGCTCTGTTCTGAGGGTGTGGTATGGATCACTTTGGTCTCTAAAGACACCAGGACAAACCTGTTTGCCTCACACAGGAATGGGGGCTGGGCCACACACACTAGGAGGCAGCAGAGAAGGCTGAGTTTTTCTTCTTTATTTTAGGAACTTCATTTTACGTGTTTTTTACTTCCCAAGTATTTACTAAGAAAAATGGAGAAGCCCTGCAAGAATTATACAGCCAGTACCCACTGTGGTCTGAGTGTTTGAATCTCCCCACAGGGGATGGTATGAGTAGTGGGCCTTTGTGGGTGAGACTAGTACATGCTGGGCTGGGAAGGGGCTCCATGGGAGAGCGCCTGCCTGGCACGCATGAGGCCCTGGGTTCGGTTTCTCAAAAAGCCGCAAGTGGCGCTGTGGCTCAAGCGGTAGAGCGCTCGCCTTGAGCTGAAGAGCTGAGGGACAGCGCCCAGGCCGAGTTCAGGCCCCACGACCAACAAAACAAAACAAAACAAAACAAAAAGCTTTCTGGCCCCACCTACTATGGAAGGACTTGGTGAGAAGTGCTCTCAGCCAAGGTCTCTCAATGAAGGTCAGTCTATGGACAGAGGCAGGTCCTTGTGACCTATCTCCAGCACTGACAAACTGCTGTGGTTTGTAAGCCTCCCAGTTCAGGCCATTTGTTTGTGCTGCTATTGGGGCTTGAACTTCGGGCTTCTCCCTCTTGCTTGTTTTCTTTCTTTTTTTTTTTTTGCTTACGGCTGGCACTCTACCACTTAAGACATACCTCTACTTTAAGTTCAAGATCTTTTGTGAGCAGCTCAACAGAGCATGGCAGACCCTCTGCTCACACCTGGAGCACAGTTTTCTACTGGGCAGTTTTCTTCCTCTTTTCCTTGAAATACAGGTTTACTATCCTCGCGTCATGGGAGAGCAGCTGCCGCAGTGCAGTGTCTCCTGGAGGACATTAGGAATATTTGTCCCAGTAAAGCAGACTCCAGTCCTGCGTCCCCTGTGGACAGAAGTGCCACTGTCCACACATGACTCATGAACCACTTGTAGTCTTCCCTCAGTTGACTGGAGGATCCGTAGTGTTTTTCCTGAACCAGATTTATGGGATTGGTGTCTGTCCCTCCTGACAAACTCGGGGAGGTCTGGTGTGGAGTTAGTGTCCATCCTTTCCGACACACTAAAGGAGATTTGGTGTAGAGTTGGTGTCTGTTTGCTCAAGGAAAGAACTCAGCACAGTCAGCCAGAGAGGAGGATCACAGTACAAGATCACATGCCCAGAGCAGGCTTTATTAAAACCCCAGCATAGGGTGTAGGATAGGTAGGAGGGTGTCCATCCACAAGGCCCAAGGTTGGCACTGGTAGCTGGCTCCATAGACTCTGCTGTCTGTACTGAATGCCAGACCCTAGCAGCTTCCAACTTCAGCATACATTGCAAGGCATGTTGTCACAGGTGTCTGGGCATGGAGATGGGGTTCTGGTACCACACAGTGTTCTTCAGAGAAAGGGCCAATCTGTGTAGTGAACTTCTGCTGGCCAGGGCTGGAGACAACCTCCCAAGGACAGCCCCTCCCTCAGGACTGTCCCGGCTGCGGTCCTTGGGTGGGATGCTGAAACATGCCTACAGATGCCCAGTGGGAGCTGTGCTGGCTGGCCTGAGTGGGCTGGATCCCCTGGGAAGTGGCCAGGTCCGTGTGACTCCTGAGTGGGGCTGGATCTCCTGGGAAGTGGCCAGGTGGAAAGACTGATGGGGCATGGGTGTTGCCATTCTGTCTCCTGGCACTGTATCTGAGCATACATGGCAGCCGGCACCCAGGCCTGCTCCTCACCAGCACTCGGCAGCTGGGCCTTCATCTTGCTGGCTTGTAACTTTGTCTCATGAGATCTTCAACTTGCACTTCTCATCTTACTAATGAGGTTGAATAGTTTATACTTGTTTGGAGTTTCTGGTTTGTGAAATTCTTTTTATCACCAGAGTAGGGATTAGTAAACTGACTCAGAAGACAGTGAAATCCCATAGCATCAAAATGACTCAACTCTAGCCAGGAGCCAGTGGCTCAGGTCTATAATTCAAACTGCTCCGGAGGCTGAGATCTGAGGATTACTGTCTGAAGCCCAGGCAGGAAAATCTGTAAGACTCTATCTCCAATAATCTACTCAGAAAAACCTGGAAATGGAGCTATGGCTCAAGTGATAGAGCATTACCCTTGAGCACAGAGAGGCTCGGGGCAGAGCCCAGGCCATGAGTTCAAGCCCCAGGACTGGCCAAAAAAAAAAAAACTACTCTATGCAAGTGTGCATGAGTGTGGATGGCTTGGGAGGCTAGGGCAGTAGTACCAGACTGGCCTGAAGACCAGAGTTTGCTAAGCTCCAGTCCCTGTACACCACCCGGGAGCTTCACTTCCCCAAGGGAGGGGGGGGCTGCTCCCGAGCTGCACTTCACTGCAGCCCAAGGTGAGAGGGCATGGTGAATTACACTGCTAGCCTAGGGAGATCTGACCGGCAAGTGTGGCTTTTGCTGTGTGCGTGTCTTTCACACAAGGTAGAGTTGATTAACTGTGAGCCTAGAACTGTCGGCACTCGTGCCTGTTTGTGTGTACACACACACACACACACACACACTCGTGTGCAAATGCACAAACATACCGGTCCTGGGGCTTGAACTCAGGCCTTGGGTTCTGTCCCTGAGTTTCTTTTGCTGAAGGCTAGTACTCTACCACTTGAGCCACAGCTCCACTTGCTTCTTTTGGTAGTTTAGTGGAGATAAGAGTCTTGCAGACTTAACTGCGCAGATTGGCTTAAGCCAAGATCCTCAGATCTCAGCCTCCAGAGTAGCTAGGATGACAGGTGTGAGCCTCGGGCTCTAGCCACTTCCCAGTTTTTGAGGGGTTAAATGGAGATAAGAGTCTGACTGAGACTTTTCTGCTTGGGGGGATGGGGGGGGGAGGAGAAGAGGGGTGAGGAGGGGGCTGGCTTTGAACCTTAATCCTCAACTCTCAGCCTCCTGAGTAGCTTGGATTATAGGCATAAGGCCACAGGCTCCCAGCTCCCGGCTTTACTGATTATTTTTGAGGTGGAGACTCATGAATTTTTCCCCTTCAGTACAGGAGTTTGAACTGAGGACCTTGCACTTGCTTGGCTTTCTTGCTTAGCTGGTGCTCTACTACTTGAGCTACACCACCAGCCATGATTTTGCTGGTTAATTTGAAGATGGAATCTTCTTGACTTGGGTTTGAATCACCACCCACTGGATCTCAGTCACCTGAGTAGCTAGGGTTATAGGGATGAGCCACTGGTGCCTGGCAAGTTAACTTTTTTTTTCTCCTTTTTTTGGTGCCAGTCCTGGGGCTGGAACTGAGGGCCTGGGTGCTGTCCCTGTGCTTTTGTGCTCATGGCTAGCCACAACTACCACTTGTGCCACAGCTCCGCTTCCTGCTTTTTCGTGGTTATTTGGAGATAGAGTCTCACAGACTTTCCTGCCCAGGCTGGGTTTGAACCCTAGTCCTCAAGTCTCAGCTTCCTCAGTAGCCAGGATTACGGACATGAGCCACCAGTACCTGCCTCTTTTAACAATTTTTACAAATTGGAGCTGGGCACTTGTGGCTCACGCCTGTAATCCTAGCCACTCTGGAGGCTGAGATCTGAGGATCGCAATTCAAAGCTACCCCAGGCAGTAAAGTCCTTGAGACTCTTATCTCCAGTTAACCACCAGAAAACTGGAAGTGGAGCTGTGGCTCAAAGTGGTAGAGTGTTAGCTGTGAGTGAAAAGAGTTTAGAGATAGTGCCCAGGCTGAGTTCAAGCCCCAGGACCAACAACAGCAAAGCTTAGACAGGGTAATGGATTTTATCCAATGATTTTTATGTATCTGTTGGGAAGATCCTATCATGGTTTTTCTCTTTTTACTCTTAATCCTAAATAGCATGTTTATACAGAGCCCACCCTGTTCTAGGGATAACCCTAACCTAATGAAGATGATTGTCCCTTCTGGGTATTGCTGCCTGTGGGCTGACACATAAGGTTAGAAGTGGCTCACGGTTTCCTTCCAGCTCGCACCTTGCCAGAGTTTGGTGTGTGTTGCTGGGGATTAGACCCAAGTCCTCGTGGGTGGGAGGTGAGTGAACATTTCCATGCTGAAAATACTGTCTTTTTACTCATGGAGAACATTGTTTGCTCTAAGACATCCTAGAAGCTCCTGAAAACTACCGTGTCTGTAGTGTTCTTTGAGGGGATTTGACCGCCTGCTCTGTGTCTGTAACAGGTATAGAATGTTGGGGGTTTGGGCACTTGCCTCAATTCTGGTATGCTATTTTTCTAGGAATTTGTTAGTTTCACATAAATACTAGTTTCGTTGCCAGGAGTTGTTCAGTGTTCTTTTATTCCTCAGTGTCTTCTTTCCCTCAGGACGCCCACTGGCTGTGTATTGCCTGCCTGCTCCCCTTGGTTCTCAGTAGTGTTTGTCACCTCGTACTAGATAAGTGACCTGCTCACTGTGTTGATTGTTTATTGTCTCCCATGACATGTATGTGCAGAAAGTTGCACTGTGCATCACGGGAGCTACTGGCCACACTTGCCTAAAATGAAGTACAATTAAAACTTTGGTTTTCTAAGAGCCACCCTTTTGTTTTGAGACAAGTCATCTTTTCAGTGTCAGCAGTCTCAAGGGGTCAGTGGCCTGCAGGCTGAGCAGGAGACAGTTCATGGAGACAGGTCTGGTCATGAGTCAATTCTGTCTCCTCATCTGAACACCTCAGGGTTAGTTAATAAGGACTGGAGCTGTGGCTCCGTGGTGGAGCACCTACCTAGCAGCAGGAGGCCCAGTATGGAGGGAAACAGTGAATAAACATGTTGTCATGGAAAAGCCTCAAGAGCAATAATGGTATGAGTTTGATAAGAAAAGGAGCATCACTTCATTACATCTTAGCACCTGTTGTTTCAGGTTCGGTCTAACTGCGGTCCTTAAACCACATGCAGCATGTCTTCCTGAAGCCCTTCTCTAGTCGTGCCTGTTCTTAGGTGGACAGAGCCCTGGACAGGTGCTCAGAGCAGCGGGGTGGAGTCGGGGTAGTCAGCCCAGGCAGGTCAGGGTGCCGGACCGCACGTGGCTTCCTTACCACCCTTCGCTTGAGCAGGGGCTCCAGGTCCCTGGGGCTGCTCTCGTCCACCCTCCCCTGCTGCCAGTGTCACGCTTGCCGTTGCTTTCTGCCAGACTCCAGCATGGGCACGGGAGCCACACGCTTGGTCCTCAGTGCATATTCACTGGGTGTGTGGCGGATCTGTGCCCAGAAGGGAGGGCTCCGTCCCGTGTGAGGACACAGGAGTTGCAGACATGTGAAGTGATAAGACAGTTGGTTGCTCCTAGGCCCTCCAGGTGGTCCCTGAGATCCCTCCCTCCCTCCCTCCCTCCCTCCCTCCCTCACATCTCTTCTCTGAGCTGGGCGTAGGGCCTCTGGCTTCATCTCCTTGTTTTAGAGCTTTCTTCACCATCATTATTAATCTTCTCTTTGAATAAGCAAGTAAACAAGCAGATACACTTAACCCAGCAAGGCTGGGGGATGGCGTCGATGAGTGCCTGGCCTGTGCCCTGTACCCCTATGATGACGACACCATTTCTGCTTCTCCACAGGCTTCACGATGTAGCCGGGACTCTAGGCTGTCATCCGCAGGTAAGTTGAGGCTGATCTTCCTCTTCGCTGCCTGTGAATTGGTGAGCTTTACCTAGAACCCCTTGGCAAGTGCAGTGTGACCATGAAGAAGTCAGGTCCTTCGGTGTCCTTGGTGCTGTCATCGGCAGTTGGCTTCGGCTTGCCTTCACTGGCTGGCGTTTGTTTCTCTTGAGCCGTGGTCCCGCCACCAGCTGTGCAGACGCGGCTGAGATTCAGAGGGCTCGTGGTGGGTTGTGTGCAGGGTTGTCAGTGATATGCCTGAGTAACAGTACCATTTCTGACCTAGAAAATGGAAAAAGAGCCAGGGCCAGAAGGAAGGTGCAGAAGTGAGCCTGAGTGCAGAGTGAGGAGGGATCGCCGCGTCCTTGTGGGGGCCTGAGCCCTCCATGCCACGGCCTGAGGGACACGCAGACGGCCGGCGTTGGTGAGGCCCAGTGCTCCGTCAGTAAGGTCTGGCTATCCACGGAGGGAGGCCTGGGGTTCCATCTGTGGGGCCAGCCCTCCAGAGAGCGGGGAACTGGGGTCCGTTCAAAGTGCTGGGGCGCTGGTGGCTCACGCCTGTAATCCTAGCTACTTGGGAGGCTCAGATCTGGGATCGTGATTTGAAACCCAGTCTGAGCAGACCAGACAAATCCAAGATTCTTTATCTCCAGTTAACCAGAAAAACTTGGACGTAGTGGTGTAGCTCAAGGGGTAGAGCATCAGCTTTGAGCAAAAGAAGCCAAGCAAGAGCATAAGGCCCTGACCAGTGCCAGCACAAAATAATAATAATAGCAATAATAATAATGATGATGATGACGATGATGGTCTTTAAAGTGGGAACAGAGGAGGAGGTAGGTACGACAGTGGTGGCTGGCCGTCAGATGACCTGGGGAAGGTATGTGGTCTGGAGGTGGTAAGGCACGGGTTCCATGGCCGTGCCCTGCCCCGGGCATCATGTCTGAAGGGTAGACGGTCATGCTGCCTGAGGGCAGTCAGGGTCTGGAGCTCAGCAGGTTCTGAGCGGTGATGACTTACTGTGGAAGTACAACCAGTAAGTCTCCTGTGCTGCTGAGTGGACAGTCTAGTCTAACCATGCCTACACAGAGAGCATGAGGGGTGAGCATGCACAGCCATTTAAACTGTGAGCTGGGTTTGGGGCCTGGACCTCAACGTCCATGCTCAGAGGCCTCATGGCAGATCTAGATGACCCTGGCTAAGGAGGGGCCTGAGCCCTGTAGAAACGCAGTAGTCAGACTCCTGTAGAGGCCAGGGAGTTCTGTCTTCCTGGTGGACTGGAACGAGGCCGATGGGCCTCTCCTCAGGGCTTACCTTCTACCTGCTGCTGTGGCCTGGGACAGCCTCCTATCTGGTGAGCTGGGTTGGGCAGCAGAGGAGGACACAGGCAGTTGGAAAGGGAGGCTCTGAAGGGAATGGTGACGTATCATGTTGGGCTTAGGAGAAGGGTCCAGTGGGTCTGGAGGCCCTGAGATCCTGTGCGTCAAGCAGCCAGAGAGCACCAGCAGCTGACCCTGCTGTGTGGACTCGGCAGGGATCTTGGGGTCTCTATGCATGTGCCGTGCAGCTGCCCCAGCATGTCTGGCTGTGCTCTACCTCTACCTGCCCTTTCCCCCTCTGCTATCCCAGAGCAGAATCCCTGGGGATTCCATTGCAAACCAAGGGCCCCGGTCCTGGATTCAGACCTTCCCGGCCAACTCTCCTCTGCTCTCACTACTTGCTGTGCCCCCCCCCCCCAGCCTCCAGTAGGAGGGGAAGAGGCCAGGGCCACGCTCCCACACTGTCTGCAGCTTCCTGTCCCAGCCCTCCCTGAGACCATTCACTGTTCAACATACCCTCCAAACGAGGAAATGAGCTACGTACGCAGATGAGCTATCTGCGGCCATGAGATGTCCCTGGAGGAAGTTCAGAGCCATGGGTGAAACACAGAGCAGTCGAGATGTTGACTAGTTTATCTGTGTGTTTCTCTTGTAGAAGCCAAAGATGTTGACCAGGAAGATTAAGCTCTGGGATATAAATGCCCACATCACCTGCCGCCTGTGCAGCGGCTACCTCATCGATGCAACCACGGTGACTGAGTGTCTGCACACATGTGAGTACAGCCCCGACCCCTACTACTGTGGGTCACCCTGGACGGGCGTGGAGGGAAGCTGCTGCCGTGTGCTCGGCAGGACTCTGGCTGCGTTTTGTCAAAAGCTTTGGGCTCCGGTGTGAACCACAGATCAGAAACATTAGCCTCCGAGTGAAGCTGTTGTGGGTGATCTCTCTGGAGTGAGAGTTCATTCTGGAAAGCTGCACTTATAGAAGCTGTGCTGTGAGTGTAAAGGGTTAAGTGTCGACTTCCAGCAGGGAGAGACACCAGTTTTAAACTCCCCGATGAGGTTCTGACATTTTTACATTCTGGGATCTGTTCCTGTTACTTGGCTTCCTATTCGGCTATCATGGGTGGTACACATTTGTAACCACCAAGGAGGAGTTAGTTAAGGTGAAGACTCATAACACAAATACTTTCCATCTTATACTTTTCTCTTAAAAAAAAAGATTTCCCAGGTTTTTTGTTGTTGTTGTTGTTGTTTTTGTTGGTTGTGGGGCTTGAACTCTAGGCCTGGGTGCCGTCCCTCAGTCTCCCTCAGCTCTTCAGCTCAAGGCCAGCGCTCTACCACTTGAGCCACAGCGCCACTTCCTGTTTTCTAGTGATTAATTGGAGATTAAAAGTTTCTTGGACTTTCCTGCCTGAACTGGCTTTGAACCACAATCCTCCTCAGCCTCCTGAGTAGCTAGGATTATAGGCATGAGCCACTGGTGCCTGGCATTCCCAGTTTTTGTTTTTTGGTTTTTGGTTTTTTTTAGTCTTGGAGTTAGAACTCTGGGCCTGGGTGCTGTCCTTTCGCTCAAGGCTAGTGCTCTACCACTTGAGCCACAACAGCACTTCCTATTTTCTGAGTGGTTTATTGGAGATTAAGAGTCTCAAGGACTTTCCTACCTGGGCTGGCTTTGAACCGCAATCCTCAGATCTCAGCCTCCTAATTACAGGTGTGAGCCACCGGTACCCGGCCCAGCTTTTTTTTTTTTAAATAGGGGGTTAATTCATGAGTACAGTAAATTTTGATCAGTGCCACCCCTCCCATGGTTCTCCCCCATTTCTCCTAAGACCACAGTCCTCTCAAATTACTTAGTTTTCATTTTCTCATGTGTACATTGAATATTATGACTATATTCACCCACCTTTTCTCTTTTACTAGGGTATAGGGTGTTTTTGGTTGTTGTTTTTTATTTGTTTTATTTTTAGTACCAGTATGGGACTTGAACTCAGGACACTCTACCATTTGAGCCATGCCTCTAGTTCCAGCTTTTTGCTAGAAGTTGAATCTCTTGGGTTTATTACCCAGGCTGGCTCTGAAATAGGATCCTCAGATCTCAACCTCCTGGGTAGCTAAGATTGCAGGTGTGAGCTACTGACACTTGGCACGATTTGCCAGATTTAATAAAATTTTTGTTGTTGATGGTGGTGGTCCTGGTGCTTGAACTCTGGGCCTGGGCGCTGTCCCTCAGCTCTTCAGCTCAAGGCAAGTGCTCTACCACTTGAGCCACAGCGCCACTTCTGGTTTTCTAGTGGTTGGAGATAAGAGTCTCACAGACTTTCTTTCCTGCCCGGGCTATCTTTGAATTGCAGTCCTCAGATCTCTGCCTCCTGAGTAGCTAGGATGACAGGTGTGAGCCACCAGTCTCTGGCTTTAATAGAATTTTTATGTTGAAGTTACTATATTGTTAGAAACTGGCAGCCAGATTTTGTCAGGCAGTTTTTACTGACTTGTATCTAGTTTTGTTATACAAGAGAATGCTATGATGTTTTAGGCCAACTGAACAGAAATTCTCAATGTTAGCTGTGTCGATGGCCTTTGGTGGCCGCACGCTGCTGTTTGCTCTCTGCTCAGCCTGCGCGTGGGGGGTGGGCTGGCCGCCGCACAGTCGACATTCCTTTCTACGGTGCTTCCCAAGGCAGGCGCTTTCTTTCAGGAGCCAGACACTGTGTGGAGGAGGCTGCTGGTGAGTGTCCCTCCGGCTAGGCGTGGGTGTTGGGACCGCTCAGTGCCGGGTCCGCGTTCACCTGCTGCCCTTTGCAGTCTGCAGGAGCTGCCTGGTGAAGTACCTCGAGGAGAACAATACGTGTCCCACGTGCAGGATTGTGATCCACCAGAGCCACCCGCTGCAGTACATCGGGTGAGTGCCGTGCGCCCCAGCGCTCACCCACCTTGGTGCCCGGGCGGCTGCTCTGCTCCAGGCTGCCTGGGCGCCAGGCAAGGTGGCCAGGGCCAGGACAGTAGGCATTGCTTGGTCAGCAACTGTGCGGCAGCACCACACAAGTGGAACTTTGCAAGTTTCCTAAGCGGGAAATGGAAGGTGTCCCAGATGTGCCTTTCTGCAGAAATAACCCGCCCTGTACCGGCGTTCGGGCAGAAGAGGTGCTCAGACCAAAGAGCAGAATTTAGATCTGTGGGATCTCTCTGAAAGAAAATCCCCCCCACACACACACACACCCGCCTACAAGAGGAAAGTAGAAATAATCTGAAACCAGGTTAAAGGAAGAGGCATTCACTTGTTTTCTGTGTAAGCATTGAACAGCATAGCATGTTACATACAGAGCTTGGAGGCATACAGCAGCTTAGCTTTCCTAGGAGCAGCAGCCCAGATTCACAGGTTCAGGCCACAGAGGGCCATCCGTCCCACCAGCTTTTCACTGTGGAACCAGTGTGAGTTTTCTGTGACGGTAGGCCCTTCAATGGATTGCCCATGCATGGCATCCCTGAGAAACTCCCATGGTCCATGTACCCAATAGGACATCTGGAGACATCCATTGGTTCTCTACCCTGAGCTCTTTTCTGTGTACCAGGTGCAGGGTAGATGGGAGGCATTTGGATTAAGGATTCTGCCCATTTTCCTGTGGCTCCTCTCTTTGTGGTTCCAATTCCTGCTCTCTGCATTCTGACCAGCAGTGCCAGGCATTTAATTTTTCCAGTACGGTGGCTCTGGGTAAGCTTTACTCTGTGCCTCTGGTTTTCCCGGAGCTCCCAGGTCTACATGTTGACTGGCCATTGGCACTACTCTGTGGGTACCACCTGTCCTGGATGCTTTGAAAGTCTTGTCCCATCGCTGACTGTGGGCAAACCACACAGTCAGCTTTCCATCTGTGGTGGTGTTTTGCAGAGCTGGAATGAACTCTTGACAGAGGGATGGCAGAGGCTATGTGTGAGCCAGGGACAGGAGCCTGGAGAAGCTGCCACCCTCTCCAGGGTCCTGAGCTTCAGGGCCTCATGCGGGAGGCACACCTTTTATCACAGGCTTGGCATCCTAGAGAGAATGAAGAATAGGTGCGGGCCAGGCAGAAGTAAGGGCTAGAAAGTGAGTATATGTGTGGGTGCACTTATTGGGTTAGCAGGGGCTGGTTTGCCTCTGGCTCTGGACGCTTTGCTACATAAAGATGCAGAGGCTGCGAGTTGAGTAGAGGCATGTGCCTTCTGTGGGCCCTGGACCTCTGGGACTCTTGGTCATGTCCAGGCTTTGCCTAGAATCACCTAGCTAGCAGCTTCACTCCTGCTCTCCTTCTACTGGATGCCGCACTCCCAGGGGGAGAAGGACAGCTGTGGTCCTGGGACACTTGGCTTTGGCTTACTTTTGGGACTTAAGATGGATGATGATATGGGTGACGGTGTGAAACGTGTCCTGGTCAGGGGCTGGTGTGGGACCATCGGGTCGGGTGGACAGCATGTAGGAGACAGCATAGAGAGTGCAGCTACCATCCTGGACTGTGAGTGCATTCAAAGGACTGCCCTGCACTGGGCTGTCGGACCTGCTTAGCACCTCTCCTGGGGAAGCCCCTCCAGCCCCACTTCCCAACCCCTGGCCCCGTCAAGTGGGCAAGGCCTACCTCATTGCTCAGAGCCCCAGTGTGGAGCTCTGGCTGCCAGTCTGTGAGTTCTAGTGGAAGCTAGGCAGGTACAGTAAGACCCATGAACTCCATTTGCATACTACTCTACTTGTGTGTCCTAGTCCAAGCGTGAAATATAATTCCTCATGTGGTGAGAAGAATTCGTGTGACCCTGTGTGGTTCCACACCATGGCTGAGCTCACAAATGAGAGTTTCCAAGCCATAAGGAGTTTGTAGATGCAGCAAGTAACAGGCTTGTAGCAACTGGGTTGCCAGGATTGTAGCAGACCCTGGCTGCTATGCTAGGCCCTGGAGGGCTAGATGTTTGTGACTTTGTGATGTGTAGTCATTCATCAATTTTTGGGCATATAAGGGCTTTCTTGTTACAGAATGACGCTTGAAAGCTAACATTGGTTTGAAAATTAAGACATTCTTTAATTTTACCCAAGAAAAGAAAATAGTTACTTTAATGTAATTGTAAAAGCTTATGTTTAAGAATAACAAACCTGCCAGGCCCTGGTGGCTCACACCTGTAATCCTCACTACTCAGGAGGCAGAATCCGAGGATTTCAGTTAAAAGCCAGCCCACGGGCTGGGAAGTTGGCTTGTTGGTAGAGCGCATGACTTGCATGCATGAGGCCCAGGATTCGATTCCTCAGCACCACACAAGCAGAAAAAGCTGGAAGTGGCGCTGTGGATCAAGTGGTAGAGTGCTAGCCTTGAGCTGAAGAGCTGAGGGACAGTGCCCAGGCCCAGAGTTCAGGCACCACAACCAACAACAAAAGCCAGCCCAGGTAGGAAAGTTCTCAAGACTCTTACCTCCAATTAACCACCAAAAAGCTAGAAATGGAGGTATGACTCAAGTGGTAGAGTGCTACCCTTGAGCAAAAAAGCTCGGGGACAGCACCCAGGCTCTGAGTTCAAGCCCCAGAACTGGCATACACACACAAAAAAATAGCAAACCAGAGTATTGGAGATGGTACCCCTATGCCTTCTCAGAAAGCCTGTGTAGGTATGACAGGAAGACCACAGAAAGAAAGCCTGAAGTCATGGAGCCCAGGGGCTGCAGGGTGGGAGGTCCCGGAGACACAGGGCTATGGTGGCCCACATTGGTGGGCCACAGTGTACACTAACCTGTGTCCAGCAGACAGGGTATTGGATCCTAGAACGATTTCATCTGCTATCATCATCTGAGGCATTCATAAATACCTAGGACCCAAATTAAATGGAATACTAATTCAAGTTAAAGATAACTTTTTTGATAGCACATACTTCTGTTTTGCAAGTAGAAAATGTGGAGAGTTGCAGGACCCAGGCCCTGTGACTCACTGACCCTGTTCTGTCTCTCTGCAGGCATGACAGGACCATGCAAGACATTGTTTACAAGCTGGTTCCAGGCCTCCAGGAAGGTGAGTTCAGGGGCCCTCTGCCCACCCGCACCAGGCCGGGGCTGTGGCCAAGGCCTCTCCCCTGCAGACTCTGCTCTTAACACTGGGTTCTCCATTGATTTTTCCACCATGTGCAAACTGTTTTGGTTCTGGAAAAAGGCAAAGTATACCTCCAAGTAAAGTGTCAAGATGTTAAATATGTGCAGTGGTTTCCTTCATGGTAGCACAGATGTGGAGAGGCCCTGTCCACTGTCCAGTGGCTCGGCCTGCTGTCTGCCCTCCCCCCCCCTTCCTGGTGCTTCATCTTGAGGCTGTTTGTGAGGGCCAAAGATAGGATTTTTTTTTTAACACTTGACCATAATGCCCTTAGGACATGTGGGAAAGTGGTACTGACTCCCTCATGTCGCTTGTCCACTCACGGTGATGTCTCTAGTTGGCTCATGTCAGCTTTCCAGTTGTTTTGGTCAGGACCCGCATAGGGTCTGTGCCTGGAGCTGAGTTGCAGGCCTCCTCTGGGCCTCTGCCCTCGTCTTTGCCTTGACCTAAGGTTCTGGACTTCACAGGGGACTTGCCGTGGCATCTTCACATGTCCTGTGTGTTGGAATTTTTGGTGAATATATCCGGTGGGCCTGTCCAACCCGGGTCCATGTTTTTGGCAAGCCCACTACTGGGAGTCTCTTTTCCTGAGTAGGTGGAGTCAGCTTCTGAGGAGATGGTGCCTCATTGGTAATTCCTGCCAGTGCGTTCATGAGTTTCTGAATCGTAATGTGTTTGTAACGACGATTGCTGCTTGGTCTCCTGGTGATCCTGTTTTGGAAGAGAGGCAGAATAGATGTCAAGTCTCTACATTTGCATGATAGCAGGTGGCTCATTTCCCTGGCCAGCCGCACGGCCTGTGTTCTCAGTTCATTGCATTATCTGAAGCTTGAATCGTCACTGCTTTGTGGCCAGCTGGCATCTCACATTTGGCTGGAACCCTGTTACAGCCCTGGTGGCCTTAGATGTTCTGGGCTCCTTAGGGGCCAGGTTTCTCAGTCCCTGCCATGCAGTGCTGTCCTGAGGGCCTGGCCTGGGTGTTGGGGACTCTGTTGCTGTGTCTTTTGGCAGTGAGGAAAGTGGTATGGGAGGGCGGTCTGGCTGGCTCCCGTTGTTATCCTTGCCACATCCGAGCACCTGCCCTGCATGGCCACTGTTCCCTCTGGAGGTTTCCAGGAGTCTGGAAAGTCAGAGTTCTGCATTCACACCTCGGGCATGCAGAGGCACGGGCTGCCTTGTGACTCGGCTTCTCACTGACCCTCACAGAGTTCACAGGCCGGCGTGTTCCTGATGCAGTGCTCTCAAACTCTTAAGTTACAGCCGCTTGTTACTCTTCAGGATTACTCTGGCTTTGAAACCATCAACAAGCGGTAAAGGCCGCCTGCCACTTCTTTGGCTTTCTTTTTTGTACAAGCAGTTGTAAACCTCATTTCTCAGGCCAGAGGTCTTTGGCTGGACACTCAGGTAAACTGGGTTGTGCTTTAACCATGGTGATGCTGCTGTGAGGCGCAGCATCGGCTCTGGGGGTCCCTGGTTAATTTTCGCAGGACAGCTGCAGGGCTCCAGCCCCTTTCTGGTGCTCTGCCCCGGGCCCTGCCGGCCTTGGCTCTCACGTGGACCCCTTGGTAACAGGCTTCCTCCACAGCTCCACTGTGGCTCTGGAGCCCGTGCCAGCTGATGACTTTTTCTGTTCGCTTGCAGGCAATTTGGTAGAAGTTCATTTTCAGTTATTCTTTGGTATTAACTTCTTTCCCTGAGGCAATATCTTTATCTAAACTTTATCAAGATGCCTACCACCCCCCTGCTTTTCCTTCACATTGCTGTGGCTTCTGTATCCACAAACACGATGTGTATTCCTCGAGAATGCATGCCATATCTTTTTTTTGGGGGGTCCGGTCGTGGGCCTGAACTCTGGGCCTGGGCGCTGTCCCTCAGCTCTTCAGCTCAAGGCTAGTGCTCTACCACATGAGCCACAGTGCCACTTCTGGCTTTTTTTTCTTTTTGCTTATGTGGTGCTGAGGAATCGAACCCAGGACCTCAGGCATGCAAGGCAAGCGCTCTACCACTGAGCCACCTTCCCAGCCTGCAAGCCATGTCTTTACCAGTCTTCTACCAAGGGATATTGAATTTGTGTCTCATCTTTGCATATGGGTGAAAATATCTGTTGGTTTCATTGTGGAAGCAGACCAAAGTATCTACCTTTTTATTTCTTTCTTGTGGCTGATTGCACTATCTGGAACCGGAGTTGGCCTGCTAACCGCACAGGCCGCACCTGACTCACTGCCTGCCTCCGTGGGGCAGGTGAGCTCAGAACATGTGCTTCAGGTTACACAGTTGGAAAAAAACAAAATAATCTTACTTTGTAACATGAAAAGTACATAAATTGAATTTCACAGTACGCTTGTCTCATTAGAAGCCAAGTATGGCTGTGCACACTTATAATTCCAGCCCTCAGGCAGCTGAGGCAAGGCCCTCCTGGGCCACATGGTAAGACCCTCTCTCACATCCCTCCTCCTCCTGGGGGCTGGGGACTGAGGGCTTCATGCCTTAATTCTAGCTACCCAGGAGGCTGAGATCTGACAAAGTCAGCCCAGGCAGGAAAGTCTGTGAGAGCCTTATCTGCAGCTAGCCACCTGAAAACCAGAAGTGGCTCTGTGGCTGACAGTGGTAGAGCACTAACCTTGTGCAAAACAGCTCAAGGACAGAACTGAGGCACAGAGTTCAAGTTCCACAACAGACAGGCAAAACAACAACAAACCCTCACCCCCCCCCCAAGAAAATAAAGTTTTATTGAGACACAGCCGTGCTTATTTGTGAATGTATTGTATGTTATCCTCCCGAGGCAGTTACGTATTTGCTACATATTATGTGTCATGTGGTCATTGCTCTGATACACTGCTCAGCACAACAGATTCTTTTTTTTTCCCCCCAGTCCTGGGGCTTGAACTCAGGCCCTGGGCACTGTCCCTGAGCTTCTTTTGCTCAGGCTATCACTCCACCACTTGAGCCACAGCCACTTCTGGCTCTGTGTATGTGGTAGTGAGGAACTGAACCCAGGGAGGCCTCATGCATGCGAGGCTAGCTATCTACCAGAAAGCCATGTTCTCAGCCCCAGGACAACACATTTCTCAACAGGAGACAGCCCTTTGCGTGCAGTGTTACACTGTGGTGAGACACCTTGGGCTGTCAGCACATGTCCAACATGCCAAAACAAGGAAAGAAGAGAAAAATAACCCTAAGTGTTAGCCTGCTGCTGCTGACCAGTTGCTACTAGTAGCCTAGCACTGTACTCACATGCAGTGATGTGTGGCTACTCACAGATAAGCCCAACACACAGAGACATGGTATCTAAGAAAAAACAGGGGGGCTGGGGGTTTAGCCCAGCGGAAGGGCGCCTGCCCGGCGCGCGCAAGGCCCTGGGCTCGGTCCTCAGCCCTGGAAAAGAAAAAAGAAAAAACCGGAAATTTTACCATAGAACAGGTCATCAAAGAATCTTTTCGCAAAAGCAAAACACAAAGATGAGGCTATCAAGTAAGCTGCTCATTGGCTCACCTGTCAGCCAAACAGGCAAAGCACTTATTTACTGACATGAATCAATTAAGGCATGTGTGGCTGCAGCAACTGAGGAAACATGGCCAGAGGAGACACACCTACCCAAATGGTTGGCTTCTGGGTGGGAATGCTCTGGGGCCAGGGACATTGGGAGCAGAGTCAGCAGTTGAGTATGGAGTGATCTTTCTTGGCATCACTAATGCTGCTCAAGACCTTGTGTTCTGCCAGCGCTGAGCAGAAGAGGAGCCTCTTGGATAGTCTTCTTTCAACGCTTCACAGCAGGATAGCCAAAATGCCTAGCTGCATAAGTTAGCAAAACTAGCCAGAGTGTAGCTTTGAAGCTCATTGTTACTCACCATCAGGTGTTTACAAAGCTTGTGGCTCTTCCATGCTATACAGCCATACTGTCCATGGTACACCTCATCCACGCCCATGCCCATAGCCACCATTGACTCTAAAGGCCCAGCGAACATCCTGGCCTGTCCACCACGTTTCATTGATTTGGCAGTGATAAAATGAATGTGTGTTTTTTTTTCTTTATCTGTTTGAGCAGAGGGCAGAGATGGGAATTTTCTGAATGAGAAGAACTTGTCAAACATTGAGTGGTTTTGGAGGTTAGCTTTTGCTAAGGACCTAATAAAGCTGAATATTGAGTTCACCTTGATATTTTAAGACAAAACATTTACATGTAGAATGTATTGACAACATCAAGCTGTTGCTCACCTTTCCATCAGTGTAACAAAATCACCAGCTTACCAGGAGAAGAACTTTACTGGGGGGCTGGGAAGGTGGCTCAGTGGTAGAGCGCTTGCCTTGCATGCCTGAGGCCCTGGGTTCGATTCCTCAGCACCACATAAGCAAAAAGAAAAAAGCCGGAAGTGGCGCTGTGGCTCAAGTAGTAGAGTGCTAGTCTTGAGCGGAAGAGCCGAGGGACAGTGCCCAGGCCCAGAGTTCAGGCCCCATGACCGGACCCAAAAAAAAAGAACTTTATTGGTTCATTTTTGAGGTTTCAGTCCAGAATCAGTTGATCGTATGGCTTTGGGCCATGCACTAGGAGGAACGTGTGGCTGATCCGACAGTACTTTTTGAACAGTAATACAAATGCAAATTAAGTTTCCATATTTCAGAATCTATTGAACTGTGTGCACATAAGGAGCTTTTACACCTATTCTTCAGTTAGAAGTGATGAATATGCAGCTGAGTAGCATGATAACAAGCAAATAAGCTGGAAGAACTTCACAGAGCTCCATGACTGCATGCTAAACAGCAGCGCCCAGGATCCTAGTCCTACACGCTCTCCACACGGGGTTCTCTCCACATCTTATTTTCTCACTAGCAACAGCATTTAAAGTTGATAACCCAAGTCTACAACTTCCTTCATGTGCTGTAGTGAAGCTTTTCTATAATTCTTTGCCTACTAAAGATGAAAGGTTATCTGTTAATTTTTAATAGCGGAAATGAGGAAACAGCGGGAATTCTACCACAAGCTGGGAATGGAGGTTCCAGGCGACATCAAGGGGGAGGCGTGCTCTGCAAAACAGCATCTAGACGCCCGGAATGGTGAGTAACCGCCGGCGGTTTGATGTCCAGGAGCTCTCCTCTTAGGCCTCCCCTCACAGACAGCAATGCGACCGGTGGACTGGATCATGGAGGGGTAGAGAGCAAGAGGTCCCTGAAACTTGGGTTGGGTGGAGGGTGTCGGGGAAAGAGGAGCTTTATGATAAAAGGGCAAAATGACAGTTTGATTTGGACATGAAGTTAGTGGCACATTAAAAGTCTTTATCATGAATTATTCAAATAACTGAGTGGACCACACATGGATCGGGGGGATCATACGTGTTCCTAAGGGTCCTCCAGAGGTGTCTGGGATCCAAGGTCCGGTCCTAGCCTGCATTCAAGCAGTTGGGTTCCAGGAGCCAGTGTTCTAGGAAGGCTTCTGGGTCACGGCCAGGGGCCCTGGGAGCTCATTCCATTCCCCAACCCCAGATATACAGCACCAAATCTGGCTTTCCACCTGCTGTGCAGGCTCACCCTGTGCTACAGAGGAGGGACCTTGGAATGGCTCAGACTCACTGGGTTCCTCTTCTCCAGCATCCTTCGTAGAATGAATGTCAACAGCATTTTGAGGGTTCTGTGGACTCTTAAAAATAGTGTAACATACTGCATTTCATGACTCAGGTTGGGTATCCTTCATCCAAACGGCTTTGAGTCTGGAAGCATTTCAGATTTGGTAGCACATTTGCATATAAGACAAGCTGCCTTATGGAATTTCAAGATACATTTCACATACCCCTGTGTATACTAGGCCCAAGGGTTTGTTCATACAGTATTTCCAGTGTTGTCTGTCTGGCTTTGACTGGCCTATCACAGGGGATTGGTCGTACAAGGTCCCACATACAGCCCAGGAAGTTTGGGGTTTTGAAACATTTTGGATTTTGGATTGGGAACACTCTGTCTGAATGGTTTTTCTGTTTGTGCTAAAAGGTGAAACCAAAGCAGATGACAGTTCAAACAAAGAAACAACAGAAGAGAAACAGGAAGAAGACAATGATTACCACCGGAGTGATGAGCAGGTGGGGCGCTTCTGGCGGGCTGGCGTTCCAAACCGGGGTGTCTTGCGAAGCCATATCCGAGTTAAATGCCTGGGGGTTTTCTTCCTCTGAGTTCCACACAATATCTGTCTACCTTTTCTTTCTTTGCCTTTTTTCAACCAAAGTAATGTGGAGTGACTATAAAGCATTTCAAACAAAAAATTACAGGCTGCCCCCTAGTGTTGATTGTTTAGCACCCCTGCAGGTTTGTGCCATTTGTAGTCCATTTGTAGTTCTCTCAGCCTGCAGGGTGGGGGCCGTCCAGGTCTCCTTCACTGTGCCATCAGATGAAGATGACCAACTAGCCAAGTGCTGTGGAAGGACTTGCTTATAGAACTTTTTTTTTTTTTTCCTGTTGGTCATGGGGTTTGAACTCAAGGCCTGGACGCTGTCCCTCAGCTCTTCAGCTCAAGGCTAGCGCTCTACCACTTGAGCCACAGCTCCATTTCCAGTTTTCTGGTGGTTTATTGGAGATAAGAGTCTCATGGGCTGGGCGCCGGTGGCTTAAGCCTGTAATCCTAGCTACTCAGGAGGCTGAGATCTGAGGATCGCAGCTCAAAGCCAACCTGGGCAGGCAAGTCTGTGAGACTCTTTATCTCCAATAAATCACTAGAAAACCAGAAGTGGCGCTGTGGCTCAAGTGGTAGAGCGCTCGCCTTGAGCTGAAGAACACAAGGACAGCGCCCAAGCAGAGTTCAAGCCCCACGACCGATCAAAAAAAAAAGGAGTCTCACAGACTTTCCTGCCCGGGCTGGCTTTGAACCATGATCCTCAGATCTCAGCCTCCTGAGTAGCTAGGATGACAGGTGTGAGCCACTGGTGCCCAGCAGAACAAGCAGTTTTTAAGAGCATGTGTATAAAGTGATTGATGTAAAATTCCTTGTACCTCAGTGAGGTAGAGCATACTTCTAATTTCAAAGAGGCCGCCACCCTCAGTGCAGGAACAGGCCCCTGAGAGTTGACAGAGAACCCCTCTCACTGCGCCACCTACACCTTCCAGGTGAGCATCTGTCTGGAGTGCAACAGCAGCAAGCTTAGGGGCCTGAAGCGGAAGTGGATTCGTTGCTCAGCCCAGGCAACGGTCCTGCACCTGAAGAAGTTCATTGCCAAGAAGCTCAACCTCTCCTCCTTCAATGAGGTAGGCAGCCATGCACTCAGGAGAGGGGACAAGGCATTTCTCCTCTGAGCAGTTTTGGAGATTGTGGGGGGAGAGCACAGTGTGGACAGTTTCAGCCACGGTACTGCCCGTGTCCCTCAGTCAGGACAGATCCCCAGGGATGGATCCGTCCCCCAGACTGTGGTGTGAACACAGCCTTGTGCCCTCTGAGGACGAAGGGCTGGCTTGGGCCCAGCGTCACTGTGTGGGCAGCGGGAGCGGCCAGCTCCCAGCTGCCTCTGGCCCTTGAGGAACATCAGTGCTTTTGTGAACGTTCCCGATCCTTCGTAGCCTGTGCAGCGCCGACTCCTGCTCCCAGGAGGAAGGAGCAGCTCCAGGCCCAGGCAGTGTCGCCCTCGGCGTCAGTCCCTAACCACAGCCCTTCTCCCACAGCTGGACATTTTATGCAATGAGGAGATCCTGGGCAAGGACCATACCCTCAAGTTCGTGGTTGTCACCAGGTGGAGATTCAAGGTGAGAGTGCACGGCACTTGTTCTCTCTGTGATGGCTCCAGTCAGAGACTGTGGTGATGCAGCAGAATCATTTCGAGAATCATTACCACAGCCGGGCACCGGTGGCTCACGCCTGTCATCCTAGCTACGCTGGAGGCTGAGATCTGAGGATCACAGTTCAAAGCCAGCCCAGGCAGGAAAGTCCGTGAGACTTTTATCTCCAATAAACCACTAGAAAGCCAGAAGTGGCGCTGTGGCTCAAGTGGTAGAGCGCCGGTCTTGAGCTAAAGAGCTGAGGGACAGCGCCCAAGCCCAGAGTTCAAGTCCCACGACCAACAAAAAAAAATCATTACTGTAGCCAGAGTCTCCCTTCCCCCGTCCCCCCCAAGAGCCCGGTGTCAGAGGGTGCAGGTTTGGGGGCGCGACCCCTGCATGGGAACAAATCTCCAAACCCTTGGGCAAGAAACAAGCAGTGAATCTCTGGGACTGGGAGCGATCTAGCTGAGCCACTGGCTAGAAGGAAAAGAAAAGCAGCAGCTAAGTGGGCCCAGGGTTCACTGCCTAGGGACGGAGCTGACCAGTGACCCGGGGGGTATATGAGAGAGAACACAAGAAGGACCAAAGCCAGTGTGGTGGGCAGGAGGCACTGGTTACCAGGACCTCTTCCAGGTCTAAGGAGCCACGGCCCCACACCCCGTGTCACCCAGGACAGAAAGCTCCAGCCTTCCTAGTATCTCTCTGCCCTCTGAGGAGATGGCCGTCTGGCCGCCGTGGGCCCCCCTCCCTTCCCCCCCCCCCAGCCACTGTCTCTGTCTTGCAGAAGGCGCCCCTCTTGCTGCACTACAGACCCAAGATGGACTTGCTGTGACCTGGCAGTCTTGGCGCCCTCGGGGCTCCGTGCGGTGACCCTGCTGTGGAATGTCACCTCTTGGGTGTCATGCGGACCAGATTTCTGAATAGAGAATATTTATAACTTTTGTATGAGAGAATCCACACCCAAGACACTACCAGCACGCGTTTACAGAGGATGAAGACACTTCGCAGTTCTGTGTGACCGCGCGCACTCGTCTCTGCTTCGTCCCCGGCCAGAGAGCGAGTGCAGTGCGATGCGCTTCCGCCACCTCACCCCTGTCCAGGTCATGAACAGCTGAGTTCGTTTTGGTTTAAGTCATGGATTGGGTTTCCTGATGAGCCTCAAAAATACTTGTATTTTTATCGCATCCTTCCTAAGTTATTGAAAAAGAGCCTTTTCATGGTAAATAATATTTATGTTGCCTTTAGCTTCCTGAAACTTAGAAGATATATAAAAATTTAATTTAAAAGCATACCCAAAGAGGCTTGCAGTAATACTATGATTTAACCATGGTGATGAATTTCCACCTTGTAGGATACAGCCAAGGCCTGCGCTGTGTCCTGGGCCGGCCTGAGCAGCCAGGTGGGCAGGGCTCCTTTGTCACCTAGACGTGACCCCACAACAAGATTCCAGCACGCTCGGCAGGGCAGACCAGAGTAGCGCTGGCTTGCAGAAGAGTTCCTGGTTTAGAAAGGGCCCAGATGCCTGGAGTCACCCTCCGTGTTCCTAGCTCTCCCTTCCGTTCTGCTGTTCAGTGCCTGCGGACAGAGCCCAGCCCGTGGGGCCACGCCTGCTGGTGTGTGCCCGTGCCAGGCTTGCCCTCCGGCCAGGGGCAAGGGCGAGGGTGGTGTGTGTGCTTCGCGGCTCGGCCGAGTGCTGCAGGACTGGGCCCGGCGGGCCAGGCCGCTTGGCTCTGCCAGGAAGTTGCTTTTTCGTCACAGGCAGGCGGCCCTTTGTTAAGCCCTCTCACCTCCCAGTGTAATGGGGTTCAATTTTTAAATTGAATTAGAGGATCAAATCGTTGCCACCACGTGGATGTTTGTCCCTCATGGCAGAGATGGTGTGGGGCAGGAGAGCAGAGGAGAGCAGAGGAGAGGCGCTTTTCTGTGGTGGTTGGAGTCCTGTGGGAAGCTGCACTGAGCACTACTTCTTGATGATCTGTGGGCTGGATTCTTCCCTTCCTTCCCCAGGCCCTGGGCAGATGGCAGACGGTCCCCAGGAGGCCCACTCAGCCCACTGCCCTCCAGCAATTGCTGGGTAGACAGAGGGCCCCAGTGTGTCCATGAGTCTTCACCATAGCCACTGGAATTTCTTCTTCATTTGCTTTGAAAGTTGGTTGGGCTTGCGACAGCTAGTTTCGTTTCCTTTTCACATACACAAAATGTTAGAAGCAGCAACTGATGAGACTTAAGGTCAGTGATGAGGAAATGTCCAAATTAACTCATCCAAGCAATCTTCAATGTGAGGCCTTTCTTAAAATAAAAACAAGCTCTTTGTTAGTAATTGGTCAAAATTCACCTCTTTATTTAAGCCCAGGACTCTCTGGATTACTCAGTTTCCTGAGCTTGCTATTCATCCAAATCGTTTCTAGAGTTACTTACTATATAAGGGTTTATGAGTAAATATTACCTGTCTACCTCAAAACACATGACACTGCTGAAGTTCCCGGCAGGACCCTGTTCTCACAGTGCAGCTGAAGAGTACCATTAGGTTTAGGTGTTTTCTGTATGGTGAAACTAAAGAAGGATTAAACGGTTAGGAGCCTCCAAATTCAAATAAAGATAATTTACAGTTCTGATCAAATATAGTATGGCTGTATAATCTCATGACATGCATTTGTAACTTTGTAGCTACCTTTGGAATCACTTGACTTTGCTATGGTGCTAAGTTGACAAATCTAAGTTGTGCAGCAGTGCAGACCTCCCGTCTGGGCGCTGCCCCTCACAGCCCTGCTCTGTCACCATGTTAACCTGATAAACCTCAGCAGCAAAAGTACCTATTTTTCTAAGATTCCATCACACACCTGGCTGCACTGCAGGTGTCTCCCGGTGCCCTCTGCCCTTTGGTCTGACCTGTAGCCTTACCTCGCTTGGAGACAAGCAGAGTGGACCTGTGTCTGATGGAAGCTTCCGGCCGCCTCTTCACCCCTGCCGAGCTCCACGTGACAGCATGAGTTCCAGGCCCTGTTAGCGATTGGTCCTGTTGAGTTTCCCAGCAGGCCTAGCTCCTTCGAAGTCGTTTTCACAGCTGCCGCACAGGCCCTGGTGCCGGTGCCGGTGCCGGCGGCCGTGGGACCAGCCTCCCAGCACTGGTCTCGCCAGACACCATTTTCATGAAAATAGAACTCAGATAGAATATATAATATTGAATTTAAGATTTGGGGGGTTAAAAAAGAAAACTTTATAAAATTATTTATTCTATTTTAAGCCTTCTATCATATTTTCCCATCCAATCGTTTGGTTTCCGTGGTCCAGCTTTATTTACAGGCATATAAAATGAAATTGTGAGATGTTTTGCAAGCTTCTTTTACTTTGTGTAGCCTTCATATGTTTTTATAGGGATAAAGAGCATTTTTATGCTTTTGTGCAATAGGTTCCAACATGCATTTATTAGATGTGTTTTAATTGTGATCTAGCATCGATTCTACTAAACTGAAAGGGAATATAGGTGGAATTTCAAATTATGTGTATTCAGCTGTTTGGTTTTTTCTTTTTCGTTGTTGTTATAAAGAATGCGGTATTGGGCCGTGTGCATGAATACTTGCCAGCAATATCCTGAAACAAGCATCCAGGCTCACCCAGGTCCTGGTGCGGGAGCCTGTGTGCGCACAGCCAGGCCACCCAGGGGTTGGGACCGTGTGGCCTCAGCCCACAAACCTAGTGGCCTTCCTTCATGGCTAGCGGGCTTGAGGCCTGGCTTTGTGTCAGTCTTGGGAGATTGGTTTGTTTCTCGGGGCTGAACGGCCTAGGAGCGAGCCAACAGATTTCTACATAATACGTAGAGGTTGAGTGTGTTCCCAAAACATTAAAAATAAATAGAGTGCAGATAGCTAAATCACACAGAACAACCAATTTCTCTGTTTCCTCAGGAAATCATGTAAGCCCCACCACATCACACGTGACCTTACTCAAAAACAATGTTATTTCTCCACCTTGATACTTAAATATACCACGTGAATCAACCGCTGTCTGTAGTTTGAAAACTTACACTTGTTTCACACGCTTTGCACACTGCTCTCCAGCCAGGCCAGGACCAGGCCACGGGTGTGGGGGGCTGGGCTGTTCACTCTCATCCCTGCCACTCCCAAGAGTGCACTGAGGTGTGTGTAGCTTCGCGTAAATGTCTACATCCCAGCTCTCAGCTGGGCTCCAGATGTGTTTCCACGGTGAAAATACGTCCAGCCAGGGACGGTCCCGTGAACTATCTCCTCAGAATGGTGAGCAGAGGAAAACGTCACAGTATTGAAAAGGATGATGCAGATACAGATTCTGATGTTTGATTTGAAAGTTTACATTTTTTATGCTTGTGTTGGTGTGTGATTTTTGTACCATCGGTGGCTAGTTTTTGTCTAAATCTTTTTTGGAATATTGCTTAATGTTTTGATTTTATGATAGTGAAGCTTGTATTCAGTGTTTTGCCAACTAATATTATATGCTTGTAATAAAAGCAGAAGAAAAACTTGACTAAGAATCTCCCAGGCTGGAACTTTATTATATAGAATACTTGTAAGAACGTAAGACAGTCTCATGGATACAGTTGGCCTTCTGTTCATCAGATGCTACATCCATAGATTCAGCCAATCATAGATTGAAAATATTCAGGGAAAAATCATTTGAACTGAAAATAGACTTTCCTGTCACTCCTTAAACCATATACCATAACAACACAGCATTCATATGTAGTAAGTATTAAAGTATTACAAGTAATCTATAAAGTACGCAAGAAGGTGTGCATGGTTATAAGTTAATGCTAAGCCTTTTTTTTTTTTGTCAGTCATGGGGCTTGAACTCAGGGCCTGGGCACTGTCCCTGAGCTCTTCAGCTCAGGTCAAGTGCATTACCACTTGAGCCACAGTGCCATTTCTGGTTTTCTCATGGACTTTCCTGCCAGGGCTGGCTTTGAACCATGATCCTCAGATCTCAGCCTCCTGAGTAGCTGGGATGACAGGCGTGAGCCACCGGTGCCCGGTGCTCCATGCCATTTCATAGAAGGGACTTGAGACCTGCAGATTCTGGTGTTGGTAGAGAATCTAGCCCTGCGATGCTGAGGTACAGAAGCCAGCCATTCAGGTAGGCTCACCCACGTTCATGTACTCGGCACAGGAGCACATGCTCACTACGTGTGTGCATACTACAGCCTGGCCACACATGCGCACAGGAGCATACTGTGCATGTACACAGCATGGTCACGTGTGCAGGAGCACACGCTCACTGCATGCGTGCTCCTTGCACACAGGGGCGCACTACATGCATGTACTCAGCACGGTCACGTGTGCATAGGTTCACTGTGCCCTCCTAGGTATACCACCTTTTTTCTTTACTCGGCACAGCATTTGTAACATGCTGTCTGGTACAGAACATTTCAACTGGCCCTGGGGAAACTGGAGTGCACTCAACTGGTCTGCAGTTGTCCTCTGGAGTGGAGCAGGTGTGACGGCAGCTGGGAGCAAGCCCACTGGTTCTGTGGGTGGCTGACTGTGGATGTGGTCAAAGAGGGAAAGAAAAGTGCTCGCCATTACTATAAAAGTGATGTACATAGTAGTAACAGTTACATAAATCAGGTAATGAATGTGTACATTTCTTTTTGGACAATATCAAGTTATATAGCTCATTTTCAACCAGACTTCAGTTTTTAATCTTCCATGGCTGGGAAGGTGGCTTAGTGGTGGACTGCTTGCCCAGCATGCATGAAACCCTGGGTTCAAATCCTCAGTACCACATACACAGAAAAAGCCAGAAGCGGTGCTTGAGCAAAAAAAAGCAGCTCGGCCCAGGCCGAGTGCAAGCCCCAGGACTGGAAAAATTAATATAATAGTAATAATAATCTTCCACTTCTCTTGCAAACCTGAGAAAACAGGAGGGAAAGAATATTGACCAAAATTAAATTCTCATGGCCCTAAAATCAGTAAGTTTGAAAAATAAATTTGCCTTAGAAAATAGCTATTTTCTTGGGCTGGGAAGGTGGCTCAGTGGTAGAGCACTTGCCTTGCTTGCATGAGGCCCTGGGTTTGATTCCTCCGCACCACATAAGCAAAAAGAAAAAAGCTGGAAGTGGTGTTGTGGCTCAAGTGGTAGAGTGTTAGCCTTGAGCAAAATGCTCAGGGTTGGGATGCAAGCCCCAGAGCTAGTTAAATAAATAAATGAAAAACAGGGCTGGGAAGATGGCTCAGTGGTAGAGCACTTGCCTTGCTTGCATGAGGCTCTGGGTTTGATTCCTCAGCACCACATAAGCAAAAAGAAAAAAGCTGGAAGTGGTGTTGTGGCTCAAGTGGTAGAGCGCTAGCCTTGAGCTGAAGAGCTGAGGGACAGCACCCAGGCCCAGTTATTTTCTGCAAGTCTTTTGTTGTTTTGTTTTGGCCAGTCCTGGGGCTTGAACTCTGGACCTGGGCTCTGTCCCTGTGCTTCTTTGCTTTAGACTAGCACTCAACCATTTGAGCCACAGTCACTTAGAGTTTTATGAGTCACAGGTTTTCCTGCCCAGGCTGGCTTCCAGCCTTCTCCTTGGATCTCAGCCTCCTGAGCAGCTAGGACTACAGGCGTGAGCCAGTGGTACCCAGCTTCTGCAGACTAACCTGAAGAGTTCAGGACCATGTCACACTATGTACCACCAGTGTTGATGCCTTTTTGTTTGTTTGCTGGTCCCAAATCTTGAATTCAGGGACTTGGCACTTCCTTTGATCTTTGATACTAAAGGCTAGCACTCTACCACTTAAGCCACAAATCGACTTCTGGCTTTTTGGCGGTTAATTGGAGCTAAGAGACTCATGGACTTTTCCAGCCCAGGTTCTCAGCTTCCTGAGTAGCTAGGGTTATGGGCCTTGCCTTCCCGTTAGCAAAGCGATGGGGCGTGGCAGGCTGAGTCCCTATGGCAGGCTCTGCTCCCGCCTGGCAAGACTGCTCCAGGGCCTGCAGCAGCTGTGGGCCTGGCTCAGGCTGCTCTCCAGAGCTGCTCTGCCTGCAAGCCCTGCTCAGCTGCGTAACCACGGAAACAGCGGCGGACCTGGAAGGCTGCGGTTCTCCCCTGAAACAAACTCGACAGTGGAAGAGAAACTGGTGGTGTGCCTGAGACCAACACGGACGACGTTTTCTCTGGGAGTGCTCACTCCCATCAGAGGTCAGCAGCGTTTGTAATGCATTGGGATGATTCTGTCCTTGGGGATGGCTGAAGGGGCGGAGGGAGGCCTGTACCATGACCATCTCTCCATGATCACAGTTCTATCTAGGAATGTAGATTATCTTGCTCTCTTATACCGACATGCAGCTGTGCTCATGATGAGCCTGTAACCTGTAATATGCTCCATCATCTGTAATTCCAAGCTACTCAAGAGGCTGTCTGAGGAACCCAATTCAAAGCCACCCTGGACAGGAAAGCTTATGAGACTCTTTATCTCCAGCTAACCAGTAAAAAGCCAGACATGGACGTGTAGCTCTAGTGGTAGAGTGCAAGTCTTGAGAGAAAAAGCTAAGAGTTCAAGCCCCAGTTCACGGGCACACGTGAGCGTGCGTGTGCACACACACAGACAAACCACATATATGGTAATCCCAGTGTTATAATACCAACAATTTGGGAGGGAGGCAGATGGATGCTGAGGCCAGCCTGGAACACACCATTAGACACTGGCTCTGAATAAATTTAGGAAGTAAGCAAATCAGGCAAATGAGCATCTTTGCTGTGTTTGGTGCCTTTTTTTTTTGGTCAGTCGTGGGCCAGAACTCCAGGCCTGGGTGCTG
This sequence comes from Dipodomys ordii, assembly GCF_000151885.1. Taxonomy (NCBI): domain Eukaryota; kingdom Metazoa; phylum Chordata; class Mammalia; order Rodentia; family Heteromyidae; genus Dipodomys; species Dipodomys ordii. The sequence goes on from NW_012267287.1 coordinate 226,400, forward strand.
TCCCTCAGCTTTTCAGCTTCCCAGGGCCTCAGGCATTCAAGGCAAGCGCTCTACCACTGAGCCACCTTCCCAGCCCGTGTTTGGTGCCCTGAGGCGGGAGGGAGCTTTGCGCAGGCCTGCCAGGACCAGTTCACAGAGGAAACACTGCATTCTCTGTGGGGTGCGACAAGCTTGTCTTTGGATTGCTTTTGCACATTAGGGTTATTTGACCAATACAACGACTCACCTGATTTTAGGGACTGATAATAACCAGCCTGTTTTTGTTTTTTTTTGGGGTCCGGTCGTGGGTTCTAAACTCTGGGTCTGGGCTCTGTCACTCAGCTCTTCAGCTCAAGGCTAGTGCTCTACCACTTGAGCCACAGCGCCACTTCCGGCTTTTTTCTTTTTGCTTATGTGGTGCTGAGGAAT
>NW_012267287.1:232397-232937 GCF_000151885.1 Dipodomys ordii
CCCCGCCCCCCTCCCCGGGCGGACGAGGACCCCTCAGCGCGGCACCCCATAGCCGCCCCAGGACCGGGACCGATGTTAATATGGCTTTGAAAAGGGGGGCGCGCCCCGCCTGCACCGCCTCGGGACACCGGGGAGGGGACCCCGCTCGTTACCGTGCGCGCGGCGGCGGACGTCGGGAGGCGAGGGCCGCAGGGCACGCGTCGCGCAGGTGGAGGCGGAGCCACCGCGAGGGCGGGCCGGAGGACGCGGGGCGTGGCTAGAGGCGAGGGGCGGGGTATGTGCCGTGAGGGCGTGGTTACAGCCGAGGGGCGGGCCACACATGAGGGTGTGGTTAGAGGCGAAGAGCGGGCCGTACGGCGTGGAGGCGTGGCCAGGGGCGAGGGCCGGATGGGAGGCGTGGTTAGAGGAGAGTCACATGGAATGGGGGCGTGGTTAGGGGAGGGGCGGGCCGCGTGGCCTGGGGCGCGGTGGGAAGCGAGGAGCGGGCGGGTGTGGAGCCGGGGCGGGCGTCGGCCTGCGGGGAGGGACGCGAGTGCGGCC
>NW_012267287.1:236909-239991 GCF_000151885.1 Dipodomys ordii
TTTTCTTTTTGCTTATGTGGTGCTGAGGAATCGAACCCAGGGCCTCAGGCATGCAAGGCAAGCACTCTACCACTGAGCCAACTTCCCAGCCCTAACCAGCCTGTTTTTATATAAAACATTTTTGGCAGAACAGCTTGAAAACACAAATGTCTCCCTTTATAAAAACTATTTCAGGGAAAGGGTAACAATGCTTGACAAGAAGTGTACTCATTGACTTACTCATGTAACGGTAACCCCCGGTACAGCATCTTTATAGTAAAATAAAATTTAAAAAACTTATGAAGCCAGGCGCTGGTGGCTCACGCCTGTCATCCTACCTACTCAGGAGACTGAGATCTGAGGATTGCAGTTCAAAGCCAGCCCAGGTAGGAGCATTGTGAGACTCTTATCTCCAGAAAACCAGAAGTGGTGCTGTGGCTTAAGCGGTAGAGCACTCACCTTGAGCAGAAGAGCTGAAGGACAGCTCCCAGGCCCAGAGTTCAAGCCCCATGTCGGGCAGAAAATAATAATTTTTAAAAAATTATTTTAGGGGCTGGGAAGGTGGCTCAGTGGTACAGCGCTTGCCTTGCATGCATGAGGCCCTGGGTTCTACTCCTCAGCACCACATAAGCAAAAAGAAAAAAGCCAGAGGTGGCGCTGTGGCTCAAAGTGGTAGAGTGCTAGCCTTGAGCTGAAGAGCTGAGGGACAGCGCCCAGGCCCAGAGCTCAGGCCCCACAACCAGACCCCCCCAAAAAAAATTATTTCAAGGTGCTCTGCCATTAGGAAAACACAAAGCTTTTTTGATAGATAAGAATATAGTCACTGGAGATGCAAGTCAGGTCAGTGGGGGACTGAAGGTGGCCGTCCAAATAAGTGGGTGAGGAGCAGGGGCTCCCCGCCCCAGTTCACACCAGCTCCCACACAGCAGTTGGGGCGCACAGTCAGACATGGCTGGGAGGGGAGAGGGGAATCAAAATGAATAACTTCAAATTTTCAAAATGGGGTTCACACACAGCTGTTTATTAGTAGGGGGCTGGAGACAGGGAAAAAGAAAAGCATAAAGAGGGTTATTCTGACTAAAAAAATGTGGGCTGGGAAGGTGGCTTACTGTTAAGAATGCTTACCTAGCGTGCATGAGGCCCTGGGTTCGATTCCTTAGCACCACATAAACTAAATAAAATTTTAAAAATCTATGTCTGAAAAAACATGGTGAAACCTCTTGGTACAATGAATGCACACACTAAAAGAAAATTAATGACAGGCTCTGCTGGGAGCAGGCTGCTCTAAAGAGAAGGGAGAGTAGGTGGAGAGGGCAGGGGAGTGAATACAGTCACAGTGGAGCATCTGCATGTATGAGAACAGTGAAACTTGGTGGAACTTTTAGAAGTGGAGGTAAGGGACAGTAATAAGGTGATTTCATTGGGATACATTGTATCCCCATGTAGGCATGTATGAAAATGTCACAGTGAAATTTCTCTGACACGACTAATGTGTGCTAATTCTGCACGGACAGAAAAGTCCCATGAAATTCTTTTTTTGTTTTTTTTTTTTTTCCTTTTTCAGTCATGGGGCCTGAACTCTGGGCCTGGGCGCTGTCCCTCAGCTCTTCAGCTCAAGGCTAGCACTCTACCACTTGAGCCACAGCGCCACTTCCGGCTTTTTCTGCTTATGTGGTGCTGAGGAATCGAACCCAGGGCCTCATGCATGCGAGGAAAGCATTCTACTACTGAGCCATGAAAAGATATCAGTTCTCCCTAGCTTGTTCTATAGCTTGAATCCCAATCAGAATTCAAGCAATCTTGGTAATGGATATCAAACTGGTTCTAAAGTTTACAGGGAAAGGCATAAGACAACTAAAATGAATTAAGAACGAAGTTGAGGATCCAAATCCCAAGATTACAGTGACCAACACTACTGGTAAGAGAACAGACAGATAATGGAACCAAACAGAAAGCCCAAGCAGAGCCACACATATAAAAGCAACTGGACCTTGACAGGGAGTAAGTAGCAGGTCAGTGGAGACAAAAATATTTGGAACAAATGGAACAATAGAATCTCCATATGAAAAAAGGAACAAAAGAAACTAAACAAAGACCTTATCCCACTGAAGTTAAAATCAAAATAGACCATATTCTCATATATAAAACACAAAACTATAAATCCCCTAGAAGATAACAAAGGAGGTTCTTAGATCCAATGCCCCACACAAAATCCAGGAAAGAACAAGTTGATAAGATAGATTTTAGCAAAATTAAATTCTTTATTCTCTGAAAGATGCTGTAAAGAAAGAAAAAAAACGGGCCATGGAGAAAATACCTGCAAGTCACCCTTTAAAATGACTAGGATCCAAACATATGCAAAGGGCACTTCAAACTCAACAATAAGGAAAAAGTCTAATTGTTAAAACCAAAAAAATTCTGGTAAAAACCAAAAAACATCTCCAAAGAAGATATACAGATGGCAAAAACACACACATACAAAATGAGACAACACCATATATTATTATTAGAAAATTGCAAATTATAAAAAAATGAGGCATAATAATGCAGCTTTTTTTTTTTTTTTTTTTTACAATACGAGGGCCTGGTTGTCCCTTAGCTCTTCACTCAAGGCTGGCACGTGAGTGAAGCCTTAAAAGCTCCACACCCAGTTGTTTGTTACTGTGGGGGGGTTTGGATTTTGCTCGTTAATTGGAGATAAAAGTCTCACAAATTTCCCTGCCTGAGCTGGCTTTGAAACTAGATCCTCAGATCTCAGAGTAGTTCAGATCACAGGTGTGAGCATAATCACACACCAGAGTGGCTAAACCCAGAACCACGAACACATGGCAGAGAAAGAGGTGGGCGCCGGACTCCCGGGCACTGAGGACACCTGAGAACGTTTTGTCCTCCAGAAATAGACATATTCCTATCATGGAACCAAAACCTAACACTTACCTGTCGTACTCTGTGTGTGTGCACACGGGACCTGGTAGGTCTGTGCCGGGTGTCCACAGGACTCGTCCACCACCCGGAGCCAAAATGACCAACGGACACCTGGCTTGTCATGAGCTTGTGCTGGCCTAGAACAGGCCCAGCGAGCCAGCTCTGCCCTCGGCCCTGG
>NW_012267287.1:243024-254847 GCF_000151885.1 Dipodomys ordii
GACGGGCAGGCCGCGGAGAGGGGAACCTGCGGGACCCGGGCCTCGCCGGACGGGCAGGACGCGGGGAGGGGAACCTGCGGGACCCGGGCCTCGCCGGACGGGCAGGACGCGGAAGGAGCCGAGGCCTGCGGGAAATCACTGTTTATTGGCTGTGATTCCATCCGGAGAGGAAACGCCCGGCCCCCACATGCGGGCGGGGCGCGGGAGGACGGACAGACAGGCGGCCGGCGGCCCCAGGCGCGGGAACGGGTGCGGTCACGGGGAACGCGCTCGGAGCCAGCTTTCGGTGCGAGGACGCGGCATCTCGGAAGACGCGGGAGGCGGGGCGCGCGGGGTGATGCGCAGTATTGCAGTCTAATCGTATGGCTTCTCTAGAGCTACGTGAGGTCATGGAGGTCAGCGCCAAGCCACGCCCCTGGCCGCCCTGGGACACACAGCCGTCTGACTGGACAGAAAGCGCTGGGGGCAGAATGGCCTGTCTGTCACGGGAAAACTAAACAGATACAGAAGACCTCATTTACCTGAGATTCAACAGATTGTGATGCAAATTAAACAAGGTGAACGGAGGGGTGGGCGCGCACAGCCGCCCGGCCCGGCCTCAGGCCGTCAGAGCAGGGCTGCGGGGAGAACCGCTCCGCCCCGCGCCCTCCCCCTCCCCCACCGGTGGCTTCCTGGGCCTCTCTGGAAGTGGGCGCTCAGGGGATCCGCAGCCCCCTCCGACACAGGACAGGGACCCACGGGGAGAGGGGGCTCAGGGTGAGCGTCTTGGGGAAGGGTGCACAGAGACTGGAGAGTGCCTGGAGCCCCTCCCAAGCCTACTGCCTTGTTTCCTCTGGCTGAGACGAATAGGCCGGCCGGCCACAGTGTTTCTAGAAAGCCAAACCTGTGGAACAATGAAGAGCAACAGAAAGTGACAGCTAGACAGACGTCAGGGCCTGCAGATGGAGGTCAGGGGGACGCAGGCAGGCAGGCAGACCACGCGCGGTCCAGCTGGGCCAACAGGTCCAGACACCCTGGTGCCAGGCATCAGGGGGGGCTGGGAGCCCGGGCCGGAGCCCACCCCAACTGCACAACTGCTCCGCTCCGACTATGGCTGTGCTCCTGAGTTTGGGCCCTCATAGGTGCCCACAGACAGGGACGGCGCGCCCAGGGGTGGTCAAGGGGCTGGCCCTCTCAGGGCCTGACCTGGGGCGGGCTGAGGGGGGTAGGCGAGGACGGGCGGTGCCCTGGATGGCTGTGGGGGAGGGGCACGGAAGGACAGATCTAGGACTATGGCTTATTTTGGCGTTGGGGGTGCTGCATCTGCTCCCGACATCCTGCGGGGCCTCCGTGGGGTCTGTACAGGGAAGGTGGGGCAGGGTCTCGGCCTCCGGCCAGCTTGGTGTTACTTCTTGAACATGTCCTGCAGCGGCCCGGGCAGGTACTTGATGACGGTGTCCAGGATGCTCTCGTCCTCCTCCTCGGGCTCGTCCCCGCAGCCCGGGGGGATGGCCTTCTTGGGTCGCGTCAGACTGCCCTCCGAGTTGGCCTCCATGGCAGCCTGGGCCTCCGCCTCTCGTTCTTCCTTCTTCTTGATGCCGTACTGCAGGGAGAGGGCGTTCAGGGGGCAGCTCTGCACAGCCAGTCCTGCGCCCCTGGGCCTTCCCGCCCCCGGAGAGTCCCCAACCCACGCCTGCATCTGGCATGGGGACCCCAAAGGGCAGGGGGCTTCCTGTGAGAGCTGCATAAGGTTACAGGGGTGTGGAGAGCCCTACCCTTGGGACCCCAAGTCAGAGCCCTGGCTCCTCCAGCCACCGCTTTCCTGGAGACCTGCATCCTGGGAACCTGGAGGTGTGTGTCTGAAAACTCAAACCTAAAGCTTTGTTTATACTGGCTGAGAGGGAGCACCCTCGAACAGAAAGACAAAAGAAGGGAGGGATGGACAGAAAGAGGGGCCTGGTACCAGAAGCCCTTCACTCTGTGGTCTGGCTGTCCGATGCTTCCTGGCTGTGGCGTAGGCTGCCTGGCCACTCTGCAGCCCGGGGCAGTCAGCAAAGCCTGCCCCGACATGATCTCAGCAAACACACTGAGCCCCTTCCCTACCCTCCATTCTCATTCTCCTGTCAGGACAGAAAGGTAGGTAGGTGGATAGGTAGATGATAGATAGATTCATGGAGAGGGGATAGATACTTAGATGGATGATAGGTAGATGATAGATAGGTAAACACTAGATACATACACAGATAGATACATAAATAGATGAGGAGACAAAACATTATATTCTTTTTTTAGAACAAGTATCAAAAGGGCCTAACACAAACCAGGAAGCAAACTGAAAAAGCACATAAACTCCCCTCCCATCATACCTCCTCTTTAATGATAAATTACAAGATTGGAGGCTTTGGAGGGACTATCCACATTTACCTTTTTTCAAACAGTGAACATCTGGGAGCTCTGGTTAGGCAAAGAACGGAAAGTCTGGGCACCTGTGGCTCTAAGCTGTCATCCTAGTTATTCGAGGCTGAGGGTGATGGATGGAAGCCAGCCAGGAGGGGAAGGTCTATGAGAATATATCCAAGTAACCACCAAAAAGCCATCAGTGAAACTGTGGCACAAGTGGTAGAGCACTAGCCTTGAACTAAGCATTATTGCTTAGGGACATCACCCACGCCCTGAGTTCAAACAAGGACTGGCACCAAAAAAGGGGGGGAGGGGAGGAACCTACAGATGAAAACCATTTGAGTCTCTTTTTATTTGTTAGTCATGGGGCTTGAACTCAGGACTTAGGCACTGTCCTTGAGCTCTTTTGCTCAACTCAAGCACTCTACCACTTGGGCCACAGCACAACTTCTGGTTTTCTGGTGGTTAATTGGAGATAAGAGTCTCCAGGCCTTCCTGCCCAGACTGGCTTTGAACTGTGATCCTCAGATCTCAGTCTCCTGAGTAGCTAGGGTGACAGGCGTGAGCCACCAGCACCCAGCTCCCATTTGAGTCTTTAACTCCCATTTTTTGCATGGGGGAAAAAGGAAGTGTTTCTCTTTTTTCATTTCTTCCTACTTTATGTTATACTAAAATCCTTGCTAAAACCTTAATGTGGAAAGTGGGAGATTGATAGAACCCCTCCATTTTTCAGTGACATTGTTGCTTGTCTTCGAACTGTGGGTAATTTTAGGAAGAGCCATCTTCAGCTCCCAGCCCCAGAGAGGGGGACTGGACTCCACTTCCTCAGTGACTCCTCCGTGCTGACAGGAGAGCCGAGACTACAGTTCCTGTGGCAGGTGACAGGGCATGCTGCGTATGTTAGAGACAGCTCTGTCCCCACCCAGGGGGACTGCTTACGGTCCTGCTTGCGGCTACCCCCAGCGACAGTCTGGCCTGCCCAGGCAGAGCCGGGCAGGGAGGGGGGGCGCCTGTGCTTTTGTCCCTACCTGTGGGGCAGCATAGACACTGCCAGACTCTGGGCTAAGCCAAGACTAGGGATGAGGATGGGTGTGAAGTACGAGGGATCACAAAACCCTAAGAGCACCTCTGAGGAAAGTCCATGGTGTTAGCACTGGCAGCAATCCGAGGCTGCCGGCCCCACCCGCACCGGCCATGGCAGATATGCAGGCAGGCCCCCAGCAGGCAAAGGGGCAAGGAGGGGGCTCGCAGCCTGGGCTGGGCCTTGCCTCTTCCCCAGGTGGGATCTGACTCCGTTACCCTGACAGTGGCTGGGATCGCAGGCAGGTTGGGTGGTGCCCACCTTGTCTCTGATGCCCTGTCGCATGACCTCACGCTCGGCCTCCATCTTGGCGTACTTGGCCTTGCGCTCCTCTTCCTCCTGCCTCAGTGCCTCCTGCCGCTCCTCCTCCTTCTTGGCAGCATCAGGGTCCTTCTCTTCGTCACCCCCGAGCATCTTCCCCATGTCCTTGGTGGCCCCTGTGAACAGCAGGGCAAAGATAAGAGCTGAACGCAGGGCCCTGGAACCCCCCTGCCAGCTCTGGCATCCGCTGCTGCCAGGGAAGTGGTTTACAGGAGGAGGCTGTGTGGTCTGAGCGGTGACTGGGTGGCCATGGTGTGTGCATGTGTGCTTGCAGTGTGGGCGTACGCTCCCGAGGGCAGGTGTGGAGAAGGCGGTGGGGGCAGATGCCTGGACAGGCCTGCTGCTCCGAAGCCTGGACCGACGTGGCCCGGCTGCAGGCGCCGTCTGCACCATCACCGAAGCCCTAATTCCCCCTCTGCCAGCCACCACTTTTCTCATGAGCTCCTGAGTCACAGACACCTCCCCAAACGCCCTGCAGCTCGGCCCCCAAGACCAAGATAGTAATTACAGCATGAGCCCCAGCAGGCGAGCCCTGCCCCAGGCGGCCTCCAGATGCTGGTCACCCCAGGCAGGAGCCTGTCTGGTGGGGCCTGCTTTGCTGCCGCCCTGGATGCTGCCGGCCCCCCACACACACACACACACCCTGACTGACAGGAGCAAGGCCACATCCTGCCCCCCCTCCGCACTGCAGCTGGGGGGAGGGTGACCTCCCCCAGGCGCGCTCACCGTGAGAGCTGCCGTGCTCAGTCCTACCCCACACCTCGGGGACACCCAGGTCCTCTGCAGAGGAGGGAGAGGGCTGCCATCGCCAACGGGAGGCTGTGGGGAGGAGAGCAGGGGCCAGACGCTGCTGACGCCAAGGGGAACAGGAGCCTCCCGGCCAGTTCTCAGCCACGTCTACAAGACTTCACAGACCTCTCCAAGGAAAGCTGGTCATGGAGTAGCATATTCTTTTTTTTTTTTTTTTTGTCGGTCGTGGGGCTTGAACTCTGGGCCTGGGCGCTGTCCCTCAGCTTTTCAGCTCAAGGCGAGCGCTTTACCACTTGAGCTACAGTGCCACTTCCGGTTTTCTGGTGGTTTATTGGAGATAAGAATCTCACAGACTTTCCTGCCTGGGCTGGCTTTGAACCACGATCCTCAGATCTCAGCCTCCTGAGTTGCTAGGATTACAGGCGTGAGCCACCAGCGCCCGGCGAGTAGCATATTCTTATGGTTCCCAGATACTGAGGACAGAAGCTCCAGATATGAGATCCCTGCTAGAACAAGCTAATTCACACAACAGTGAGAGAGACTTTCTTCCTCCTGGAAGGAGCAGGTAAACTAAAGTGGAAGGAGCTACACCAGGTCCCCAGTTCTCTCCTGAGAGGTGTATGGTGGCTAGGTCAGGCAGGAGAGCCCAGTGACACAGCCCGCACTGCTAGGCCTGCTCCTCCAAATATCATCAGGCCGTGGGTCCCATCAGGGAAACAGGTGCCAAGCGCTGCCTGCTTGCTGAGCCCTGATGCCCGGTGCCCGCTGACACACAGATGTGCGCAGGGGGGAGGGCCCTGGCGGGAAGACGGCGGTGTGCAGACCAGAGCATCACAGACCTCATGTGGAAAGCAGAGGGAGAACCCTACAAATAAAGCCTTCATGGTCCAAGGACAGAGAGCTGCATGCTGGCTGCATACTCTAGTCCTGAAGACAGCAGCAGCATTTCTCTCCAGCTTGCAGGGAAAGCTTACAAAGATCAATCAAGAAAGCTGTTGAGGGTGACACTGTCCAAAAAGAAATGCACTTGACCTGACTTACATAACCAAAACCCCTCTGTACGTCACCTTTATAATAGCAAAACAAAAACAAAAAAGAAAGCTATTGAAAAATGGGAAGGTCAGGAGGATGAAGAAAGAGATAGAAGAGATTAATCTGACTTAAATTATAGCATAAACACTTAAGAAATACCATGGTGAAAACCCTTTATACAATTAACATACATAACAGAATGAGGAAAAAAAAGATCCAATGTCAGTCCCTACTACAACAGGCTAATACTTGTTAGGATGGCAAGAAGAAGAAGAAGAGGAGGAGGAGGAAGAGGAGGAAAAAGAAAGAGGAGGAGAAGGAAACAAAATCAATGTTGACAAAGTTGTGGGGAAACTTGCTGGTGGGAACATGTAGTGGTGTAGCTGCTTCGGAAAAGCTTGATGACTTTGCACACAGCCAGCCCTGCCCCGACAGACAGCCGCACCTCCGTGTGCACACAGCACTGAAGACAGGAACCTGAGCCTGTGCCTGCCCACCCACGTCCACACAGCCGAGCGCGGACCCACCTGAGCACCACACTGCCAGGACAGGGAAATGAAACACGTCTGTCCACACAGTGGACATGATTCAGCCTCGGAGGAAGGCTGAAGGACTAAAACGAGGAGCTGGGGGCTGGGCCCTCACTCCTGTAATCTGAGCTACTCAGGAGGCTGAGGTCTGTCTTCAAGCCATAGATGATCTCAGATGTTTCCCAAGGCAGACACGCATTCTGGAGGGGAGGCAAGTGGGTGAAACTGCTATCGGTGACATGAGGGACGATGGCTTCAGTGGACGCACCTTGGAGGGCTGGAGGCGCCTCCTAGCAGGACTAACCAGTGGCTATGTAAGTCCCAATACCATACTCCTGAGCAATCGAGGGCTCGTAGCTCTACCTCTGCCCTCCAAGAAGAAGGTGGCAAGCTAGGAAACATGGGGGCAGAAAAGCTAAAGGTAGCACGGACATTGTTGACAAGCATCAGCAGCAGGTGACGCCAAGGAAGGAGGAAATGCAGCGCTCAATACTGGGAGACAAAGCAAGCATGAAAATGTCCCAAGTTAAGGTAATCACAAAATAATAGTCGTATTAATAACACAAAATGCCTTAAACAGCAGTCAAAAGGATCCGTGATACATTGTATACTCTGTCCCAATACATTTGAACCTTGAGTAAAATGTTTCCAGAAAAGAACTAATAAAAATCTGAGCGTGGAGCACTGGTGGCTCATGCCCATAATCCTCATTACTCAGGAGGCTGAGACCTGAGGATCACAGTTCAAAACCAACCCTGGCAGGAAATCTGTGAGATACTCATCTCCAATAAACCACTCAGAAAAGCTGGAGGTGGTGCTGTGGCTCAAGTGGAAGAGTGCTGGCAAAAAAAAGGGAGAAAAACAGGCTCAGAAACAGTGCCCCAGCCCGACCAGAAAAAAAAAAAGGCTGCAAACCACATGTAAGAGCAGGATGGGGGGCTGGGAAGGTGGCTCAGTGGGAGAGCGCTTGCCTTGCATGCAAGAGCCCTTGAGTTTGATTCCTCAGCACCACATAAGCAAAAAAGAAGCCGGAAGTGGCGCTGTGGCTCAAGTGGTAGAGCGCTAGCCTTGAGCTGAAGAGCTGAGGGACAGCGCCCAGGCCCAGAGTTCAGGCCCCACAACCGGACACCCCCAAAAAAAGAATTCATAGATGGGATCTTTCAAACATCACCAGATAATTCCCATCATATTTAGAATTCTTAGAGAGGAGAAAAAAAGGAAATCATCTGGGTTGTTTTTGCAAAAGTCAGGAGAGTGAGACTCAGACAGAGAGGCACACAGACACAAGCACACTTGCTGCAGGCCGCTGAGGCCTGGGCGCACACCTGCCGGAACAGCGGGCTCGGCCTGTGCCTCTTGGGCAGGAGGGCTGGACTGGTGCTCGGCGGCTCCTTTCAGGAAGGCGCAGGAGTGTCAGCGGCACAGTGGCATCTTGGACCAGATGCCTGTCACCCTCAGCACCTTCTTCTACAGATGACACCACGATTTCCTTCACACCCACCGTCAAAGGCCGGCTGGCCACAGCCTTCACCCCTGCTCTAGAAAGGCCCGCTGGCAGGACAGACCCTTCCTTCTCCATCATCTTGCCTGGCAAACTGGCACGGCCAGGAAGGGGCTGGTGGGACCACGGCTGCCCAGTGCACAGCAATCAGGAAAAACAAGTGCAGGCACGTGCCCCATAGACATACTGTGAGAAATAAGCTATACATCTTGTGAGCAGAGAGGGGACACCTGGGTAGCCAAGCAGGGGATGGCGTCATCCAAAAAGAAATGTGACTCATTATCTGACTTACAAAATGGTAACCCTTCCATACAACATCTTAATGATAACAATGGGCCTATAAAAAATAAAGACAGCATACCTATAATGAGGAAGCCATGGCCAAAGTCGACAGATCTGATTATAGTAATACATGCGGTGAAAGTCCATGACCATCATAAAGGTAAATGCCAAACGTGGAAAGATTTAATAAATAACAAAATGTCACCTAAAATATGAAAGTCAGCCAAAAAAAAGAGAATGGTACCAACCAGTCAACAATCTTGTATGACTGAAAGATGCCGAAGTGCATTACTCCTAAATATAGGCACGCATCCATATGCATATGTACATACATATATACTCATTTGTTTATTTAAATGAGATCCAGCTGGGCAGCATTGTGTGTGCCCTGCACCCCGGTTACACTGGAGCAGGGCAGGAGCATCTCTGAGCCTCAGACCTGGGACCCACCAGGGTTTCAGACCATGCGAGGTGGATTTTAGCCACCAGGTCAGCAGCTGTTTGGCACAATCCCTCATCCAGGTGAGGGTGGGGTTCTCAGGGCAGTACACCATCAGGTAGAGTCAGGTAGAGTACGCACCAGGGCCCACTGTGGCCACACCAACAAGGATACAAGGTGTCTTGACAGACTACCCTGCTGTAGCTGTGGAGAGCGAGCACACGCAGACAAACCCACAGCTCCGCTGCAATCTTGTGTGGCACATGGCACTGCCCCACAAAACAGGGTGTCACGCTTCCCACACTGGCATGGGTGCCACCTCAGGACATGGACCGCTAGTCTGTACCCAGCTCAGAGAAGCAGCTGGTAAGGCCGACTAGATGGAGGATGTGAGCAGCCCTCCGGTTCCTCTGTGGCTGGGCCACTTAAGAAGTGATTAAGTCACAGGGCTGTGCTTTCCAGAATGGGGTTAGCGCCCTCCGCAAAGGAACAGGAGCCTCTCTCACCTTCTTTCTGCCCTGGGAAGATATAAGGAAGCAGCCATCTGCAGAAGAAGAGGCCCAGATCAAAGCCAGATCTGCTGACAGGCTCATGCAAAGATCAAAATGTGTTTACATATAAAGAACACATGGACTGTTACCAACCCTCTGTGTTTAGACCACACAGACCGAAAGACAGGAGAGGAAAGGAAGGACTAAAAAGTATGCGGGAATGCAGGGGGAGGGGGAGAGTGGCCATGGGGAAACTCCAGCACTCATGAGGCTGAAGCAGGAAAAGTATTTGTTTGTTTTAAGTTCTCAACACAGAGAAATGAAACATGTCTGAGGCCAGGATTTGCCAATTGCTCTTATGTGACCATTACACATTGTATTTTCTTACGAAACTGACAGAGTGCACACACATACACCTGGACAGTTATCATATCACAAGTATGGGGAGCAGTTCCACATACACAGAAAAAGCCAGAAGTGGTTCTGTGGCCCAAGTGGTAGAGCACTAGCCTTGAGCAGAAGTAGCTCAGGGACATCGCCTAGGCCCAGAGTTCAAGCCCAAGACTGGCCAAAAAAAAAAAAATCCAAACCAAAAAACAAACAAAAAGACAAGTGTGGAAAGCCCTTGAAGGCACAGGGCCAAGGACTGGGCGTGCAGGTCACCCAGGACTCCTGACAATGGGACCACACCACGGCTTCAAAGGAACATCCGATCCTTGTTGAGATGAATGAGACTTTCAGGCCAGTGTTTAAAACTGCAGCTGGCAGGGGTGGGGCCCCACAAGCTGGTCTGAAGGGATGTTGTTGGGTGTTTGCATTGTTGCTGAGGACAGACTAGGGTTGGACAGAGGGGAAACTGGCATTGTGTTTCTAAATAAAAAAGGTAAATCGCCAAGGATTAGTGGCTCACATCTATAATCCTACTTTTCAGAAGGCAAAGATCTGGGGACTGAGGTTCAAAGCTAGCCCGGACAGACAAATCCACAAAACTCTTATCTATAATTACCCAACAAAAAGCCAGAACTGTAAGTGTACTCAGGTGGTAGAGTGCCAGCTGTGATAGAAAAAAGCCAAGCAAGAGCAAGCAGACGAAGTTCAAGGCATGCACGCACGTGCACACACACACGCACGCACACACCAGGCAAACTGCTACTGCCATGAGAATGCTGATCATGGCCCACACAGAGCGTATCAGGTAACTGAGAAAAATCCCAAGCAGAATTATAGGCAAAACTAAGAGTAATTGGGATAATTTTATGTTATCTAATAAATTTTTGTTCATGCCGGTATGAGGCTTAAATTCAAGGCCTCCACTGTTGCTTAGCTTTGTTCACTCAGGCCGGTGCTCTGCTGCTCCTTGAGTCTTGCCTCCACTTCTGGCTGTTTGCGACTTAATTGAAGATGCAGCTCATGATATGTCTGCCCAGGCTGGCTTTGAGCCATGATCCTCTTGTTTTCAGCCTCTTGAACAGTAACAGTGACAGACACAAGCCACCTGGCCCAACTCTAGAATGCTTAAGTATAAATTAGATCACATAAATGCCTGGAGATTGGCCGCCTCCGTGCGGTGCATGCTCGATGGCCCTTCTGCCATGGACAGTGCTGCTCAGATGTCCCTTGCCTCCTGGCTTCCCCCTGGGACTCCCCCTTCATCCCAGTGCCCCCTGGCAGTGTCCCAGCCCTGCAGTAGATGGAAGGGCTGCGGGGGAGCCGCTTGCTAAGCCTGGGAGGCCAGGATCCTTTCTCCTTTCTGGCCAAGGTGTAAACTAGCTTCCAAGCACCCCACTTCCAGCAAGCTGTGCACCTCCCTTCAAGGCCGCAAAAACCATCACTGGTATGTGGTGTGTTTGTGTGGGGTGTGGGTGTTTGTGTGGGGGGGGGTGTGTATGGTGTGTACGGTGTGGGTGTGTGTGTAGTAGGTCACTTTCTTTTGGGGCCAAGACCAGGACTTGAATTCAGCCTCCAAACCTGTGGGGTTTGAACTCAGAGCTTGGACACTGGCCCCTCTCTTCTCCCCCCTCCCCAAGGCTGACTCTACCACTTAATTCACAGCTCCACTTCTGGCTTCTTTGTGGCTAACTGGAGATGAGGGTCTCATCTCTTGCCTGGGCAGCTTTGACCCATGCTATTCAGATCTCATCCTCCCGAGTAGCTAGGATTACAGGGGTGAGCCACCGGCGCCCGGCTACCATTGACGTTTTGGTATTGAAGCAAGCTTCGGTTCTGCTCTGCTGCTGGAAGCCCAGACAGCACCCTGCTTAGCATGGAGGGCTAGCAACCCGACCCTGCCCAACGTGCTCCCAAGCAGGGGGCCCCCGGAACCCAGGGAGTGCTGGTGGGATTGGGCTTTGTGCCCGACTCAGCCACCCTGCCGACCAAGCTTTGCAGACCTGGCTAGTCCCTGTGCTTTGCCCTGCGAAGCCCAGCCCAAGGACCAGTCTTTACCCTGGCTCAGCTCCCAGCCCACTAGCTGCCTGTGTCCAGCCCTGCTGCCGCCCCTCCAGGGCCCGGCCCGGACTGCACTGCTTCTCTGGATTTTGTAACTGACTGTTTCTCCCCCAACACCTTTCAGGGTTTTGCAAACCTTTACCAGCTGGCCTGGGATCACATGCTGATTGCCCAGCTGGGGCACTGGGGTGGGGAGGTCTGGGGTGCTCTTGGGAGGTCTGGGGCACTCTGGGGAGGTCTGGGACACTGGGAGGGAGGTCTGGGGCACTCTGGGGAGGTCTGGGACACTCTGGGGAGGTCTGAGGCACTCTGGGGAGGTCTGGGGCACTCTGGGGAGGTCTGGGGCACTCTGGGGAGGTCTGGGACACTCTGGGGAGGTCTGGGGGCACTCTGGGGAGGTCTGGGGCACTCTGGGGAGGTCTGGGACACTGGGAGGGAGGTCTGGGGCACTGGGAGGGAGGTCTGGGGCACTCTGGGGAGGCCTGGGGCACTCTGGGGAGTTCTGGGGCACTCTGGGGAGGTCTGGGGCACTCTGGGGAGTTCTGGGGCACTCTGGGGAGGTCTGGGGC
>NW_012267287.1:256284-256784 GCF_000151885.1 Dipodomys ordii
CAGGCGTGGGCCGGGTGGCCTGGCGTGGGCCTGGCGTGGGCCAGGTGGGCTCGGGGGCCTGGCCCCACTGCTGTCTCAGCAGGAGTAGTGCAGCTCTGGGCACCTCCTCTGCTGAGGAGGCCCCCGGCCAGCAAACCAGTACCAGTGAGCACCTCTGTGCACCCTGGAGCTCCACCGCAGGGACCGGCACGTCCAGTGTGTGTGGCCACCTCAGGAATGCCAGACAAAGGCCAGGGGCCACTGTGACAGCAGGGGTGTCGGCTCCCTCCCGCTGCTGCTCCAGCCAGTGGTCACCTGACTGGCCGCCTTCCACCACCATGCCTTGGTCAGCACCAACATCGGCATTCAGGACCCAAGCCCAGCTCCTAGCACCAACACAACTAGCACTCCGTGCCCAGCACCAGTACCCAGCACCAACACAACTAGCACTCCGTGCCCAGCACCAGCACCCAGCACCAACACAACTAGCACTCCGTGCCCAGCACCAGCACCCAGCACCA
>NW_012267287.1:256859-262706 GCF_000151885.1 Dipodomys ordii
CCAGCACCAGCACCCAGCACCAACACAACTAGCACTCCGTGCCCAGCACCAGCACCCAGCACCAACACAACTAGCACTCCGTGCCCAGCACCAGCTCCTAGCACCAACACAACTAGCACTCCGTGCCCAGCACCAGCTCCCAGCACGTAGCATCCGACACTAGCACCTGGCAGCCTGGCCTGAGAACCCATCTCCCATAAAACAGTGGGCTCTCCCCTATATCATGCCAAGTGTCCTGTCCTACCAAAGAAATAAGAAGCCAGAGGTTCTGGGCCTTTCCGGAGCAGGGGGCTATGTGTGTCCAGGTGGAGGAGGCAGTGGCGGCCAGCTGCTGCGTGAGGATGACCCTGGAAAAGTGCACCGTGTGGAGGGTGGGAAGGGCGTGGGGCCGTGAGGGCTGGCAGCAAAGCTGCCTCCTTTGCCCCGATGCCTCAGAGCCGGGGTGGGACTCTGCTAGGCTGGAGGTGCACTTGCATTCCCTGGAGGTGCCTCCATGCGTTCCCTGCTCCGTTTAACCTGCCCTGAATGACAGGAACTGGAACCTCCCGCAGTGCACCATGTTGGCAAGGATTCTGAGAGTAGTCAGCACTCTGGAGCTATTAAAACAAATGCTCTAATCCTGACCATGATCGCCTGCCAACCAACAAGGCACAACACGAATGACTTCATCAGACAAAGCGCACTGCAGCTTCATGCAGCTCAGGACTAAAACATCTGCAACTGAATCGCAGGTGCATCATCTAGGAGTGTCTTCAGGAAGGAGGGACCAGCCTTCAGGGTGTGGGGAGAAAAGTCGCTTCCCTGAAGTGTCCTTCCAGCCACCAAGAGATTTAGGGCAAGAGGCAGTTCTGCCAGCCGAGAGGAGCAGAAGCAGCTTCTGAGCAAACACACGTGTTGGTACTTTGTCCTCAAGTGTTTGCTGGATGCCGTTTAAAAGGGGGAAGGGGGGAGGATGCTCTGCCTGAGGAGCTCATGGTCAGAGGCTCTGGAAACCATCACAGCACAGCATGAGGAGGATCTCGGAACTGGGAACTGCCCTCTCAATACCCTGCTCATGTCGGGAAGTCCATTTGCCCAACGTGGCCCTGCCCTTCCCGAATGGAAACCCTCCACACCTCCACCAAAGAGATGAACTCTCAGCTCATTCCGTAGCTCATCCTTCACTGGGAATGTGATGCCAGGGCTGCTCTGAGACTGTGAGGAGCAGACTGAGCATGAGATTTTACCAAGAGTGAATGTGGGCTAATGGCACCAGGTCTCCAATGGCACTGCAGAGCTGTCTCTGGACATGCTGCCGTAGCCTAATTCCGCCGGTTCTGTCACCGCATCCAGACACAGCTCTGCCACATGACTTCCAGAGCTTCCTCTCCTATCTACTACTTTTCCTGCTGCTCAACTCAGCTGCAGCCTGACCAGCCTGGCCAGTGCCCCAATGGGACAGGAACCAGCAAGAGACACCTGAGAAACATGGCTGTTGAGACGCAGACCAGCACGGGAAGGGCAGGAGCTGGTGAGGCCAGCCGCACCCAGGAACTCTGTGCAGGCAGGACGGATCCCTTCCTCATCCACCTCACAGACCTCCAGCCAGGCCCAGGGTGGACTTGCTGGAGAACACAGAGCACCCTTGCTGGGGTTGCTCAAGAGCAGACCAGCAGGGGTCAAAGGTTCCTACCCCGGGCCAGGTCTACCGTCCTGAACACCTCCCACCTCTGTCTCTGCCTGCCCTAACCCCAGGCCCCTAGGCCTGTGAGAACAGCGCTCCGCTCATTCTTCAGAGCCTGCCCCTGCCCCTCCGTCCCTGGGGATCTAAGCGTGCTCCCAGAGGGAGGGCAGCATCCCACAGAAAAGGCAAAACAGGCGTGACCTGGATCATCTGGGCCAAAATAGCCGCTTCTGCTTAACTCAACTAAGAGCTCACACTGAGCAGCCACAGCTGCCCACTCTCCTCCCAGCATAAATTCAGCCCCTGGGCATTTGCCACTTCCTGCCTGAGGAGAAACAGCTTCTTTAAATTATACCCCAGGGGCCTGAATCCCAGATCCATGAAGATGTGGCCGACAGGCTGCTTTGCTACAGCCCGGCTTATCGATCCCAGGAGAGCTGTCACTTGGATGTGGTTTGAGTCACAGCCCCTCCTCCTCTCAGTGGCTGGCACTTTAACCCTGCGGACAGGGCTGAGGGGGGTCTGAAGTCTGACAAGACCTGGAGGACATTCTCTTAGTGAGAAGATGAGGTTGCCCCCAGGCACACTATCTTCCACCATTTGGCCCCAAGAACCTTCCTCTCTTCCCAGCCCTGCCTGCCTGGCCATCCCAGGCACTTGATTGCAGAGTGCAAGGAAGGGTGGGGGAAAGTTGGGCGTGAAGAGTAGGTCCTGACCAGGTGCCCTGGCCTGAGGGAAACAGATAACACCGAAAGACAGCTGTGCCCTAGCGGCCGGGCCACAGCAGCAGTGCTGAGAGACTTTTGGGGCTGCCTGGGGTGAGGAGCCGGGAGCCAGACAGGGCGGCAGGCCCACACTGCAGGTTGGCACAGAGTAGGGGGCAGGGGATGACAGATGCTGGTCCTGCCCCGTCCTGCTGCAGTGGCCTGGCCCCATTCTCTGGGAGCCAGGCCCGGCAAGGGGAGGCTATGGGTGCAAGACTGGCCGGCATGGGGGAGGGGGTGGCCAGAGCTGGGACCTGCAGGCTTGGGGGAGAGGGGGTGGAGGAGCGCACAGGGAAAGAGCTGTTCTGGTGAGGCTGACGGTGGACCTTGGTGACAGGAGCTACAGAGACTGATGGGGTGTCTGGGTCCCCGTGGCAGGCTGAGGCCCTTTCCCTCACAGACCCCTACAGGTTTGCTTGGAGCTCTGCCTGGACCGCATCCTCCTGGCCCCCACTGGCCCAGGGTTGCAGGAAGCTAGAAGCACCAAACCCCACATGAGACCTTCCTTCCCTTAGGTAACAGAGACTCAAGAATCATCCTGTGACCTCAGGGTCCCCAGAGGAACTCACTGGTCCCTAACCAGATGGCACTGGAAAGAAAGTCCTGCCATTCCTAACGTCATGCGGCATCCATGCGAGAGCCCTGCTGGTCCTGGGCCTCTTCTCGGGGGGTCCCACTGGGAAGACATCTTCCTGACCCCAGCATATACTTGGAACTTACTGACAGGACAGAGGCAGCCATGAGCTGGGAGGGGCTGCTGAGCCCCAGCAGGCCTGGGGCCAGAGAAGCCCAGAGACAAGGTCAGCGGCCATGGTTGGTCAGCAGGTCCTGCACCCATACCTTCCCTGTCTTGGGCCCTGAGTGGCCACAGGTCTGGACCTTGATCACTCAGTGGACGAGGCCCAGCCACCTGGAGCAGAAGAGAAGGCCCCGGGGCATGTGTCCTCTATCACTCCCTCGACTGCTCAAACGGCAGAGTGCAGCCACACTCCAGTCACACCCGAGGAGGGGCCGCAGCCTCCTTTCGCCCGCTGGAGCGTGGCTGCCGTCGCTGGCCATGCTTCTGTCTGTTTCTAACGCCTCTCTTGCTCCATCTCTTCGTTGGGGTCTTCTTTGTCTCGGTTCCTCTCTGTCTTCCTGTCTCTGTGTCTGCCTTGGTCTCTGCTTTCCTTGGCTCTCTTTGTGCCTCAAACTCTTTCTCTCTCATTCTGTTTCTGTCTCTCTCCCTCTTCAAGCTGCCTTTGTTTCCTGCCATCTCCAGTGCGTCTGAAGTGAATTTCTCTTCTTCTGGGCTATTCATGTCTACCCTGTCTCCCTGACTGTCTCGCTGTCTCTCTCTTCCGTTCTGCTTTCTCCGTATCTGGGGCCTGGCCACCCTGTCTCTCAGGGTGTTTGTCAACCTCTGGAGCTTGCTTCCTCCCTCCGTCTCAGTCTCTGTCTAGCTCCTTCCCAGCCACACACCCTAAGACAAGAAACTGATGCCCACGATGGAGAGGAGGAGCTTGGAGCTCAAGGTCACGGGGACAGGAGTGGGGGCTCACACACACCAGCCCCACTGGGCAGCACGGGACCCACGTTCCTGTCAAGAGCAAATGCGAGGTGGACAGGGCAACAGTGCTCAGAGGCCCAGTGTGTGGCTATCGCCTGCAGGCCTGCCGCTGGCCACCCCCTGTGGCTCCCACGGCCCTTCATGAAGCCCGTCCCAAAGCTACTGCAGGAAAAACTTTGGGCTGACATGGAACAAAGAGAGAATCCAAGCTGGCAATTACCCGGCTAATTTCAGCTATGTAGACAGCCAAATCAGATACTTCAGTTTCCTTAAAAGCCCACCTCAGGGCCTGAATTAGCCACTTAATTAATTATCTGCAGCAGCCTGGGACTTGCCGGGTGCAACGCGGGTTCTTCCCGATGCAGGCTGCCGGCGGGTCCCTGAATCACGTCCCGGTGACGTAATCCTTATAGTTAGACACCACCTGCACCCACCCTTGGCCGTGGACTCTCAGGGACACACCCTGGGTGCACCTTCCCTCTCATTGGAGTGGAGGAACAGACGTCTTCTGGCAGACACCCAGAAGTGTCTCCCCAGCCCCCCTCCACCCTGTCACTGTCACTGTGGTCCCAATCAGTGTTCTCTGTGTGGATCGCTCCCTCCCCTCCCCTATCCGCCCCGCCCCCATGGCAGCAGGGCAAGGCTGCCAAAGGTGGCTCTGAACTGGTAGAATCAGGAGCTAGACACAGGTTCTCCTCAAGGAAGCACTGGGATCTGGCGTGCTTAGGGTGGGCAGCTCTGAGCAGACCTGAAACCTATCCAGTTCAGCCCCCAGGTCTGCAGACCTGAGCTGACCCAACCGCTGATGTGCCCACAGATCCCTCAAGCCCTCGGGACTCTGCCCACTGCCATCTTCCTGACTCCAGTCCTGGGTACAACTTCTGGCTACAGCGATGGCCTTGAGCCAAACAAAATAGGGCTCCCTTCCAATGGCCATCAGCAGGACGGCCTGCTGCCCCTCCCCCAGCCCCCTCTGATCACTGATTCTGTGGAAGGGTCCTGGGCTACACGGCTGTCTTGTCTTATTCTTGTGTCCAAGCAACCACAGTTCCCTGGGAACAGCACTGTCTTCCACCAGGATGAAGCCTGCGGGGTCCTGGTCACACATTCTAGCTGGCACTGTCCCATCTCCCCTTTAGTGTCCCTTCTGATCAGGGCGTGGCTACAGAGTACAGCCCCCCAAGCTCCCCTGGGGTGTCTATCTGTGTCGGTACTGCTGGCTTCTCAGTTCCAATTTGCCCGAATACAGATGGTGTGGTCTGCTGGGGCGTGACCTGGGTGCCAGGGCCAGTCTACACCTCCTGTCCTCAACCCAAGTCTGGCCCCAGGATCCAGGGCCCACCGGGGAAAAGCAGGCGTGTCTGTGCAGGCTGCGTGAATCCTGAGGTGCTGTGCTGCCCGGTGCCGGACGCCACGTCCCAGCGTGTCCACGCCTGCCCGCCCCTGGTGTCCAGCCCCACGGCCCTCCCTGACCGCCCGTCTCCTACCTCCCAGGGCTTGTTTCATTACAAACTCCATGACGATGGCTTGATCCCTCAGAGGTCACTCCAGGCTCAGCTCGCATTCGAGGGTGGCCAGGGTCCTCGGCCTGGGGAGAGTAAGCGTCACACGTGCCCTGGCCAGCCTTCCTGCCCTCCCGGCTGCGGGGGCCAGGCGCCTGGGGGAAGGTGCACCTGGAACCCACGCCTGTCCCCAGGCTCAGACGCCCGGTGGTCCGGGGTTTCCAGGGCCTGCTTGGGCAGGAGCCGGGGCGGGCCGGGGCGTTTGAAGGTCACCGCGGCTTGGCAGTCAGGTTCCCCGGTCTGGGCGCGGGTTTGCGGCAGCCCGTCCCAGAGCGCGGGGCCGTCCTGCCCGCCAGAAGGCGGCGAGGG
>NW_012267287.1:264656-295549 GCF_000151885.1 Dipodomys ordii
AGGGGGCGCGGGCCGGAGGAGGGGGCGCTGGCCGGAGGAGGGGGCAGGCCGGAGGAGGGGGCGGTAGCCGCCGCTGGTGACCACCGCAGTGAGATGTCACTGTTTCCTCCTGGCCGCGTCGTTCCGTGGGGCTGGGTGGATCCTGCGCCTCACCAGGCCCAGGGAGAGGCTGCGCACCTGCACACATGCGTGCACACAGCCCAGGGAGATACGCGTGTGCACCTGCACAGATGCGTGCACACAGCCCAGGGAGACGCGCGTGTGCACACACCTGCACAGATGCGTGCACACACAGCCCAGGGAGACGCGCGTGTGCACCTGCACAGATGCGTGCACACAGCCCAGGGAGACGCGCGTGTGCACCTGCACAGATGCGTGCACACAGCCCAGGGAGACGCGCGTGTGCACACACCTGCACAGATGCGTGCACACAGCCCAGGGAGATGCGCGTGTGCACCTGCACAGATGCGTGCACACAGCCCAGGGAGATGCGCGTGTGCACACATCTGCACAGATGCGTGCACACAGCCCAGGGAGATGCGCATGTGCACCTGCACAGATGTGTGCAAACAGCCCAGGGAGATGCGCGTGTGCACACACCTGCACAGATGCGTGCACACACAGCCCAGGGAGATGCGCGTGTGCACCTGCACAGATGTGTGCACACACAGCCCAGGGAGACGCGCATGTACACCTGCACAGATACATGCAAACAGCCCAGGGAGACGCGCGTGTGCACACACCTGCACAGATGCGTGCACACAGCCCAGGGAGACACGCGTGTGCACACACCTGCACAGATGCGTGCACGCACAGCCCAGGGAGAGGCACACACACCTGCACAGATGTGTGCACACACACAGCCCAGGGAGACACGCGTGTGCACACACCTGCACAGATGCATGCACACACAGCTCAGGGAGAGGCGCACGCACCTGCACAGATGTGTGCACACACACAGCCCAGGGAGACACGCGTGTGCACACCTGCACAGATGCGTGCAAACAGCCAGGGAGATGAGTGTGCACACCTACACAGATGCGTGCAAACACACACACAAGCACCTGTGCACTATCACACAATGCGCTCAAAAACATGCACACAAACGTGTGGAGACCCATGCGTGCACACACACACAATCACACACACCCCTCTCCGGAAGCCTCCAGAGTTGGGAGGAATCCTGGGTTCTACCAGGTCCCATTTCTCAGAGGCCCTGGCAGAGAGCCCCAGCAGAAGGGAGAGAATGGATGATTGGTCCAAGAGGTCATCATGGCCCCTGGAGTGGGGAGAGGCCAGAAAGGTGAAGGCCAGGGCCTTTTCCACTGAGCTCCCACTTCAGCCAGTTGTGCTGAGTGGACCTGGGGATAACACAGAGTCTCAAGGTGGACAGGTGTCCCAGGACCCTGGGAGCCGCTCAGCACCGGTCAGCTCCTGCAGAGGCTCCGGTGCTGCACCAGGCTGGGTCGCTCAGAGGGGGCCGGTAGGACTGCATTGGCTACAGAGCCCCAGGTCTCCCGGTGGCCCTCCTGCAGGACATGGGAGGCATTGTCTACCTCCGCTCCCCCACTCAGCCTCGGTGTGAGGCTGGGTCAATATACTGGGCCGTGTGCAGACTCAGAGCTAGTGCTCTGTGGTCACCTGTCCAGAGCTGGGCCCCGCTGGGCCCTTCCGGTGCAGAGTATGCAGTGAGTAGTGTAAGGCGAATCATCCCAGAAGTCACATTTTAAAAGATAGAATATTGGAGTCTTTATTATACAGTTAGCAGGCTGCAGGCCGCCAGTTGTTACAAAGGCCTGCAGCACACAAATACACAAAACACAGCTAGGAAACATGCTAAAGAGGAAAGGAGTAACAAGAACAAGACCAACAAGCCAGTTCAGCTCCAATGGAGAGCTGAATTAGGACGCCGTGATGACTGGAGATGAGCCAGGACACAGGACACAGGACAGGATCAGCTAGGCTGGTCCGGGCCTAAATAGGTCGGCCCAGGGGGCAGATCCTCAGGAAATTCCCAGTCCCAGGAAGTGACTGACAGATTCAGTAACCTATCAGCCAAGTGTCCGCCCCTGTCTCCAGGGATCAGGCACACCCATTACCTGGGAGGCAGGTGGTAGGCAGGGGGGTTTTCTTCCCCCAGCATGAAGACAGGATGCCAGACCCTACCACCCACCATGTGGCCAATGTGGCGCCGGCTAGACCTGACCTCGGTACTTCAGTAGCAAAGGGGAGGGTCAGTTCAGGAGAGAAAGATGCTTTCTCCACTGGCATTTCTTCCCTCTACCCTTTCACCAGTCGGACCTGGCCCACAGAAGACCCACAGTGCACCCCAGCAGCCGTCTCGATGACGGCCACGAGCTACCCAGAGCCTAATGGGGGGCTGAGCGTGGAGGAGCCAGTCTGAGACCAGTCTCCCCATTCCATAGCTCTACACACACCCCTGCACCTGGGTGTGGCATAGGTTCTCTGATGGGTTTCCAAGCCTCTCTCTGTCTCTGTGTCTGTCTCTCTGTGTCTGTTTCTGTCTCTGCCCACCCTCCATTTCTCTGTCTTCAGTTACTCTTGGTTTTTGTGTCACAAGCAGGCATTTCTGTCTCTTTCCTCTGTCTCTGTCTCTTGGTCCTAACTCCTTTTAGGTCTACCTACATATGCTTTCTCAGCCCTGAGCTGGGGCTGGGTGTCCAACCAAACCTCAGGCCCTGCTGAAGGAAATAAACAAGAATGGGGGCAGTCTCAGGCCTAACTGACACCGTGGGAACCCTGGGGCCTGAGTTAGCAGGCACACAGAGCTACACACACAACTGCCACCCCTCTGGCTGGCTGGCCGCCTGGACACGCACAGGAGCAGGCTCACCTGTCTAAGAGGAACACACATATTAGTGAACTCTCCAGACATGGCCATGCAGACGGTGGCAGGAGCTTGCAAAAAAGGCTGAAAACGAGGAGGTGAGTTCCAGGAGCCCTGGCAAGCTGGATTCACTCTCCAGGGTGCTGTTGGGACGGGGAGAGGGGGAAATGCCCAGGGTCAGGTGAAGTCACCCCTCTGCTTGCCCTCGGAAGGCTTTCCCCTCCAGACAGCAGCGAGCAGAGCATCTGGGGTTGTCTCCTGCTCAGCCCTTCCCCAGCTCTTCTGGAGGCCCCACACAGCGTCCCCAGGTGCCAATCTGAACCAGGAAGCGCTTGCCTTCAGCTTTGATATGGGATCTGGCTGAGGGAGAGGAGGGGAGGCTGGGGGTGAGGGGTCTAAGTCATACAGCCAAGCCCCCTCAGGCACTCAACCAGTCTTCAAATGCAAGCTCAACAAATCAACCCACCGAATAATTCCGTCTCCAGCACTGGCACCATCTGCGTTGGCACTTTCATGTGGGATTCCATTACTGTCCGAAAGGTAGTGACAGGTGCAAAGCCCCATGGGGACACGTCACTGCTCACCTGAGCAGGGTAGCAGCCCTGGCCCTGCGTGGAGTTAGGACCCCCATGACCTGCTCCCTATCGCTATCAGGTGAAAAGGGCTAGAGGCTGGTGTCTAGGAGCTTCCGTGTGAGCTGGAGCCGGGCGGAGCTGCTGACCTGCCTGCAGTCCTGTGCTCAGCAGAGCCTCAGGCATGTGCACAGTGGCCACCGCCAGTGCCAGGTCTACCTCATGGACAGCTCCAAGTCTGGCCAAGCAGCCTGGGGTGTCGCCTTGGGATTACACAGAAGGGTCCACTTGGACTCCCTGGGCTGTCACGAAGCTTTTCTTCAAGTATCTGGTTGTAGGGCCTGACTTTTGACACCAGCCTTCATTCAGCCTTCCGAGGAGGAAACCTGTGGGGCAAGGCTGTGGGGGCATCTTTGGGACGTGGGGCAGGGGCTGCTGGCATTCGGGGCATTTCTGCTCTCCCTGCCCTGGTGTGAAGAGGGCGAGAAAGCTGAGCTCAGCCTTGCCCAGGGACAGAGAGCTTTCCCACCCCGCTCTCCTTTGGTGACACCCGGTGTGGAGCCATGTCACAAGCAGGTATTTCTGGAGTGTTTCCACACAGAAGGCAGGGGAAGAGCTATTCTGGCTCTGCAGCTGCACAGGATATTCCGGAAGCCCATGGTGCTCGGGCGCAGGATACCCTGGCAGTGGCTGGTTCTTGTCGGCACCCTCGGTCCTAGGCCTTCTTCTGACCGTAGGTGTGGGGCTCATCTGAGATGAGGCTGGGTTAGGACCCGTGGGAGAGGCAGGGCCGGAGGTTGTTCATCTGTGCAGATGCAGTGGAGAGCCGTCCCATTGGGGCCCGGCACCCAGCATAGAATCTTGGCAGCTTGAGGCCAGCTAGGCAGGCGATAACCCTAACACGCACTCCATGGAGACACGTGTGAACCATCTCTCAAAATGCCACTGCTTCAAGGATCCCACTAGACTGGGGACCAGATAGGGAGAGGGAATAAGCAGACAGCTGTCCACAGGGGAGGGCAGCTTGGGCCCCCACACCCCGGAGGGTGGAGAGTCCTCATGAATAAAGGAATGGCACTCCCCTACTTCCAGGAACTGCAGGGGCCCACACAAACATCCTGGGCAGCCACACATGGGCAGCCCCGGTCCATCCCAAAGTAGGAGTGACCCAGGCCTGCCCAGTTATTCACTTGCTCATTTGTCCATTTGCTCGCACCGTGAATCTTCTCAGTTAATCCATCTTCATTGTTTTATTCCAGTGAGTGGCAGGAGGGTAGAGGGGAAAACCCACCAGACGAGACCCGTGCTGGGTCCTCACGGGGTGGAAGGCGGAGAGGTGACGGCTGAGCCCGCCCTCCTCGAAGGGGCCAGCTCTCAGGGTAGCAGCGTTAATCTGCTGGGAGGAAGGAGCTCAGGATCCAGACCCCACTTCAGAACAGGTGCAGATAGATGGGGCCAGGTAGGCAGAGGCAGGGGATCTGATCGTTGTGAGGAAGACCTTCCAGACGGGACATTTTAGGCTTCCAGTGGGTACTGGCCGGACCAGCATCTGGATTACACAAGGCCCCCGGCCTGCTCTGCCTGGCTGTGTGGCCCACTCAGGAGATGCCAGTCCCTGGAGGTGCTCATGGAGCCCTAGGTGAAGGAGGAGGGGGGAGACAGCAGGTCTCAGCCATAACAAAACCAAGAGAAGCAGCTGGGGTCCTGGGTCTTGGGACAGACAGCAGAGGCGGTGGTGCGGCTGCAGCCCCCTGCCCCGGCCCCCCACCGGCTCTCCCTGGGGGCTGCACCTGCCCTCCTCTTGGACTCTGCTCAGTACAACGGACGTGTCCTCTCCCAGTCTCCAGACTTCGGCAGCACTGGCCACTCGTTTTCTTTGCTGAATCTTCAGTGGGGAAAGGGTGGTGGTGGCTCCCAGGCCCCTGTGGAGGGGCCCCTGTGCCTGCCACGGACTTGCTGGGACATCCACGCACAATCTGAAGAGATGTTTTCTGCCGAGTAAGTATCTGGGAGTGGAATTAAGCCACATCACAAACATGTGTAACTTTGTTTTGGAAACTGTCATTTTCTAAACAGATGTTGCCACTTTGCTTCCTTGCCGGAGGAGGGCAGTGACTACAGGCTTGCAGCGCCCTGGTCTGGGAGAGTGGGAGACAGCCTCCAGCCCCTCATCCCCGAGAGCTCACTTACATCCTGCGGCTCGAACTCAGGGCCTGGGCACTGTCCCTGAGCTTCCTTGCCTCAAGGCTAGCACTCCACCACTTGAGCACCATTTCCAGCTTTTTCTGTGTATGTGGCACTGAGGAATCAAACCGAGGGCTTCCTGCATGCTAGGCAAGCACTCTACCACCAGGCCACATTCCCAGCCCTGAACTCTGATATTTTTTCAAAATTTTAATTTTTTCCAAACTTTGATAATTTGGGTATTTCAAGGAATTTGTTCATTTCGTCTAAGTTAGATTTTTATATAAAGTTGTTCATGTGCATTATACTCATAAACTGACACGTTGAATTTAAACCTCTTTGTACAACTATGAGAAACACACATATATTCATTGTACTTAGTATTCTTTTAAGGTTGTATGTTCTATCATAATCTGTCCCTCTTCCTCTTTTCTTTTCTTTTTGGTGGTATGGGGCTTGAACTCGGGACCTGGGTGCTGTCCTTGAGCTTCATCTGCTCTAGGCTAGCTTGAGCACAGCTTGAGCCCCAGATGTTTCTGGCTTAATTGGATTAAGCCTGTGATTAATTGGAGATCCGAGCCTCCTGGACTTTCCTGCCTGGGCTGGCTTGTAACCACCCCCGTCTCAGGAGTAGCTGGGATTACAGGTGTGCGCTACTGGAACCAGGCTTGATTTCCGTTTTTGTTCTGTTATCAGTGACATGCTTTTTGCTTTTTTTAATGATTCCTGCTAATCTGTGCTGTTCCAACTTTCATGAGATACTGCGACAATATTTCACTTTGGATCATAAACACGGTAACGCATTGCTTCAGTAATTATCAAAATATCATAAACACCGTAACGCATTGCTTCAGTAATTATCAAAATGAAAGGGTATTTTGTGTTTATCCACATATTCAGGTTCTGGGTGTTTGGGTCCCACCACAGACAGTTCCAGAACATTTTCCATTTCCTGTGGGCTCCTCATCTTTTTATGTTTGTTACATTTTGCATCACACAAAGCCCAATCTCTAAGGCCTAGGGAGTTTTTTTTGCTTTTGTTTGATACCAGGACTCAGACTCCATTTTTTTTTTTTTGCCAGTCCTGGGGCTTGAACTCAGTCAGGTCTTGGGCACTATCCCAGAGCTGCTTTTGCTCAAGGCTAGCACTCTTACCACTTGAGCACCGCTTCTGGCTTGTTTTTTGTGGTACTGAGGAATCGAACCCAGGGCTTCATGCATGCTAGGCTAGTATTCTACCACTAAGCCACATTCCCAGTCTTTAGACTCCATATCTGACGTTTTCTCTCATTGGCTGGAGCTCTACCACCTGAGCCATGCCTCCAACCCTTGCCTGGGAGAGAGACTGCCTCTCCTCACCCGCTTCCTCCACAGCACCGGCAGCCGGCAGCCCTGTCTGGGCTCCATGTGCTGCATGTTACTCAGGTCCACAGTATTTTGCTGTTTCTCGGTGCCTTGGGAGCAGGGCTGGCCTGCCACACCTGCTGGGCTGAGCGGCGGTGGGCTGGTGTCCGTCTCTCATGGATGGCCTGGGATTTCAGAGCAGCAGGCGTGGGACCTGGTGCACAGGCACCTTTCAGGCAGTGAGGAATTCTGTAAGGTCACAGAGTAGGCTTGTCTTGAGAAGAAGCCGGCTCTCGCAGGTGCTCAAGTTCAGGTCCACGTGCAGAGGCACAGCTCACGGGCAGCAGCGTGCATGGGCATGACCCAGGCCCGCAACGGCCTCCCTGGTTTTCATACAGACCTCTAGAATGCTGTGCTCTCTGTGTGGGACAGACGGAGCCTTCAGATTCCCGCTGGGGGCCACCCACCCGGGCGGGGGTCTGGCCAGAGCCTGTCCTCCCCAGCCTGAGTGGGCTGGGTGGGCGCACATGGGGCGTGGTGACTTCTAACTCCATCAAGACACAGGCTGGGCTGGCCTTGTGCATTACGACGCCCCTGAGTGGCTCAGGGACAGTCTCTAGGTGACCCTGACACATCTCCAACTGTCACTCTCCCATACCACTGGACAGGTCTGGACTCCTGGCCCGGTGCGCCTCCCCGTGCTCCCTGGAGGATTCAGCTAGCTTCTGGTCGTTTCCCAGACCACAAACCTTACTCTGGGGTCTTGGGATGAAGTGAGGACCATGGTCGCCCCATGCTTCTACAGCTCCTGGGACATGCCCGCCTCCCTTGGGCTTGCTGTGTGGGTTTGGAGGCAGGATTCCTGAGGGAATCTGTGTTTGCTGGTGAATGAAGAAGCGGCAATGCTGAGTCCAGGGTGGAGCAGATACTCCCCGACCTGGGTCCAGGTCCCAGTCCCTCCAGGCCCCTGACACACAGCATTTGTAGACCTTTTACCTGGATGCTACCGCCAGGCCCTGTGCCAGGTCTGCCTCCACCATGGCTGAGCGAAGGGCGCAGGAGCGGGGGCGGGGGAGGGCGGGCTGGTGTCCTGGCAGAACCTGTGTCCAGGCTGGTCACTGGGCCATGAGCCCACCAAGCCAGACTCCTTGTTCTTCCCAGGGGGGTTAGTGGCATCCTCCAAACCTGAGGCCGGCGGGGACCCGTTTTCTGCACGTCTCCCGGGAGGGCCTGAGGCTTCTCACTGCCACAAGCTGGGAGGCATGGGGGTTCTCCTCTACGCTGTTCCCCGAGAGGTCGCTGGCTGAGAGGGTGGAAATACCACCCAGAGCCCTCTACGGCCGGACAGCCACCCACACTTCGGACCACTCCACAGCCCCACCCCTGCCCTCGCCTGTGGTGCCGAACAAGCCAGGACTTGAACCGCCAGGGCCAGGCGCCCTGGTGGGTAGGCCCGGCCCCAGGTGGCCGGGCACCGGCATGCACAGGGCTCTGGCCCTCTGCGGGAAGATGGCAGGGGTGACTAAATTGCCAGTCAGGCAGGAATCCCCCACCCCTTCGCTCCCCTCTGACCTGCTCCCCAAGTGCCTTCCCACGTGTGCCCTGGGCCCAGCCTCCTAACTTGCTCCTGCTCGGCCACCGCCCTGCTTCTCTCCCACCTGGAGGTCCAGGCTGGGCTTCCCGTACACTCTGACAGCAGCTCCTGCAGGCTTATCCTGTGGGACTGAAGGAAGTGTGGGGTCGCTGTGTGCCCTGGGGATTTCCTGAGCACCCCTCTGCACCGATTGTGTGTCCCATACAACTGCTTCCCCACCCCTCCGCACAGGTGTCTGCCACAGCACAGCCTGGGCAGGAGCCCAGAAGCCTTTTGTGCCTCAATCTGGGGCAGGGCCTCCCTGCCTGCAGTCCTGACCTCTTCCCCACCCCCTCAACTACAGGGAGCCCCCATGGGGACCCACTGCCCTCAGCCCACCCAGCAGTCACACCCTTGGCTGAGCTCCTACGGGGAGGGGGGAGGGGAGGAGGACCAGAGCCGGAGGGCCTGGGTTCTGGAGCTCACTGTGCAGCGTGGCAGAATGAAAACTGGAGAAGCCTCAGGAGGGGATGAGGTCCAATGCCTGATGCCCACTCGGGGCCCAGCCTGCCCTCTCCACACCGTGCAGGCCACTTCCAGACCACCAGGTCCCACAGACCCCCAACTCCAGATGGGGGGTGACCCTGTACCCACCAGGTCCCCCCAACACAGGATGCCAGTCCCGGTGCTGGAATCCAGATTGACTCTGAAGAAAAAATCTCTGCACCTATTTAGGTTGCTCATTATTTTTTGAAAGAGCTGAATGCTAAAAATAGCGCTGATGCATAACAAATGGGAGTCGTTATCTGACAGAACAGGGCTGCGGCTGGGGCCAGCGGAGCAGGACCAGGTGCGACCTGACCTCCCTCACAGAACCCAGGCCAGCCAGGGGGTAGAGGGCTGCTGAGGGGCAGATCTAGGGCCACAGGCAGCTCTTGCAGCAGCCCCAGAAATAAAACCAGATTAGCAGAGGATGGACACTACCGTCCTCTGGGCACTCAAATGGACAGTGAAGCCCTGGCTGGCCACAGGGCACCGGCAGACCAGACACCTAGGACTCATCCCCACGCTCCCTGAGGTTGGCCTCGCTGCCCTGGCCCATACGCAGATGGGTCTGTGAGGCGGGCAGGGCCCAGCAGCCTCATCTCTCCAGCTCAGGACATGAGCAGTCACTGTAGGCCACACCGCTGGAGTAGCCTGAGTGACCCTGGCTGATTTCTTCTGCAGTTTCCCAGATATCCAGAAAGAGATCCAGCCATGAAGCCGGAATGGGGGACTTCACAAGCAGACCATGTGCCAGGAGTGTGCCTGGCTGACACTATGTATCCCAGCGAGGATGGAGTTACCTTGGCCCCTTCCTTCGAATGCAAACCCGGCATCTGCTGGTCGTGCAGCCCAGGACCAAGCTTCTGTTCCAGTCAGTGGCTCTCTCTAGTCTCTGTCCAACTCTTTCTTTGGTATTGCAGCCCCTTGGGGTTCCATCTCTGACAGTGGGAGTCTCCCACAAGTAGTACTCTGACTCTGTGGTGCCCAGTCAGGGGCAGCATCTGGGCACCTGTCTCCTGGCTCTGTCTCGGCTGTACACAGTGACCAGGGCCTGAGTTTTGCCTGTTGCAGACCAAGCAGGCCCAGGCCACTGGCCTGAGGTCACCCAGGAAGTTCACACCTGGTCAGTAGGACAGGTGTCCACAGGTGACCCAGCCCTGTAGCCCATGCAGTGGGCGGGTCCTGGCGGCCTCAAGCAGCAGCACCGGGGAAGACCGGAGGCTCTAGGCCCTAGGGAGAAGACTCGATGCCCTGGCCCAGGCTCCCTTCTGATCTTCTTTTAGATGTCACCGCCATGGCCCCCGAATCCAGGTCAAGTTCAGTCCGTGCAGGGTGAAAAACTGAGAAAGAAATGGGTTACCCTGTGCCGGAGACAAGAGGTGGCACCCGTGCCGGAGACAAGAGGTGGCACCCGTGCCGGAGACAAGAGGTGGCACCCGTGCCGGACACAAGAGGTGGCACCCATGCCGGAGACCGCAACAGCCATCAGAAAATAGTTTAATTATGTACAGACCATCGTCAGCTGATCACAGAGGACATGAGCACACACCGGCTCTGAGAAGGAACAGAGGAGCAGTGCCACGGGCATGCGCCACCGCGGTGACAGCCACCAGACACCACGTAAAGCACGGGCTGTGACAGCTGTGGAGGGAGCAAAAAAATCAACACTTCTCTGGGACCAAAAGAAAAACGAAACAAAAATCAGAGCTTTGGAATGCATTCTCTCCTGGGCTGTGGACTGGCATCAATCCAGGACTAGTAAGGGACACTGGGGGCCGCCGGTCCGGCCCTGGGGCCTGGCCCCGGGCCACACCCGCCTCGGGCCAGGGGTGTCCCCGTCAGGCCAGCCAGCGGCCTTCGGCTCCGCTCCACAAGCTGCCTTGTGTTGCCACAGCCGTCAGATCTCAGAAGAGGGGCCTGGCGCCCTGGTTCTCAAACTCAGACCAGGCATCATTGAGCTCCATGAAGATCATCTTGGCATACTGCTCGTATGGCTGTCCTGTGGCCTGTGGGGGACAGGTCTGGAATGACCCACAGGGGCAGGGCAGGCAGGACCAACCCAGAACCACACTCCGGGAACTGCACGCTCACCTTGTCGGGGTGCACAACCAGCACTGCGCGGCGGTACTGCTTTTTCACCTGCTCTGGGGTCACCAGGTCAGCCATGCTCACGGGCGTCCAGCGGCTCTCCCCATCCCACAGCACCGTGTGCAGGGTGGACAGCAGGGCACGGATGTTCCTCTCCTTGCCTTCAATCCAGTCCAGGAGCTGGGAAGACACCAGCACACTGAGCCCTGGCTGCGGGGAGCTGTGAGAGGGCTCGCCTGCCCGCCATGGCAGCTGAGGTGGGTCACCACCCGGAGACCACTGGCCACCCCCAGAGGCTCCAGCCCAGCCCAGACAGGACAGGCCAGCTGCCTCAGCCCAACTGAGAGGCCTCTGCGGGCCAGACTTTCACTGAGGACACACACCTACGTCCACGGGCACGGGCTTCTCTGACCTATCACAGGGCCCAGGGTCCAGAGAGGACTTGTGAGTCCTTGGAGGTCTGTCAGGTGGTCCCTCAACATGGCTACACGGTGGCCTGCAGAGCTGACCTTCCACCCAAACCCACAACCTGTCCCAGGGCCCAAGTGGGATCCCTGACGTCCCCACAGTCAAATGTACTGGTCAGGACCTAAACCCCAACAGAAGCTGCTGTCCCGTCCAGCAGGCCAGCCCCCTGGCTCTGACAAGTGCCAGTCTGGCCCAGGCTCTCTCGTCAGCTCTGGGCAAAGAGGGGTTTCCACGATACCGTCATCCACCTCTGACCACCCAGCCCCCAGAGCTGCAGCTGTCCCGGCCTCAGCCCGGGAGCTCGCAGGCCGCCGGCCCACCTTCAGCTTGAGGGGGTCTGTGTCCCGGGCGAGGCCCTGCCTCCGCATCTCCGCCATGGTCCTCGGCCCCTTCCTGTCAGACCTGGAAAAGCCTTGACTCGGCAACAGGTCTTCAAAGTCATTCTCTGAGACCTTCGGCTTTTGAGCTGGAAAATAACAGACACCACTTAGAGAGACGCCAGCCAAGTCTCTCTGACCATTTCCACCCGCTTCTGAGGGCCTCTCTGGACAGAGTCGAAGGAAAACACAACCCAGGTTGTCTTCTAAAGACAGTGGGGAAGCTGTCCTAAGAGGACCTCAGCGATGCCTCCGACGATAGACACACCAGACCCATCTGGACACACGTCCTCCCCAGGGGCCTTAGGGGCCACCAAGAAGGCCGCTGTGCCCTGCTTCCCTGCCCTCCGGGTGCAAGACTCACCGAAGCTGGGGACCCGGACACCCCTCTCCTCTCGGCCCCCAATCACGCTGTAGTTGGTAGGGTAGTGAGGCTTTGGCTGTGCACCAGTTTTGGGGGGCAGCTTAGCTTGGGAGGGCCATGAGGGGCCCTGGGCTGTCGGCCGACTTGTCTGCCAGGTGCTACCACCCTTAGGAGAGGGGGCCGACTTGAGATTGAAGCCCCCCGGAGCAAACCCAGGTGAGCCTGCGAAGAGACCGTAAGACACTCGGCAAAGCATACGAACGAGGGACCACTGCTGTCTCCAACCCCCCCCCGCCCCCGGACAGGCACTGCCACCCACTGGGCCAGCCCCGCCAACGCGGCCCGTGCACAGGGGAAAGGCTGTCCGTCAGGTGGCCACTCCAGCACCACTTTTGAGGGCTAGGCACGCACTTCAAGGGGCTGAGCCCACGCCAGACACCAGGGCACCCTCCACCCACAGCAGCTCACTGCTTCCTCTTGGGTACTGCATTGTACCTCAATGTGAGATGTGGGGCTTGAACTCAAGACCTGGGCACTGTCCCTGAGCCTCTGTGCTCAAGGTGAGCGCTCTACCACTTAAGGCCCAACACCATTTCTGGTTTTTGAGCAGTTAATTGGAGATAGGAGTCTCACGGGGACTTTCCTGCCTGGGCTGGTTTTGAACTGAGATCCTCAGATCTCAGCCTCCTGAGTAGCTAGGATGACAGGCGTGAGCCACTGGCACCCGGCTATTATTCATGGATTTTTGACAAATCCAAGTTCCTTTCTCTGGGGGTAAATGCCAGGGTCCTGTGGTAGCTGGATGTTGGATTCTGAAAGGAACTGATCAAGGGCGGCCTTATGGTTTCAGACCCTTGTTGGGCAGTTGCTCAAGGTGACCAGCCCGATCTCCATGGCTGGGCTGTCACTGGCCTGCACCTGGGCACTGCTTCTGCTGGAATCCTTCCCCAATCTTCACGTCTTCTCACCGGATCGTTTGTCAGATGTGTGTTGTGAAAGTATATCCTCCCTCGGTATCATTTTGATGTTGGAAATTTTTTTTGGGGGGGGGCGGTGGTCGTGGGGCCTGAACTCTGGGCCTGGGTGCTGTCCCTCACCTCTTCCCCTCAAGGCTGGTGTTCTACCACTCAAGCCATAGCGCCACTTCTGGCTGAGGAATCGAACCCAAGGCCTCATGCATGCAAGGAAAGCACTCTAACCACTAAGCCACCTCCCCAGCCCAACCTCGGTGTCATTTTGAGTCTGGAAGCTTTCTACTGTGGGCAGGGCAGCTAGCTCTGTTCTAGTGTCCTGCCTTCCACAGCCACTGCTTGAATAGCTTTTGAAATGAGTTAGTCTTTCTTATGTGGGTTCTTGATTCTGTCCACTGCTCTGTGGCTGGTCCCCTCCATACTAGTCTGGCTCTGGAAGTCACTTTTCCCACTTAACTCTTCCACTTACTATTCTAGCCTTTTCAAGTAAACTGACAGTAAGCTTGGCAGGAGCTACAAAAGCCCTTGGTTCAGAGAACACGGGCAGAGAAGTATTTCCCCGTGGCTATGTGCTGATCTATGAGCGTGGTCTGTGTCGCTGTCATTCTCAATCTCTTCTTCTGTAATTTTCCCACCTAGGTAGGAGCTGTATGTACTTCGTTAGGTTTCTTTGTTCCTGTTTGTGTGTCCCAGGACGAGGGAGGGACTGAACTCGGGGCCTTGTGCTCAGCTTGTCTGCTCATGGCTGGCACTCTACCACATAAGCCACATCTCCACTGGAAGTTTTTTACAATGGTACTGTTTTTAGGTTTGGTTTTCTGCGCCATTGAAAGTGAGTAGAACTACGAGAGATTTTTGTGCTTTGACCTTGTATTCTGTTGAATCCTTGCCTTCTTGTATCCTTGGTGAACAACAGCTCTAAAGACTTCCACGGATCCTTTCGGTTACTATACAATCATGCCATTTTATTTTTTCCTCCCAGTATAAGTGGGAATGGCAGGACAGGCTGCCTTCCTCTATCCTCAGTGCCTTCCATCCTTTGCCGGCAGGTTCGGCCACTGCGCCTGCTCTGGAGACAGCTCCCTGTCACGTCTGCAGAGCGCCGTGGCGAGGCACTGGACTTGCATCGCTGAGACAGTCACGGGAGATTCATTCATTGATTCTGGAGTGCTGAACCAGTCTTGTACTCCTAGAGTAACCCCTGTGGGAGCAACGCTGCTATTTTTATGTGGTGTGTCTGTGTGTCTCAAGGACAGGCCGTGGTCTCTGTTGGTCTTGGCACTGGTGCTTTGTAAAATCAGCAGAAAACAGTGCCTTCTTCAGGTTCTCCATAGATGGAGTGCAACATTTGGCAAAACACTTCAGTGAGTTCAGCGGGGTCTAGAGACTTCCCTTTTCCCCAGGGACCTTTTACTAGGATGTCCTTTTCGTAGCACTTCACACGGTGTCCGTGGTGCCAATGTGCAGACGCTTGCTTCCGTCTCCTTGGAGCCAGGCTCCCCCAGCCACCTGTGCTCTCTCTTCCAGTCAGTCTTAGAAATTGGTCAGTGCCATCAATCTTTGCAAAGAATGAGCCGTTTCACTGATTTAAAAGAATATATGCCCTTCCTTTTGTTTGCTTTGGGTTTATTTTGCTCTTTTTCAACCTTAAGATGAGAACTCTCATTATTGGTTTATTTTGTTGGTCCTGGGGCTTGAACTCAGAGCCTGGGCACTGTCCTTAAGCTTTCTTTGCTCAAGGCTAGCATTCTACCACTTGAGCTACAGTGCCACTTCTGGCTATTTCTGCTTATGGGGTTCTAAGGAATCAAACCTAGGGTTTCATGCATGCTAGGCAAGCGCTCTACCACTAAGCCACATTCCCAGCCCAAGAACTCTCATTATTAAGAGATGTTTCATCTTCCTGGATTTTATCTCCATTCACCCCAATGCACTGTTCTGCTTCTCTGGGTTTCCCTTGCATTATTCACGGTGTCTATCCCTTTCATGGTGAAGAGGTTCTGTGATTTTATCACCATTAATTTCCAATTTGATTCCACAATGGCCAAAAAGCATGCTGTGATTCCATTTTTTTGTCTTGGTAGAGGCTACCTGGGGTCACGGAGAGGACCTGTGGAGCCTGTTGACAGCCAGGGAGATTTTGCTAGGGCTGGTGTGGGCTGCTGGCAGCACTGCCTGTGATGTCAAGTCTTCGCTGCTTCAACCTGGCTTTGCTCTCAGGGCATGAGAGAGGATCTTGGGCTGCCTGAAGGTGAAGGCTAGCTCTGTCCAAACAGATGACCTGGTCCTGAGAGGTCACCCAACAACCTTCAGAGGGCACCGTCTCTCCATGGGCAGGCCTTAGCAGCCTCTCTGCTCAGACCAGTGCCCCAGCCACACAGTGAAGGCAAGGGACAGTAGCCAGAGGCTCTGAAACAGCAGCAGAACAAGAGGAACAAGAGAACAGAGGACGCAGCAAGATCTAGGAGGAGGAGGAAGAGAGGAGCAGCGAGGAGGAAGAGGAGTGGAGATGGGCAGGGGCCAGCACTGAAGAAGAGGGGATTTAAGAGGATCAGAAAACCAAACACAATGGGTTTCTCAGAAAGGGGTGTCAAGAGGTTGGTGTGGGACCTGCAGGGAGAGCTGAGCCCACAGCCCCCCCAGGGGAGGCTAGGAGAGGCCGTGACACAGGGCAGGTGCCAGAGCCAGCCAGTCAGCACCAACACACATCCAAGTACAGGAGGAGGAGTGGGTGAAAGGCACGAAACAAACCTGGAAACTAAACAGTCATTCTCTACTTGGGAAACCAGAAACAGGATAAGAACTGCCTCCATTTTGCATTGCCTCCTTTGCTTGGAGCCGTTCTTTCCTGCAGCTTCCTTGGATTCCAGGAGGAGGGGACTGATGGACAAACATTTCCTGACAAGAACTGAGTCTGCTGCTCAGGCAGCAGCAATGTTGTCTTCACACTCAGACAATGAGCAACCTGACCATACCTTTGACCCCACATGCCCAATACATACACATCTCTCTCTCTGAGCTCCACTTCTCTAGTTACCTAAAGCTTACATCCAGCAAATGCTTACTCCTCCTGTACAGCATGACCATGCTGAGTAAATCCTTTCCCGACTTTTCACCCCTACTATTTGCTGTCTTTGGGGTGAGTGGCCGGACCTAAGTCAGGCTCCTCTCTTAGACAGAGTGCAGGGCTCCAGGGAGCTACACCCAGAGGCAGCCTTGATGTGTGTGGTGGAGCAGTCTGAGGGTCTGGCCAGGCCCAGGCAGGCATGGAAGCTCATGGTAGCTCCGAGAAGCCAGGCAGAGCCTGACCCTCTCCTAGGCGGCTGCTAGGCATCCTGGCACAGTTTTTTTTTTTTTCCCCAGTTGGTCAGGTTTTTTTTTTCC
The DNA here is from genome assembly GCF_000151885.1 of Dipodomys ordii. NCBI lineage: Eukaryota > Metazoa > Chordata > Mammalia > Rodentia > Heteromyidae > Dipodomys > Dipodomys ordii. The sequence continues at coordinate 281,376 of NW_012267287.1, forward strand.
CAGTTGGTCGTGGGGCCTGAACTCTGGGCCTGGGCGCTGTCCCTCAGCTCTTCAGCTCAAGGCTAGCGCTCTACCACTTGAGCCACAGCACCACTTCCTGCTTTATCTGCTTATGTGGTGCTGAGGAATCGAACCCAGGGCCTCATGTATGCTAAGGCAAGCGCTCTACCACTGAGCCGCCTTCCCGGCCCCTGGCACAGATCGTGACTCCTTTATGCCCAACGGTCCTGTTGCTGCCATGAAGCCTTGGGGCAGTACCCGTGCAGCAACTTCTGGCTTTAGCCAGTGCCTAGACTGGGAGCAGAGGCAGATCACCAGGCCCAGGCCTGGGACCCTGGTGCATTTACACACACAGCCGCCCTCCCTCCCCCCTGCCACATCACCTTGTACACCAGAGCCCAGGTCCCCAAGGTCAGCAAATGGGTCCAGACTCTGAGGCTTAGTCTGGCTGGGCTGGGGGCCAGGAGGGGCTGGCTGACCTCCAGGAGAGAAGAGGGCGCCTAGGAAAGGGACAGAGAATTAGACTGATGGCACCAGCAGTGAAATGTAACCTCCAGAGCTCCCCCCCCCCCATGCCTCCTGAGTCTGGCCGCTGCTGCCCTGGGTGGCAGCCCCCAGCACACCCCCACCGAGCTCAGCTGTCTCCAGTGTCTCTAGTGCACATACCATACCATACCTTATAGGAAACACCTGAAAACCGAGAGAGGCCCGCTACACTGCTCTGCTTCCCCAGCGCCACTTGCTGACGTGTGTCTAAACTGCGAGTGCTCTTGATCACACTGCGCATCACAGTGCACACTTGAGAATATCAACTATGAAACTGTAAAATAGTTAAATTGTTGTGTGGCTACTTATGACACATTATACAATTATCAAAAATAATGGTTGTTCAGGCCAGGCATGGTGCTGGCTCCCTTCCCATCACAACTCTAATTCAAAGGTAGAGCTTGGGAAGATCATGGTTTGATCTGCCTGGAAAAAATTAACACCACCAGCCGGGCTCTGGTGGCTCACGCCTGTAACCCTAGCTACTCAGGAGGCTGAGATCTGAGGATCAAAGCCAGCCCAGGCAGGAAAGTCTGTGAGACTTTTTTTTTTTTTTGGTGAGACTCTTATCTCCAATAAACCACTGGAAAACCAGAGGTGGTGCTGTGGCTCAAGCGGTAGAGCGCTCACCTTGAGCTGAAGAGTGCAGGGACAGCGCCCAGGCCCAGAATTCAAGCCCCACGACCGACAAAAAAAAAAAACAACAAAAAACAAAAACAAAAACCCCACACCACCTTAGCTCCACCAACAAGCCAGGCATACACACACACACACACACACACACACACACACATATATGTATGTATTCCTATATATACATAATGGACATATATACACATATAGGGCTCTCTATATAATCCCAGCTATGCAGGAGGTACAGCCGGAAGGACCATGGCCTGTGGTAGAGGCCAGGCCCAGAGACAAAAACATAAGATCTTATTTTAAAAACAACTAAAGCTATAAAGCACCAGAATCGTGGCTCAAGTGGAAGAGCATCTACCTAGCAAGCTTGAAGTAGGCCCTGAGTTAAAAATCTCAGTACTACCATAAAAAGCCATGATGACTACTTACACATAAAGAGCTCTCATGAAACAACAAAAAAGAATTTCCTATGTGAAAAAGGAGAATAGAATATGAATCTTGAAAAGAAATACAAATAACTAAAAAAAAAATCACAGTCAACTACAATTGTAACAAAGGAACACAAATTAGAAGTACTGATGAGCTAGTAAATGGGTAAAATGTTTAAAAAGTTATCAGCCAATCTTGGTGAAAATGAAGGCTAGGAGTTGCTTCTGTGCAAGTAAGAATACTGAATCAACAGGGATGGGTGTCCAAGCCCTGTAAACAGGATTGTGTTGGACCAGAAGATGCCAGCAAAGTGAGAATTACAGAAGCTCATAAATGTGAACCATTCCATCAAATTCATGTCCCAGACAAGGTATGTGATATCGATCATGGCGCAGAGGGGACACAGCCCGGCCTTCCAGGTATCCTTTGGAGATGCAGAGCTGCCACAGGTCACAGAAAAACACAGAGGTGTGATGTGGGCAAACAGCGCACTGACTGTACTCAGGGTGCAGTTTCCAAGCACATTCAATGCAAGGGGTCCAAAGGCCTAACTCCTCTGAACAGCTAATGAATGCCAGGGAGCAGCAAAAGGGGTTTGTTTGTTGTTTTTTTGGTGGGGAGGAGCCAGATAGTCATTATAATCCATGTATGTTATGTAAAAGTGGTGGAACTACGCAACTTGCAGGGTGGGGCGGGAAGGGGACAGAACAAGGGAAGGAGTGGCAAAGATCAAGATGCATTGTTCTCGCAATCAAGTATAACTACTTACTCGTACCTTTTAAGGCACTCAAGGAGAGAAAGGGCCTTCCAGCAGGGACTGTCTACTCTCCAATCAAACACCAGACAGCTCTGCAGCCACCACAAGCAATCTTAAGGCTGGCAGCAGACATGCAGGCACCTGGGAACAGGCCCAGCAGCCAACCTTTCTCTTCTAGGGCACGTCACGTAAATGGCCACAGGTGAATGACTGGGAGTCCAGCTTCCCGTGGGCCAGGGGTCATACCTTCTGGAGTGGGTGTAGGGCCCGGCCCAGGCCCCGGGGCCTCTGTCCAGGCCTCCCACCCTCCCAGCAGCTCTGGGTGGCTGGAGCAGGCTGTCACCCTGCTGGGCTCTGACGGAAGATCCCCTGCAAAGCCGAAGGAGTACGGAGTGTGGCGCATCTGCAGTTCACCCAGGTCCTCTTCTACACAAACCGTAGGTGAACGCCAGCTATCCTGGGGAACCCTGAGGAGGCCCCGCTGGGGCTGCTGTGTACACTCCAGAGAGGAAGGCTAGCGCTAAAATGAGGCATTGCCAGCCCTCCTGAAGATCACCACACAGCCACTAATGGCCAGGGGGGAGAGAAGGGGCAGAATGTGGCCACGCCACAGGCCAGCGACGGGAAGCCAGCTGTCTACAGGAAGCGTGCGACGTCCCAGACGTCCCTCAGCATCCCCATGGTGGGCGATGCCCACCCTCTTCCTGGAACCTGGGGCAGTCCTGTCCCCACCGGGACAGAGTGGCTGTGGACTGGCTCTGGCCAACAAGAGACCCATGGTGGTCTGTGACCCCCAAGGACACATCCTGGCCTGCTGCCCAGTGCTCAGAATGACGCTTCCTCTTCATAGTCTCTGGCTACATGGCCTGGCCCGCTGCTCCAGGCCTAGCCCTCCCCACAGCCTCCTCCCTCCCTCTTCCCAGCCGCTGGCTCCTGGACCCCAGCCTCCCACCCCCATCATAGCCTCAGGCAGAGGTGACCCAGAACCTGTTCCCAGGTTTGAACGGACAGCTAGGAGAGACAAGGGAAAGGCACCAGAGTCCTAACCTCAACAGCCAAAGGCGTTGTAAAAGCTCAGAGAGGCAAAGGCCTTGTGTGTAGCCCAGAGCTGGCCCCTCCCTGCCCACCACTCCAGAGTGGCCACCAGGGGGCTGTCTAAAGCAGCAACTCCAGAAGGACACTCACCTAGAAGCAGGAAGGCAGTGCTGCAGGCTGGGGGTGGGGCGCTGTGCGTGGAGGGAAAAGCAGGCAAGGCCGAGGCTGCAGTGGAGTCGGAGCTGAGAAAGTTGCCGAAGAGATCAGGCTCGGAGCAGGGTTGGGTGTTGGCGACGGACGGTACCACAAGTGGGTCAAATGGGTCAGCTAGGAGAGACGGGCAGGGAAGGGGGGCAGCAGGGCATTAGGGGCAAGCAATGCTCAGGGGCCCAGCTTCCCGCCCTGAGGCTTCCGCCCTCCGTGGGAAAATGGCCTCCAGGAGGTGCGCCCCGGCCACCACGCTGCCCTCCAGGGGCACACCAGTAGCATGGCGACATAGCAGCACCCACAAAGGTGCGGCTGCTGGTCCCCGGCCTGGGGGCTCGTTGCAGGCGCAGCTTCTCCCGGGGCCTGGGTAACAGCCACCGTCCCCTCCGGCCTGGCGGAGCGGCTAGGCCCCACTCACACTGCAGAACAGAAGTGCATACCAGCGGCAGGGGCCCCTCCTTGTGGGGCGCTCTGCACGCTCAGGGGGGGAGCTGGGCTGGCCAAGAGCAGGGGGGCTCCACCGTCAAGAAGGTCCCCCGGGGGCCCGATGGGGGCAGACTCGGGGGGCCCAAGGAGGCAGCTGAGCAGGTCAGTGTTGCTGGAGGGGGCCCCGCAGGCCTGGGAGGGGGCGGCAGGCCCAGGGTCCGCCTCTGAGTGCAGCCCCAAGAGGTCGACGCCCTCTTCTTGAGACTGAGGCTTCTGTGGTGTGGCCGCTGTGGCTGCCTCAAATATCAAGTCTTGTTGTCCGGCCGTGGCTGCCGGGCCTGGTGTGTCCTCAGCAGCCCCTGGCTGCTGGTCCCTGCAGGGGGACGGGGACCCCTCCCCCCCGTCGGAGGCTTCGCTTCCATCTCCGTCTAGAATCAGGGCAGAGTGACTCTCCTTAGGAGAGGTGCTTTCTGTACCCGTCTCTGGTTCTCTTTCCTCTGTGAAAGAAAACAAAACCTTAGGTGGGTGCGTAAATCCTCAGGGTGTGTGGCTGGCAGAGGATGCTCTCTGAGCAGGGGTCACAGGGTCAGCCCCGGCCCCCAGGTCTACCCACAGCCATCCCCGGCCTTGGTGCTCACGTCACACTGAGCACCTTCACGGCCCTGGCCAGCACCACCCGGCCTCCAGCCGGCCATGGAGGTGCTCCCAGGTCGCGGGCTGTGCAGCAGCTTCCACGGGTCCAGCTCCAGTACTGCAGGTGCACCTTGGGGGCGCTCTGCAAATCGGTCTGGCAGGGTGCATACGGCAGCACAGGCTAGCCCCGCATCCCCTGGGATGTCAGGGAAAGTCCTTGGGGTGAGGGGTCGAGGTAAAGAGGTTGGAGCAGCAATCAGACTGTGGGGCCTGGGAGCACAGAGGGGCTGGGCGGGGAGACGGCCGGGTAAGGACCCCTGCCCTCACAACCTGGTCACCCTGCTCAGGCCAGCCTTGCCCCAGCGAGACCTCCTGGGCGTTAACAAGGTGAGCTCTCTACGGAGGGCCTTGGTTGCAAATGGTTTCAGTAAAGGGCTGGGTAGCCGTATTTTTTCCCCACCCTTAAAAGTGTTTTTTTTTTTTTGGTTGTTTTGTTTTTGTTTTTTGGTGCCAGTAATAGAGCTTGCGCTCAAGGCCTGAATGCTATTCTTTAGTTTTTTTTCCACTGAAGGTGGTACTCTACCACTTGAGCCACACCTCACTCCCGGCTTTTTGGTGGTTAGCTGTAGGTAAGTGTTTCACAGACTTCTTGTCTGGGCTGGCTTTGAACTGCAATCCTCAGATCTAGCCTCCTGCGTAGCCAGGACTGCAGGTGAGGGCTCTGCAGCCCTTCTGAAGAAGCCGTGGCCGTCCCTGCACATCACTGGGCAGGGACCCCACTCAGGACCCTACATCTGTGTGGCAGGCAGAGCCTGCTGCCAGAGCCGCTTCTGGTGACCGGTGAGCTCCAGTCTCACCCTGCGCCTACCCTGCCAGTCCAGCGTGTGGAGGAAGTGGTTGGCGTCTGTGCTGCTGCTCTGCGGAGAGTCTGGCTCTGTGACCTCAGCCTCCGGAGACCCCGTCTCAGCGTCGTACTGGGCGGTGGAGCCCGGCTGTCTGGGGAGCTCCGGCTTCCCTGCCAGGAGAAGGGCTGGCGTCAGGCCACCTGAGCCAGTGCCACAGCCCAGGCGGAGCCCCAAGGCAAGCCTTCAGGGCAGGCCCGGCCAGGGAGGCCCCACGGCCAAGTGTGAGTACTCCTGCACCCTCTCAGATACTTCGTTAGACTGCATAGGCACACACATACACAGCACGCTTGCACTCACATGCACACACACATACATACACACGCAAGTCCCTTTCAAGATTACTTAACTGTCCTCAGATAAGAAAAGCAAAAGGTGCAAGCATGGCAAACATGCAAACCATGGCAAAGACGTGCGGTGGGCAGCAGGTGCTGCCGCAAGCCCCACCTGCTTTGCTCGAGGTACTTTGACTATGCTTTTTGGAACTGCTCTGAAATAAGGAAAAGAGACATCCATGCTGAGCAGAGGCCACCACCAAGAGCCAAGGGTACCAAGGCCAAGCGTCCCCACCCCTGAGGTCACATTTGCTTATTTACTTAGTGCCAGTCCTGTAGCTTGAACTCAGAGCCTGGACACTCTCTCTTGAGCTTTTTTAAAAGCTCAAGGCTAGTGCTCTACCACCTGAGCTACAGCTCCACTTCTGGCTTTACTGGTGGTTAATTGGAGATAAAAGTCTCATGGATTTTCCTGCCCATGCTGGCTTTGAACCTGATTCTCAGATCCCTACCACCTCAAGGTCACATTTAAATGGCTGTGAATCTCTAATAAGGACCTTGAGTCAGCAAGTATACAAACGTAGCCCTGAGGAAGTTCCTCTTGGAGCATCACAGGCCTAGCCCCACAGCCCCAAGGGCTCACAAACCTACAAAGAGCCACAAGAATGGGTTTCCCAGCTTGGCACCTGAGTGGGTGAGATCTGTGCTGGGGCCACGTGGCCAGGTTGTGTGGTGGGCGTGCGGGAGGCCAGGGCGGCCGGGGAGGTGGAGCAGCGTTCAGGATCCTAGAACTGAAGGCCTCCTTTTCTTGATGCCACTACTACACCTTTGTCAACAGTGAACGCCACCTCGGTAGCTCCTACCCTGAACAGAGTTTAGGGGTAGGTACCTGGGGCAGGGACAGGGTGCTGCCTGGCTTAGCTCATCCCCCTCAGAACTCCCCAAGAAGTCACGGGCCTTACCAAATTTAGACAGGATGTCCTGCTGTTCCTCTCGGCTGGAGAATAGGATCTTGGGGTTCAGCCCCCTCAGGCTGGCACTCTCCCATGGCGGGGCCTCTCGGCTGGGCCTGTCCCTGGACTCCACCTCCACTTCCAAGTTCACCTGAAACAAGTCTGGATACTTTTCCTGAATGTCGCATGCGTCCAGGTCGTATCTGCAGACAGGGAATGGATGCAAGTGAGAACAGTCTCCTTAAGGAGCCCAGTGTCTTGGCCTCCAAGAAAGGGATGTGCTCAGAACCCGCAGCATCAGTGCGAAGGCAGCTGGCGTGCACGTTTCCTCCCCCCCCCCCCCCGGGACTCCAGCAGGGCTGGTGCAGCCCGGCTTCCCAGCCTCCCTGGCCCCAAGGCAGGGCTTTCTCCAGCTGTTAACATTATGAGTACTGGGCTGGGTCCCTGTGCACCGTGAGTCCTCTGGAGGACAGGCACGTAAATGTGACCAGAGCAGACAGAAAGGCTACCAGTGTCACAACTCTTAGAGCAGGCAGCAGGCTACATGTCCATCCTGACAAAGGGCTCCAGGCCACGCCCCCCACCCCTTCCCAACCGTACCTGCACTGAAGAATCTTAGCTGGTTCATATTCAGGTACTCTGAAAGCTTAAATGCATTTTCCCCATAAAAATACAATGTCTACCCTGGCAAAAATCCCTAACGATGATCAGATGGCCATAAAACCAAGACTCCTGGCATTTAGTTGCCGGGGTCTCGAAGAAGGAGGCAGCAGGATCTGCCTAGATCTACCTGCCTTAGGAAACAGAGGGGCAGGAAGGCAGCAGAGTGAGACGCTCAGGGTCTCCAGAAGCCACGGGCAGCAGTCCAGCAGCGTGAGAGGTGACAAGCCCCCCGGAGGACTCTGTGGTCAGGGACCCCGGCCATACGGCTGAATTCTTCCTGCGTGGCAGCTCTGCAGCTGACACAGACACGGCCTTTAGCTGTGCATGCATGCCACCCAGCGTCTCTGTGCAGCACCCTGGAGCCTCATATAAACCAAAACAACAAACCCACAAAACAAACAGGGCGGTGTTGGCTGGCCCCAGGAAAACCAGGTGATGAGGGGCCACCTACTCTCAGTCTGTGGGCTCCTCTGTGACAACACTAGACAAGGAGGGTGGGGTGGCCAGGGTGTGGCAGTTCACGTGGCAAAGCCCAGCTTTGCAAGTGGTGTGCTGTGGGCTGCAGCTGCGTGAGACGCCGGTGCGCCCAGCCCTCTGCACACAGGAGGCACGGGATGGAGGGAGAAGGCAGAAGTTTCCCTCCCTGTGTGTGAAGCTGGAAGACAACTTGAGGACAGCACCTGGCCAGGCAGAGCAGTCAACGTAGAACTGCAGTAACAGATGGCTGAGACAGATTCTCCATCAACAAGAAGGGAGAGAGGAGAGGGGCTGGAGGTCCATGCAGGGTGACATGTGTGATCAACAGGCTTAGCCCCAGGCTGGTGGACAGCAGCTCTGGGCACTGCCCCCTGCTTCCCTGCCCTAGCTGGCCCTGTCCAATGCACTCAGCCAGGCCAGTGAGGACACAATGGGGTCTGTGAGCAGTGAGTGTAGCACCCGAGGGCCAAGCCTCAGAAGACAGAGCTTCCACGCCCAGTGGAAGGGCACCCACGGGGCTTCGGTCAACACGTCCTCACTGCCACAGCGCACCGAAGCCCTCTGGAGCCTTCCGGTCGCTGAGGACACCCACAGAGCCTCATCTGATGCTGTGTGCATACGGAGCCCTGGCACACTACGCACACCTCACGGACCCTCCCTCCCCTCCTGCTCCAAATGCTGAGTGCACGTGGAGCGTGGGCTTGCCACGCACCCTCCGCTCGGCCCTCATCATGGCGGTGCTACAGTGCCATCACAGTGGGCTTGGTGCTGGTGCAGCTGGTATATTCAATAACCACATTTGAACGCGCTCCTCCAAACCCACAATGAAAACCCCAAACAAGAAAAAGCTCACATTTTGAACTGTACAATTCAGGTCAACAGTCTCATGCTGTCTAAACATCCTGACTGACTTGTTCTACCAGACAAGGAAGGAGATGGCACTGGCCAGGGTCTGGCCCTCCTGCTTTTTTTTGTTTTGTTTTTTGGGTCCAGTCGTGGTGCCTGAACTCTGGGTCTGGGTGCTGTCCCTCAGCTCTTCAGCTCAAGGCTAGCGCTCTACCACTTCTGGCTTTTTTCTTTTTGCTTATGTGGTGCTGAGGAATCAAACCCAGGGCCTCATGCATGCAAGGCAAGCGCTCTACCACTGAGCCACCTTCCCAGCCCCTGCTTTTGTTTTTTTGTGTGTGCTGGTTTGCTCATAGCTGGTACCCTATACTTGAACTGTGCCTCCAGGCTGGCATTTTGTCATTAGAGAAAACTCTCAAGACTTTCCTGCCCAGCTTGGCTGTGAACTGTGATCCCTAGATCTCAGCCTCCTGAGTAGCTAGGATTACAGGCCTGAGCCATCAGTGCCTGGCTCTCATTTTTTTTTTGGTCAGTCATGGGGCTTGAACTCAGGGCCTGGTGCTGTCCCTCAGCTCTTCAGCTCAAGGCTAGTGCTCTGCCACTTGAGCCACAGCACCACTTCCAGTTTTCTGGTGGTTCATTGGAGATAGTGTATCTCACAGATATTCCTGCCCAGGCTTGCAGTCCTCAGATCTCAGCCTCCTGAGTAGCTAGGGTGACAGGTGTGAGCCACCACCAGCCCCTCACTTGTTTTAACAAGCTTAACTGTCCTTTTTCATTGGCAGCAATTGGTCCTCATTCAGGATAAGGACTGATGTATTGGGTTAAGTCTACCAGTGTGTGGCTTCTTTTCTACCTGTCTACTCCGGTTCTATATCTTCATTTCTCTGTTCCTATCTGGGTCAATCGCATGCTCTGTGCTCCATCTTCTCATCTATCAGCTCTTTCTCACTGTCCTGGGATTTCAACGTGTGTCCTTGACCTGGAGGAGTGTGAAACTGGCACACATTCATTCCAGTGACTTCTGAGCCAGGGGCTAGCGTGGGAGCCCCCTACCAGGCACAAATCCTCGTTGGCAGTCACAGACCTTAAATCTGATAGTATGTGATTACTGAGGTTTCAGCTTCTTGGCACACACTTTAACTTTACCTACAATGTGCATTTCTGTCTTCCTCACATCTCCGTTGTGTGGTGTCAGGCATGCTGCTACATTGTTCTCTAACAGAAGCTAGGAACCCATCTTTCTCTGGGACACTAGAACTGAATTTAGTAATTGTTAATAGTACTGTGAAATAATCATAGTTACTGACAAACTTTTGTTCTAAGTGCTATACAGAAAGCTTATTTTCCTTTAGGTGTGCTGAGATGCTGCAGGCTGGGGACGGGTGACTTAATGACGGCATCCGGCTCCTCTGGAAATCGCCTACCTCTACCACAGGATGCCTGCGGCGCGGCCAGACGTCCCTAAGTGCAACGCCAGTTCCAGCAGACCCCACTTCAGGAGAGGGCTTGTACTGAACGTTGTGTGTGTGTGTGTGTGCGCGCATGCACACACACACGCACGTGCGCTGGTCCTGAGCCTTGAACTCAGGGACTGGCACTGTCCCTTAGCTTTTTTGCTCAAGCCTGGCACTCTATCACCTAACCACTTATTGGTGGTGAATTGAAGTTAAGACTCTCACAGACTTTCCTGCCCAGGCTGACTTTGAACCATGAACCTCTAAGCCTTTTTAGTAGCTAGAATTACAGGCATGAGCTACCGGAGTCCAGCTTTTCTATGTACTCTTAAATACACTGGTTGGTTTGTTTTTTGGTGATGTAACAGCACCATTGTGGAGAACACAGGCTTATTCTGCTCAGGGTCTGAGGGCTAGGAAGTCAGAGACTGGTGGGGGTGCTAACTAGGGCTTGGCAGTGCCCTGAGGCTACAGCGTCCAGCCCCAGCCTCTCCTTCCCCTAGGAAGCCATCCCAGGGCTCAGGACCTCAACCACTGCTACCTGATTTAACCCAGTCAATTCCAACAGGAAACTGTTTCCACCCTCTCCATACATCAAGATGGGAGTTTATCCCCCATCATGAGTTTTGGTGGAAACAGTCAAGCAATAACAATGCTAATCACAGCTACCAAAAGTTTCTGTTTTCTAATTTCTAAGATCTGAATCAGACCTCCCACCTGCCTGTTCCTCTTGGTTTTCAAACATTAAGTCTCTAAAGTAATTTTTTAAAGTATGCCTCCATAGTGGTTGAAAACTAAAAACTTCCAGGTTAAAAAGAGAGACAGAAAAAGAGATTCAGGCACTAGTGGCTCATATCTGTAATCTTAGTACTCAGGAGGCTGAGATTTTAGGATCACGGTTTGAAGCCAGCTTGGGCAGCAAAGTCTGTGAGACTCTTATCTCCAATAAATCACTCAAAAAAAGCCTGAAGTAGAGCAGTGGCTCAAGTGGTAGAGTACTAGACGAGCAAATAAAGCTCAGGGATAGCACCTATGCCCTGAGTTCAAGCCCCAGGACCAGTAACAAAAAGTGTGTGTGCTGGGAGACAACAACAACAATATGAAAGATGTACATCAACATGAACATAAGAGGGAGTAACACATATGAACCTTGGGATGCGTCACCTCCATCTCCTGGCCCCGGACCCATGGCAAGCCCTGAAGGGCAGGAGACAGGAACTCCTGCAACTCTCTGCTCACTGCTGGGACAGCACTCCATCTGCTCAGGCTCTAAGTACATAGATGATGGAGTAGACACAAACACCCAAGTCTGGAAACACAAATCTTGCTGTTCGTAGGCCATGGGTTACTACTTACTAGTCACCGAGGTTGGCATTCAGTATCCAAGCCACCTACAGGATTGCTCCTCCTGGCTGTGCTTGCTACGTTTGTCTCTAAAAGCAGAGACTTCCACATGGAAGGACCAGTAGCTTCCTCCAAGTACAGTGCCAAAAGAGTAATGTACACACAGCAGGGCCTCAGAGAGTATGTGGTAGACTTGCCCTCTCCCTGGCCATGTTCTAGGTGGAAAGTACTGGATCAGTACAAAGGTATTTGGGCACCAAGTGGAGGCCACTGGGCCTAAGGAGTCTTGAAAGCAGAGGCCAGATGGCTCTAGGCAGGGAAGGGTCTGGTTTGGGTCACAGATGCCTCTCATGGCAGCACACAAGTCTCTGACACACCTAAGTGCACACGCCCACCAGTCACAGCCCCTGGTCCCCGGCCCTCTGACAGACCTAAGTGCACAGGCCCACCGGCCCCCAGCCCCTGGCCCTCTGACACACCTAAGTGCACAGGCCCACCGGTCCCCGGCCCTCTGACACACCTAAGTGCACAGGCCCACAGGTCCCCAGCCCCCGGCCCTCTGACACACCTAAGTGCACAGGCCCACCGGTCCCCGGTCCTCTGACACACTTCTAAGTGCACAGGCCCACCAGTCCCCAGCCCCTGGTCCCCGGCCCTCTGACACACCTAAGTGCACAGGCCTACCAGTCCCCGGCCCCTGGTCCCCGGCCCTCTGACACACCTAAGTGCACAGGCCCACCAGTCCCCAGCCCCTGGTCCCCGGCCCTCTGACACACCTAAGTGCAGAGGCCCACCAGTCCCCGGCCCCTGGTCCCCGGCCCTCTGACACACCTAAGTGCACAGGCCCACCGGTCCCCGGGCCCTCTGACACACCTAAGTGCACCGGCCCACCGGTTCCCCGGCCCTCTGACACACCTAAGTGCACAGGCCCACCGGTCCCCGGCCCTCTGACACACCTAAGTGCACCGGCCCACCGGTCCCCGGCCCTCTGACACACCTAAGTGCACCGGTCCCCGGCTCCCTGACACACCTAAGTGCACAGGCCCCCGGCCCTCTGACACACCTAAGTGCACCGGCCCCCGCCCCTCTGACACACCTAAGTGCACCGGCCCACCGGTCCCGGCCCTCTGACACACCTAAGTGCACCGGCCCCCGCCCCTCTGACACACCTAAGTGCACCGGTCCCCGGCTCTCTGACACACCTAAATGCACCGGCCCACCGGTCCCCGGCCCTCTGACACACCTAAGTGCACCGGCCCCCGGCCCTCTGACACACCTAAGTGCACCGGCCCCCGGCTCTCTGACACACCTAAATGCACCGGCCCACCGGTCCCCGGCCCTCTGACACACCTAAGTGCACCGGCCCCCGGCCCTCTGACACACCTAAGTGCACCGGCCCCAGGCCCTCTGACACACCTAAGTGCACCGGCCCCCGGCCCTCTGACACACCTAAGTGCACCGGCCCCAGGCCCTCTGACACACCTAAGTGCACCGGCCCACTGGCTCTCTGACACACCTAAGTGCACAGGCCCCCGGCCCTCTGACACACCTAAGTGCACAGGCCCCCGCCCCCCAGCCCTCTGACACACCTAAGTGCACAGGCCCACCGGCCCCCAGCCCCCCAGCATGTTGTAGCACAGTGCATCATCAAACATACTTTGCAAACTTCACAGTGGTCGCGTTGCGGGGCACAAACCCAGTGTGGAACTGTATCTGGAACATCTTCATGGATGCCATCTGCAAGAAGGCAAACAAGAACCACTGGGATGTAACCACTGATTATGTATCCAGACCTTTCCTTGAGGATGGCTGCCAGGTAGAGTCTGATAACCAGGTCTTCTTACAGATGGCTTCAAAAGTATAGGGGACAGAGGGTGACATGGCCAAACCTCCTACTGGGTGTATGTAGGGACCAAGAATTATGGTGCAGAGCCCCAGAGACGCTTGGCTGTGAAGTGCATTCAGAGGCCAAGCCAGTGGCCTGCCACCAGACCGCAGTCTCCAGTCTCCGTATCAAGGGGAAAAGTCTAGAATCCCTTCTGCCTTGTGTCACGCGGAGGGCATCAAAGACCACGCACAGAAGCTGGGGGATACTATCTGAAAGTTCACTGGGAGTGAGAATCCACAGCCGTGGCCGCAGAGGTGCTCACCTTGGCCTGCAGCCTCCCTCCCAGAGTGGACCTGGCATGGTAAATGACAATGAGCACGTCCCCCTGAACTGTGACGCCGAGGGGGATGACCGCCTTGCCATCTTCGAGTTTAAATTCCCTAGAGCAGAGGAGAGAAGTTGTCCACGTAAGTAGATATGCAGCAAGAGTCCAGATCTAACACTAAATCCATTCATTCTTATCTGGTTGTTTGTATACACAATTACTGGACAGGCTATTCATCCTAAGAAGTCTCTGCACAGCCGCGGGGGCTCCCACACCACGACCCAGCTGTGGGGGCTCCCGCACCACGGCCCAGCTGTGGGGGCTCCCTCTGCACAGCCGCAGGGGCTCCCGCACCACGGCCCAGCTGTGGGGGTTCCCTCTGCACAGCTGCAGGGGCTCCCGCACCACGGCCCAGCTGTGGGGGTTCCC
>NW_012267287.1:295911-307482 GCF_000151885.1 Dipodomys ordii
GGCCCAGCTGTGGGGGCTCCCTCTGCACAGCTGCAGGGGCTCCCACACCACGGCCCAGCTGTGGGGGTTCCCTCTGCACAGCTGCAGGGGCTCCCACACCACGACCCAGCTGTGGGGGCTCCCACACCACGGCCCAGCTGTGGGGGTTCCCTCTGCACAGCCGCGGGGGCTCCTGCACCACGGCCCAGCCCAATGCACTGCACAGGTGCTCCTGCGCATTAGGGGGCAGGTGGCCTCCCCTTCTGCGATCTGAGGCGGAAACAACCCACACATGTACTTACTTCATCCGGTCATACTCCTGGGATGTAGTGGTCACACGCTCATCGCCCACATAGACCTCACAGAATGGCCGGCAGCCGTTCCTCTGCTTGCTGAACAGCGGCACAGGGGTCATGGTGACCGCTCTCACCAGCATCGGCTTGCTGTGTGGTGTGATGGGCTCCTCCGCCACCATGTCACACACGTACTCAATGTACCTGGAGGCAGACCGGCACCTGTCACCACTTGACGTAGCCAGGCACTGGTGGCTCAGGCCTATAATCCCAGCTAGGGAGGAGGCTGAGATCTGAGGATCATAGTTCCAAGCCTGGACAGCCAAGGCTGTGAGACAATTAACTCCAAGCTACTCAGAAAAAGCTGCAAGGGAGGCTCTGGTTCAATGGTAGAGCACCAGCCTTGATCAAAACAAGCTCAGGGACAGTGCCCAGGCCCTGAGTTTAAAGCCCCAGGACCACACACACACACACTCTCTCTCTCACTCTTCCTCTCTAGTCCAGGTTGGTCTGCAGTCTTCCTAACTCCATATCCTTTGTGCAAGGGTCTGGCTCTGCTCTGTTTTGTCTAGTGACAGTAGAGCTCTGTGACTTTCTCTTGGAGAGTGCTCTAAAAAGACATCTTTGTGCCCATCTTTCGAACCTGTGATCAAAAGTAGAAGCAGAGACCTGCCTTGATCAACACGAGTGCTCTTCTCTCTTCAGTGGCCCACAACAAACCAGGGCAGCCACAAAGACTTAGGTCTGTCCAGCTGACATCTAGCACCAAGTGACCCAAAGTCCTCAGCCACAAGCAAATAGAGGCTGCCTAAGAGAGCCTGGATTAAAAAGCCAAACCAAAGGAGGAACATGCTGCCCTGGAGGGTCAAAGGTCGAGCGTCACCTGAGAATTCAGAGGTGGTGTTTTTGTGCCACCTGGGGTCCAGGCTTCCTGGCCATGGCCTGGTCTCTGCTGTGGACTCTGGACACACCGGCTCATGTCTTCATGTACTCTTTATTGCCTAGCGTACACCCATGTGCATCTTTGGCCCTTTGCAGTGCTCTGGGTCTCTCGTCTTCCTGGTTGTTCACTCAACAGCTCTGATCTCTCTTAGAGGTCAGCAACTGTCACTGCACATGAGTATGACAACCTCCATTTGCACTTTGTTCCCCCTTCTTTGCTCCTAGCAAAGTCTTCAGTAGACTGGTCGGCCATTTACAATTGCCATTATTATTATTAACTCAGGGCACACTTTCTGGGCACATACTCTACCATTTGAGTCACAACCCCAGTCCTTCTGCTTTTTGTATGGCAAGTAGGGTCTTGCAAGGATGGTCCAGACCCCGATCTTCCTACCCCCCCACCTCCTGAGAAGCCAGGGTTACAGTGCTGCACCACCTCATACTCTTCATTTTTTTTTTTTTTTTGGTCTGGTCGCGGGACCTAATTCTGGGCCTGGGCGCTGTCCCTCAGCTCTTCAGCTCAAGGCTAGCGCTCTACCACTTGAGCCCACAGCATCACTTTCGGCTTTTTACTTTTTGCTTATGTGGTGCTGAGGAATCGAACCCAGGGCCTCAGGCATGCAAGGCAAGCGCTCTACCACTGAGCCACCTTCCCAGCCCTCATACTCTTCTTTTTGAGACAGTCTTATTAACTTACGCCTAGCTTGGCCCCAATTCACGATCTTCCTACCTCCCTCTCCCGAGCAGCTGGCCTACAGACGTGAACCTGCTTGGCCACGCAGGGAACATGCCTCTCTCTCCCCCACCCTACTTTCTGCTATGTTACTTGCACCCACACACCCACGAGTGTCTCTCTCATGGTAGCCCCATCTTCCCTGACGGTAAGTGTCTATGTTCATTAACCCTCTCATGATGGTCTGAAGGCCTCAGACTAAAGAGGGTTTGCAAAAGGCAGGGGGATGAAGCTGGCTCAGACACACCAGTCCGCCTTTGCCGCTCCAGGGGGGCGGCGCTGGGGCGGTGCCTGGAGGCCCTCCCGTCCTCGTTTCTCTCACTCAGGTTTCACGTGTGGGACACAGGAGCATGACCGTCCGTGCGCTGGGTGTGCTGAAACGCTCTGCCTGCCACCCTGTGCGGGCCATAAGGAGGACACAGCCAGGAGGCCACCATCTGAGGGTAGCCCGATGCATAGATCACAATCAAGACACTCCTGCAGAGGCGGCGAGCAAGTAACAGGGCCCTGTTCCCTGGGACCCACAGCTGTGGAAGTCACCTGCCACCTCCACTGCTCACAAGCTGTGTCATTTGCCAGGTAGGAAGACACAGTACAGAGCCGCCACACACTAGATTGGACCCCAGACTCTTTCTAGAATCTGCATCAGCTTCTGGTTGTGTGCTCTACCCATTCTCAGAGATCTGCTGTGTGTGTCAAGGCTACTGCATTCACCAGCCACGTCTGCTCCTGTCCACTTCAGATCTGCTGCATTCACCAGCCACGTCTGCTCCTGTCCACTTCAGATCTGCTGCATTCACCAGCCACGTCTGCTCCTGTTCACTTCAGATCTGCTACATTCACCAGCCACGTCTGCTCCTGTCCACTTCAGATCTGCTGCATTCACTAGCCATGTCTGCTCCTGTCCACTTCAGACTCACTACATTCACCAGCCACATCTGATTCTGTCCACTTCAGACTCACTACATTCACCAGCCACGTCTGCTCCTGTCCACTTCAGATCTGCTACATTCACCAGCCACATCTGCTCCTGTCCACTTCAGATCTGCTACATTCACCGGCCACGTCTGCTCCTGTTCACTTCAGATCTGCTGCATTTACCGGCCACGTCTGCTCCTGTCCACTTCAGATCTGCTGCATTCACCGGCCACGTCTGCTCCTGTCCACTTCAGATCTGCTGCATTTACCGGCCACGTCTGCTCCTGTCCACTTCAGATCTGCTGCATTCACCAGCCACGTCTGCTCCTGTCCACTTCAGATCTGCTGCATTCACCAGCCACGTCTGCTCCTGTCCACTTCAGACTCACTACATTCACCAGCCACGTCTGCTCCTGTCCACTTCAGATCTGCTGCATTCACCAGCCACGTCTGCTCCTGTCTACTTCAGTCTATGTCCTACAGCAACAGTGACCTTTTGGGGGTATGGATGTGATGACACACTAGCTAAGCACCCTTTCTTCAGGCTTGGTCTTAATAAGGACTAGGTTCTTGCCAATGGGAGCAACATGAGGCCTGAGAGTCTGAGCAGTGCCCACATCTATGTAGCCTTAGCGAGCAGGGAGTCACTCCACATCCACAGAGCATGTAGGATCCAGTTCATTCTCATGTCATCTTGAAAGCCCACACAGGGGTTTCCTTGGGATACAGAGATGAGCCCTAACAAGCACACAGCCACACCAGGCTCCCATACCTGTTGGCAAGCCTTGTGCTGAACAAGTGCTGACCCTGCAGCCATGGACCACCACAGTTGTGGGTCCCAGCTAGAAATCAGCTGCAGTCCACCTTTGCTGGATCCCTACAAGCACCCGTGGCGGTGCCAATCAGGTCTGTGAGGAGACGGGGAAGCCCGGCCCCGAGCCGAGGCCTGGTGAGCGCAATGCTGCATCCAAGGCAGCAAGGGTTCACCTCCTGGCCCAGAGCCTGAGGCGTTGCTGTCGCTAGTGAGGATCAGTTGATACCTTTTGTGAGATGGCCAAATGCCGGGTGGGCAGCGCTTCATGCTGAACATGTACACAGCAGCTTCAGCGGTGCTGAAGAGACGGCAGAAGCACAGGAAGGCACAGACGGCCACGGCAGAGGCCGCCCTCCCATCCTAGAGCGAAAGGACACAGGCCCCTTTGTACGCTGCCCCACGCACACCCAGGACAAGGGCTGGCAAGAGCTCCTGCAGACTTTGCAAATGTCTATGTCGTGGGCTGAGGAAATGACACACATGTGCTCAATGCAGGGAGAATTCAGAGCCTCGCAGAAAACCAGGATCCTCAACAAAGCTCACTGGCTAGCCAGCTTCTCCTCAGCCCCGTCCCCACCCGACCTCAGGCTCAGCTAGCTCATCTTGTCATACACTTACTCTCTTCTTCAAACCTCCTACCAGCCCCCCGATATAATCCTTACTAATACCTTCAGGACAGCAAGGCTGAGCCCCAAGTGTGTTGCTGGACACCATGTGCCATGCGAGGCTCCCTCTCCAGATGGGGAAGCTCAAGGTAAGAGCTCGTTGGGCTCAGGAGGCACTGGAACGGGGTCCCCACTCAGCTATGTGCCTTCCACACCGGCTCTGAGCACGCCGGCTGGGACCCTGACGGGCAGGATCCACGGGTGACCTGTGCCTGCCAGGCTCAGTTGCGCTCAGGTGCTCCAGCGCCCCCGGAGCATAGTCCCTCCCACTCACCACACAGTGCACGACACAGACGTTCCTGGGGTCTTCGCGGAGCCAGGCATGCATACTCCTGCAGAGGGTGTATAAGCTATACAGGTGTGGTGCCCGCCTGGCTGCCCAGCCACACTCGGAGACCTGCGGAGAGAGGGTCCTGCTCAGCTGTGCTTTGTGCCAGCCCGTGGCTCGGCCTCCTGCCTGCGACACACAGCGCTGTCCTCTTGGGGCCTCCGCAGATGTGGTGATGGGTGGGACCCCTTCCTTGGCTGGAGTCCTCACACAGTCCATCTTGGCTAGATCCCATGCAACAGGACAAACTCACGACGATGCACAAAGAACCACCCTTTGCTAAGTGCTGGGTCAGTTCCGAGAGTGTGAAAGGCCATATGCCTCAAGTTTAAGAGGTCGATGGCCTGTGGCCACATGGCCCACTGGAGCTAGGAACCATTGGGGCAGGGAAGGGGGAAGCAGGCATGAGGCGGCCCCACAGTCCGTGTGGAGAGACCTCCTCTCCAGCTCACTCTGGCTGCCCCAGTTCATGGATGCCCCGAGAGAGAGCTGGAGATCTGGCCAGTGCCGAAGTGAGAGGCAAATCCAGCTCCTGGAATGGCGCTGAAATCAGAAAAGAATAAAAAGACTAACCCGGTTGTGGAACTTGGAGGCCCGGTAGGTCCTTGGAGACAGGTTGTACACAGCATAGTGCCCTGGGTGCTTGGCATCCAGAAACTGCCTCACGTCTTCTATGTTATTTTTGATGGCTGACTCCACACCTTCTGCTGGGAAGGACATCACTGGAACAGAGCAGGCCCCGTCAGCCACGGCATTCTGTCTGGCAGCCTCCTGCGGCCTCCCCAGCACTGGTCGCCTACTCATCACCCTCCCACGGACGCCCAGCCTGGCAGGGACTGCCACACAAGAGGTGCCACAGAGCCAACCGCAGGCAGCCCAATGTCCATCAGGTTCTCCACGCGCCACAATGGACTTTTCACCCAGCTGCAGATGCAGATGTACCCAGCATCACCTCAGATGTCCAGTTGTGCAAGAAGCTGGGCTGACTACCCCGCATGGACCAGGACATGTGCTGAGCACAGGCTGCCCTCCTACTCTCTGGTATGGTGCCCCCAGCCATATGTCAGGGCAGGTCACGGAGGCCAAGGGGTCTGGAGAGGAGGCATCTCAGTTGTTTTCACCAAACCCTGACCCAGGTACCCGACAGAGGCTTAGCACCCAGGGCTGCAACACACAGAAAGGGCCAGGCCCCTCGGACAGCCAGACCCACTGGGCGTACCTGCAATTCTGGACGTGACGTAAGATATGTCCAGATCACCCTTTGCGTAGCTAGAATTAAAAGAAGCATTTAATCACAACAGGAAACATTGAGCAGTGGGCACCAAAGCTTTAACCGGAGGAAGGCAATGTTACACAGATGAAGGCAAGTCTGGGTGTAGCCTAGCACCTCCCACATGCTGCCCCCGCACTTACCTAGCTACAGACTGGATGACCTTGGAGGATGTGTCCTTGAGGTTGGTGAAGAGCCGCTCTGTCCCACCCCGAAGGATGTCAAAGAACCCACCGTAGGGCTGGTCGTACTCAGCCAGAGCCAGTCCTGCACGACACGGCCCTCAGTAGGTCACGAGCAGGCACAGGAGGCGGGCTGAGGGGACCGATCCTCTCGCCCCTCAGCAGGCCCTGCGTTACACAGGCTGGTGCGACTGTGGCCCCCAGCCTCAGGAATCAATGCAGCAAAGAATACCATGCGGTCCTGTTCTCGGCTGCCTGAGGGAGCTCTACCTACTTGTGGGAGACACAGCCTCACAATGGTAACTACACACCACACTGCCTTGGCCATGAATATAAAGAGAGACAAATGAAAGTGAGTCTGAGACCCCAGGACCTGAAGCAGCACCCTAAGGGGCTGTGGCAGGAGATGGATTTGGGTCAGTCTCTGCGTAGCTACACCATGCTCACATAGCATGATGCAGGACTAGGCATCAAAGAACCAACTCACTCCACAGCCAGGGGAAGCATGCCAGGCACTGCGCCATGGTTGGGCACACCGAGTTTGACCAGAGGTGCCCACGGCTCTGGCCAGATGCAGGGACAGAACCCTCTTCCCAGAAAGTAAAGATTTTGAGAAAGGACCCAGAACCCCTGACACCTCCAAATAAGGGATGAGGAGCGGTCTTGGTCCATGCTCAGTATGGCCACATACCTACACTAGGACCCTTCTCACGCCCACAGCCACGGCCTCTGGAGGTGCCGAGCCCTTCGGTACCCACTCTGCACAAGGTGGAAGACGGTGCTCCTGTCTGCAGCCCTGTCAGACAGTAGCTACTGTTTTGTAGATTCAGGCACAGATGCTAACAACCTTGCCCCAGAGAGATCTGGTGCTCTATCCCGCACTGGGAGAGTTCCTGGGACATGCTCCACCTGGAGAAGAGTCATTTCTCTCCGAAGTGGATGGTACAAACTGTGCAGGCTGTGGCACCACTTCTAGTTCTGGGCTGCAGCCTGACTTCGGGAGGGGCTGTTAGCCTGAGGTCAGTTGTATCCAAGAGACGGATCCCTGTTTAACACTAAATGGAAGGCAGGTTGGCTCCTGCTCCTGAGGCCCCACATGAACTTCTATGGGACACAACCCAGGGCTCTTCTGGCCCCGGTTCTGGTGCTCCGTCCCTCCCTGACTTGGTCCTTCCCAGAGAGCATGGGCCCACCTGAGATGCGGTTCCCACAGGAGGGTGGAGCCCAGACCCCACCCTTGCAGTGTGCCTTCTGCTACCAGGCTACAAACCCAGGGGTCCTCCTCCATGCAGGCTGGGTGCCTGGCCTGTGTCAAGAAAGGGGACATTCCTGTGGGGTGGTCTGTAGGCGGGTCAGGGCATTCACCTCCACTGTAGCTGCTGTTTGTGGGGCCTCCGGGAGGAGGTGGAGCTCGAGATGACCCTGGGTTCCCGTAGCCTCCGTTCTGCTCCAGCAACTGTAAGAGTTGAGAACACAGTGAATTCTCTAAGACTGGAACTGGTTTACACCCACCCTCTGCTGGTGCTCTCAGTCTGAAAGCACTAGCTATGGGCCAGATCACTCACCTCTCTACCTGTTTTGCTATAATGTACAAGGAATCCAGATGGAGGGCACATCATACTTCACAAACACAACTCTTAACCGACATTCAGGATAACCAGGAAGCAGCAGCTAGCCACAACCCCCACCCAGGTCCTTAAGTCTGTGGGTCACAGACTCAACTCCTCTTCCGGGTCCTACTGTAACCCCTCCTTTAAGTCTGTGGGTCACAGACTCAACTCCTCTTCCGCTTCTTTCTGATTTGTGCCATCTGTGAGCAGATGTAGCGCATGAACCCTGAAGGGTGAGAGCTGAGACGCTGGGCTGGGCTCCTTCACCAGACCCTCACACGAAGTGTGCATGTGCTGGCAAACTAGGCGTGGAACAATGCTGTTTGGGGAGGTGGATGGCTCCCAGAGGATAATGAGCATTACTAGGACCAGAACACACTGGGCATCCCTATCAGCAGCAGCCCCTCTTCCCTGATATCCTGAACAAAAAGCAATGTCCACAGTCCTGTACCCTAATCCTCACGGTCTCAAGAGTAACAGGCAATGGCTCCTGGGAAGTTCTCTTTCTAGTTCAGGAGTGGGAGAGCGGCTGGTGAGAGGATCTGACAGCCAGGAAGCAGACAAAAGAGGAACCAGAGTTCCTGTCTCTGCACAGTGGTCTAAGAAGGACCTCCTCTCAGCAGAGACAGAGGCAGGGCCAGAGGGGAAGACAGCAGGGTCTGGCCTGAGCCTTGTGCTGTACATAGCAATGTCGATTCCCAAACAATCAACCCCCATTCCTTCCCCAGGGGTGCTGGCTGGGCTTGGCTACTGAACTGTCCCAGGCTGCAGCACCTTTACCTTCCTGGCCTGCCTGCTCTCCCCAAGCAGGCAGCGTGTGGGGGTCTCAGCGCAACAGCCACCAGACAAAGTAGAGCTGGCAGCTGTGTGCGTGAGATCCCTGTGGGTAGAGCTTGGAGATGAACATGGCCAGGAGACTGGGAAACGATGACCAGACACCTGATTCCAGCAACTCTGAGATGAAGAAAGAACACACACACTATTGGAACCTGAACAAGAGCTGCCAGGTGGGAGAGACCTTGGACTCATTGATGTCAGACACTTGAGTCAGGACCCAGAGAGTACCCAGTATGATAGCTGTGAGCTCTCAAGGGTCTGTGATTCAACCCTGAGAACAGGCCCTTCAGGGTAACCTTAAGAACACACAATGGGGCTGGGAAGGTGGCTCAGAGGTAGAGCGATTGCCTCGCATGCATGAGGCCCTGGGTTTGATTCCTCAACACCACATAAGCAGAAAAAAGCCAGAAGTAGCACTGTGGCTCAGGCAGTAGAGTGCTTGTCTTGAGCTGAAGAGCTGAGGGACAGCGCCCTAGCCCAGAGTTCAGGCCCCATGACCAGACCGAAAAAAAAAAAAAAAGAACACACAATGGGTGACACCCTGAGGTCACCCTCACCTCTGTGATGGGGGCTTTGGGATTCACGTTCCTGGTCGTGGCAATCTCCTGCAGCTGGCGCACTACCTCAGCGATGGACAATCGCTCTTCCGGGTTGACCTTCAGCATGGAGCCTGAGGAAGAACACAGCAGCACTCATCCATACTGTCCAGAGCCTTGAGCCTGGCCCAGAGCACTACCTGCTCTTGCTCAAGACTCAAGGCCACTCACTTTACAAGTGATGACTTCAGAACTGGGAGAGAGATTGATGGAAGAGAACAATCATACAACGGAACAAAATGATCAGAAATGGCTGTTCAAAGCACCATAAGCTCAACAAAACAAGGGCAGGTGGGTTTCGTGGAAGAAGTCCCACAGGGATGCTGTTAGAGCATCATGACGGTGGGCCCTGGGGAAGCTCAAAGCCACAGGGAGGCTCATCCCCTAGCTCCCTGTATCAAGCAAACGCAAATAGGAACTTACGAATGAGATCATGGAAGACTGTGTATCGAGTGTCGTTCACAGGGATTGAGTACTTCCCATTGACTATCCGAAGTTTTGCTCCATCCTCAAAAGGATGCTGCTGGAAACATAGCAGGTACAAGATGCAGCCCAAGGCCTGTGAGAGAGCAGAGGGTGAATGTGGCCTAAGAGATCAGTGGACATGTTGCAGTCCTAGTGTATGGAGGGGAGGAGGCGTGAGCCAGCTCTGGACATGAATGAGCCCCCCCCCCTTTCCTCAAGGACTTTTTTTTTTGGTGCCAGTCTTGGGGCTTGAACTCAGGGCTTGGATGCTGTCTCTGAACTTTTTTGCCCATGGCTAATGCTCTACCACTTAATTCACAGTTCCACTTCAGGCTTGTTCCATGTTTAACTGGAGAAAAGAGTCTCATGGACTTTCCTGCCTGTGCTAGCTTCAAACCACGATCCTCAGATCTTGGCCTCCAGAATAGTGAGGATGACAGGTAGGAAGCCACCAATGCCCAGCCCTTGAGGACTCTGGTAGGACACTAATCAGGCTACTTTTCCTTGTATGGAGTCTCACCCTCTGGCTGAGCAGGCCAGTGGCCATGCCCACCCAACAGGAAGCCGAGCTCTCCTACCTCCTCCAGAAAGGTGCACAGTTGGAACAGCAAGCCCAAGCTCTGACTTCCAGATCAAAGCGCTCCCTTAGTTCTGGGGACTCGTGGGCTGGCAGACACCAGCAGCTTGCCACCCGGGGCACGGGGGTGAGAGGAAGGAGAGATGTGCTCCACCCTGACGCACTATGGTGTGGGCGGCGTCAAGAGCCCCAGGGCCACAGAGGGTCACTCTGCCCACCAGACGCAACTGTGTGGAACACCAGCCAGAGCCCTGGACACCAGGCACTGTGTTCCTGTGTCCAGATGTGCAACAAAGGCCAAGATTCAAAAAGCTAACAAAGATACAGTGTGGAGCCCCATGATTCCAAACACAACAGGACTTCATCTAAACCCCATGTCCACCACAGTGTCAGCATGGGCCTCCTAGAAAGCTGGTGTTCAGGCCTTGACACCTTGACAGCGTGAACTGGGTGAGAGGGAGCTGAGCTACCACTGCCTCCGGCCCCTGCAGCTACCCAGGGAGTGCCGGCGGCCTGGCCGTGCCAGGGCAGCACAGTGGATGGCAGGGCTCGTCTACACACACCAAGGTCTTCCTGAACAAATGGGGTATGTGACACTGCAAAACATACACATCCTAAGATCTTCAGAATCTTCAAAGTGGTATTTTCTTTAATTTTTTTCTTTTTTGGGTCCGGTCGTGGTGCCTGAACTCTGGGCCTGGGCGCTGTCCCTCAGCTCTTCAGCTCAAGGCTAGCGCTCTACCACTTGAGCCACAGCACCACTTCCGCTTTTTTCTTTTTGCTTATGTGGTGCTGAGGAATCGAACCCAGGGCCTCATGCGTGCAAGGCAAGCGCTCTACCACTGAGCCACCTTCTCAGCCCAAAAGTGGTATTTTCTATGCTATGACTAAGGGCCAGCTGTCACTAGGAAACTTCAGGGTAGTGCTGGCCACTAGAAAGACTAAAACAGGACCAGAGGACTGGGTCTTCAGCTCCATCCCTCAACCTCTGGGAAGGAGAGATGATCTCCCATTGCCAGTGGTATAATGAGTCATGTCTGTGTACAAAGCCTCCGTAGAAACCACAGAAGCAGGTTCCAGTATGCTAGGTGCCCGGAAGGCTTAGCAGGTAGAGGGTCCTGGAGGGTCCTAGGCATCCGAACCCTTTATTATCCTTTATAATAGGTGAAAGTGGTAAATAGGTTCCTTACCATTCAAGCTAATCAAACTTCAGGAAGCTTTGTGGAAAGCCCAGTGTGAGAGTCGGCTGCCTGGCGCTGTGACTGGTACCTTAGACAGGCAGAGTCCACTGCCAGGGACTGAGACCAGCACCTTAGACAGGCAGAGTCCACTGCCAGGGACTGAGACCAGCACCTTAGACAG
>NW_012267287.1:307617-325505 GCF_000151885.1 Dipodomys ordii
GAGTCCACTGCCAGGGACTGAGACCAGCACCTTAGACAGGCAGAGTCCACTGCCAGGGACTGAGACCAGCACCTTAGACAGGCAGAGTCCACTGCGGGGACTGAGACCAGCACTTCGAGGGGCAGGTCAGGAAGGAGCCTTGCCCCGTGAGTCTGACGCTGTCTCCGCAGACAGTCAGCACTAACTTGAACGAAGACGCCTTAGGGGCACTCTCTGTAGAATGGACTGCTCCTGAGGTCACACAGGTCTGAGTGAGGGCAGAGCAGACGGGGACAGAGCAAAGGAGCAGAGGGTTCCAGGAATCAGCCAGCCATGGCAGAGACGTCCTTGGGTCTGGAGCTGGGGGCCAGGTACAAAGGTGCAGAACCTCACTGCCAGGACAGATACAGACACCCCAACTTCTCTGTCAATTCACCTCAGCTAGAAGCAGTCACCGATGATGCTTCGGAAAATGAAGACAGAAGAAAAAGGAATGGGTAGGGAAAGGGGTGGTGGGGCTGTGAGGGCTCTGGACAGTTGGGGCAGGTGGCCTCTGGGTTGTGCACAGGCCTCCGCTCCTGACCAGGCACCTCCAGGAGAGTCACTAGGGCCTCACCCAGATATCCTGCTTCTCGCCGATGGGGAAATTGGAATACAGGTCTACGATTTCTGGCGTTCTGTACATGGGTGTGGTGTTTCTTGTGATCTGAAGAAAAGCACAAATGTGTAAAGGTCAGGTTACACTTTCATACTGATGCCCTAAACCTTTCAACTCTGCCGCAGGCTGACAGTACCCTGTCCCCGCACTGTGCCTCGGAAGGGTCTCAAGCCACACAAGTACCTACATACTGCCACTGTGGTTTCTCGCACAGAGCCCCTAAAAACAGCCACACCCAGGTATTGACCTGCTCAGAGGCATGTTGCACTCAACACAAGAAACCTACCCCAAAGTGCACAATAGGCCAGTTCATGTGAAGGCTAATGCCTAGGGAGCTAACAAAAGCTTTCAAATGAATTCATGGGCACAAGTCTGTCACATAATCTGGAACAGACAAAATACCAGGAGTACTGGTTGGCCAGATTTTAAAAGGCAGACACATACTCAGAAGGAGGAAATTGGGAAGATTGGGGTTTGAGGCCACTTGAGCATACATTTTGGGATCCAGCCAATAAAAAGTGGGGCATGGTGGTGTGTGCCTATTATCTCAGTTAAGCAGGAAGACCACCATCGAGACCAGCCTGGGAATAATGCAAGACCCTATCTGAAAAATATTAAAGCAAAAAGGGCTAGGGACATGGATCAGAGTGTCTACCTAACAAGTACACAGTCGTTGGTGTCCAATACCATCAAGAAAAAGAGAAAAACATACACACACATACACACCCCCCAAAAAAAACACCCCCAAACCAAGAGATCTACACAGCACAAATATCACACAATACCTACATAGTAAATGCACAGCGGACAATGCATGGTATGGTGAACACTACTCCAGCCCAAGACTGCACTCATAAAGACACTGCGTCAACATGCCCAGGCAGTCAGGGACTTCTTCAGCGTGTGAGACACAAGCAAATGAAAACACAGGTGGACCGTAATCTGAGAGGCCTCCCTGAAGACAGCACAGTGGGCTAGCTAGACAGGTTTGTTCAAGATGCAGTGCCAACTAGGGCTTGTGTGCACAAGCAGGACTTCAGGAGACAGAGATGAAGAGTAGTCAAGAGCTAGTGCAGGCACGTTAGC
Organism: Dipodomys ordii; assembly: GCF_000151885.1. NCBI lineage: Eukaryota > Metazoa > Chordata > Mammalia > Rodentia > Heteromyidae > Dipodomys > Dipodomys ordii. The sequence goes on from NW_012267287.1 coordinate 309,341, forward strand.
TGGCCAGGGGCACTGAGCAGGACAGCGGGGCCTAGGCCCCTCTGCGTTCAGCCACGGGAACACTGAGCTGTGCACTTACGACCATGTGCTACCATGTGTGAGAGATACTTCCACTAAAAACCTTACGCCACTTACCCTTACGTCTCTAAAGGCTAATCTCTGACACAAAGTAACACTTCACGGGACAGCTCTGCCAGTGACTGCAACATGCTGACAACAGCCCAGGCCACAGGTACTTAACTCAGGGTGCAGACAGGAGGCTACAGAAAACCAGGAGAGGCCAACAAGTGGAAAACAAGCAAAACCAGACTCGAATCACCAATGTGAGTTTCAGGGGGAAAAACAGCAACAAACAACAGCAGTTGGGAGAAGTGAGAACAAAACCACTCAGAATCTCGCAAGCTAATTTGGAACATTTTTGTCCTATGTGACTATGGAGAAAACGGCACCTGTTTCCTCTTACGAATAACACACAGATGAGCAGGTGCAAGGGCTCAGGAGGCGGGCAGCACAGCCAGTGAGGGAGGAGCCATTGTCACTGCGGCAGGCTGCATCAGAAGCTGGGGGGCGGGGGGGAAGGACAGGAGGGCTGGACTTGGGGAACAATGACTGAACAGAGGTGCCTGATTGGATGATCTAGACGACTCTGTGAGTCCACTGGCACGGAATCGCACACACTGTTAGGCAGGATAGGGTGCTGACTAGGGAAGGCAAACCTGCTTCCTAAGCTCCAGCCAGCCTTCTTGAGCTTCAAGCTCTGCCAACCAGCTTGAGCAGCAGGTAGAAGTGAGGCTCCACATGGAGTGCTCTGGGCGTACCCTCTGACCTGAGGAGAGGACTCACGGGTTTACAACCGACTCAGGAGGGGGCTGGAGGCATGGTTGAATGGAAAAGCAACTGCCTAGGAAATGTGAGGCACAGAGTTCAAACCCCAGACTGCCCAAAACAGAACAAACAAAAAACAACTGATCTAAGAAGCTTGGCTGTGAACTGATGGCTAACCCCCAAGAAGCCCCGAACGCCTCTAATAAAGCCTGTTCTTGTGAGAGAATAAACACAAGTTCTCCTCGCAGGCAGCACACCAGCGCGCGGCCACAGCACGGGGCCCAGACACATCCGTCACCCTGTGAAGGGAGTCTGGCCTTGAAGAGCTCCACTCAGCAGCACGGGCAGCGTCCTGCCAGTGGCATCTTTCAGCAGGCAGCTCCTCCTCCACCCACCCAGGAGCTCTCTGCCCAGCATCCTGCACTGTCCTCTGCTCTTCACTTTCTGTATGATCCACAAGGCCTGCTAGCCAGTCTCATCAACACACCTTGCACACCTTCCTGCAGGGACAGGAGCCATCTAGACAGAGCAACCATGGCTCCCAGCAAGCATGGCTCTAAGTAATTCTCAGAAATACATTCCCACATTTGGAACAATGGACTGGTTCTGAAGATGAACATGGTCACGGCTACACGCACTATGAAATGTGCTCACTGCGGTGAGCCGCATGCTTACAACAGTTACAATGGGAAATGTTATGTGTACTTTTCAGCAACTATGTTTTTTTAATCCTAGAAATAAAACAGGATTAAGGCATTCAGAGCCAGGTCTGGCCCAAGGAGGGGGAGATAAAATGAATCCTGCCTCTAGTGACATGTCTGTAGCCACAGACTAGTGAAGACAGAGGGCAGCAAAAAAGGGTCCCGACGCTTGGCGAGGTAGTCAGCTCAGTCTGGTTGACTGGAGCACACTTACACATGTGCCCAAAGAAGCGCAGGGGACAAAAGGTACACAAGAGAAAAGGAAAAGGGAGCAAACGTGGCTTCCACAGGGCGCGGGCTTCCGCAGGGCGCGGGCTTCCGCGGGGCGCGGGCTTCAGCGCCACACCTCACCTCCTCCTCCACCATTGCTCGCTTCTGGGCGCTCCAGCTGTAGTCCGGGCAGTGTGAAATGGTCGTGGCGCTGCCAAAGTCACACAGCTTAATGGTTCCCTGGTTGCTAAGCAGCAAGTTTTCAACCTGCAAAATTCCAAAAGACAATCCTTATGACCCGAGTTCCTAATATGAGTCCAAAAGACAGTACTATGAGCAGGTTCAGTAAAATCACCCAGCAATACCAGGCATGACCAGCACCATAGCAGGCAGCCACTCTGCACCGAAATGAAGGCTGCTGTCCAGCAGGGACCACCCCAAGGATTTGAGAGGCCCTGCAGCACCTTGACTGCCAAGGTGTACCCACCATAGCACAGGGTTAAGGCTCTGCAGGCCACAAAGGGCCTGGGCAATGGAAGACCTTATGGAGGAAAAGGAGGAACCGGGCCTTCACGGGAGGCCAGCACAGGGGGATCTCAAGAGAAGACAGGCAATGTCTTAATTTCTGATCAGAAACAATACATGTGTAAGTCATTTTAGAAATTAAAATTACAAGCCGGGCGCTGGTGGCTCACGCCTGTAATCCTAGCTACTCAGAGGCTGAGATCTGAAGATGCAAGTCTAAACCCAGCCAGGGCAGAAAAGTTCATGAGATCTGTAACTAACCAGCAAAAAGCCAGATGTGGAAGTGTGGCTCAGAAGATGGAGCACAGCCTTGAGAAGCCAAGCGAGAATGTGAGGCTCTGAGTTCAAGCCCCAGCACATGTACACAAGTACACACATACATGTGTACACACACACCCCCCCACACACCCCAGATAACCCTAGTCCATAACATAATGAGCCTGCAGAAAAGACAGAATAGGAAAGAATTGCAATATGCTATTATAATGCATTAAATGTATCATGACCTGAGAAATAAATCTAACAAAAGATGGACAAAAGACTTCTTGTGCAGCCAGACACCAGTGGCTCACACCTGTAACCCTAGCTACTCAGGAGGCTAAGATCTGAGGATTGCAGTTCAAAGCCAGCCCGGTAAGGAAAGTCTACAAGACTCTTATCTCCAATTAACCACCAGAAAAGCAGAAGTGGTGCTGTGGCTCAAGTGGTAGAGTGCTCACCTTGAGCTGAAGAGCTGAGAGACAGCGCAGGCCCACGGTAAAAAAAAAAAAAAAAATTCTTGTGCATAAAACTGTAAAATGATAATTGTAGAAGTTTAAGAAAGGCATTCTAGCAGGGCACCAGTGGCTCACGCCTGTAATCCTAACTACTTGAAGGCTAAGATATGAGGATTATGGTTGGAAGGCAGCCCAGGCAGGAAAATCGATGAGACTCTCATCTCCAACAAAAACTACTCAGAAAAAGCTGGAAAATAGTGCTGTGGCTCAAGTGGTAGAATGCTAGCCCTGAGCATAGAGAGGCTCAGGGACAGTACCAGATCAAGGCACCCTGAGTTCAAGCACCAGGAACAGAAGAGAACAGAACAGAACAGAACTCAATAGATTCAAAATAAACAGAGAACTATACTATACTACTCCTACAGTGAGGCACAACATTATAAAACTGTGGAACCTGCCCCAAGCACCCCACGGCAAGGCCATCTACTTAAGACCCAAGAGCCAACATTAGCCATCACCAGTTGTACAGTTCACAAACCAGGAATGGTTTTTATAGTTATAATAGTGGGGGGAGGCAAAGAAAGACTATAAAAGACACATAAAATTACATGACATCCAATCCCAATGCACAGTCTTACTGGCACCCCACACCGTATTAAGTGCTATGCATATCCATGCACACTCAACAGAGTGGGGTTTCCCAATAGAGGCCAGTACAAGCCAGGAGCTGCTAACATACCCTCTGACTTCAGAGAACCCCTTCCACAGGTCAGGAGGACAGGGTGTGGGGCAGCACAGTCCATGGCAAATAAGGAGAAGGAAAATATGTGTACACCAGCCACAGGAAGAAACTCCGTGAGACAAAGGCCTACAAAGGATACTCTTCCACAGGACAGTCACAGTCCTTCAATGTACATTCCACAGTCCTACTATGGATATTCTATAGTCCTTCAATGTACATTCCACAGTCCTACTACGGGTATTCTATATTCTATAGTCCTTCAATGTACATTCCACAGTCCTACTACGGGTATTCTATATTCTATAGTCCTTCAATGTACATTCCACAGTCCTACTACGGGATTCTATATTCTATAGTCCTTCAATGTACATTCCACAGTCCTACTACGGGTATTCTATATTCTATAGTCCTTCAATGTACATTCCACAGTCCTACTATGGGTATTCCACAGTCCTTCAATGTATATTCCACGGTCCTACTATGGATATTCTATAGTCTTTCAATGGATATTCCTTTTTTTTTTTTTTTGGTCGATCGTGGGGCTTGAACTCTGGGCCTGGGCGCTGTCCCTCAGCTCTTCAGCTCAAGGAGAGCACTCTACCACTTGAGCCACAGCACCACTTCCAGTTTCCCGTTGGTTAATTGGAGATAAGAGTCTCATGGACTTTCCTGCCCTCGCTGGCATGATCCTCAGATCTCAGCCTCCTTAGTAGTTAGGATTACAGGCGTGAGCCACCGGCACCCAGCCCTACAATGGATATTCTATAGTCCTTCAATGGATATTTACAGTCCTTCAAAGGATAGTGTATAGTACTGCAGTGGATACTCTAAAAGATGGAGCGACACATTGGAGAGATGATTCTCACCATTTTACCACACAGAAAAGACACACACAAGCAGAGAAAACAGACTGCCTTAGGAACACAGCACAAAGTCAAGGAAAGCAAAGTAACCACTGAAGCTAGGCAGTTGGAGTGGCCAGTAGCACACGCTACGCTATGTAAATTCTTATGCCCACGCCCCAGCAGGCAGTGACGAGGGACGGAAGCCTGGATGGAGCCTTGACAAGGTGAGAGGCCGCAGACATGCCAGGGAGCAGTCAAGATGCCTTACTGGGAGACAAGGGATGCCAAACCCAGGGCAAGCTCAACCTGATTCTCCACCCATTTTATTCTTCACACACACACACACACACACACACTACAATCCACCACACTTTAAAGATGTGAACCAGAAAATTCCTGATTCCCCAGTTAAGCCTCCTCCCTGACCATCTTCCCCTTAGTACCAGATGCACCATGGTTTCTGAATACTGGGAGGTATTCGAACTTTGAAAAACCTTCCTTCTGAAATTACTAGGAAGGGAGAGAGGGAGGTGAGGTACAGAGGAAGAGGAGAGAAAAAAGCACCTCTGCTGGGTCCTAGGAGCATTTTTAGGCTACCCAGGATGGAGCACAACCCAGGGGTTTTCTGGGCCTCACTAGTGTTTGAGACAGGGCATCTGTCCAAGTAGTTACTTCAAACCCTGATTTTTTTTTTCTTAATTGGTCATGGGGTCCCTCAACTCTTCAGCTCAAGGTGAGCGCTCCAGCGCTTGAGCCACAGCACCACTTCCGGTTTTCTAGTGGTTTATTGGAGGTAAGAGTCTCACAGACTTTCCTGCCCAGGCTGGCTTTTGAACTGTGTGTGATCCTCAGATCTCAGCCTCCTGAGTAGCTAGGATTACAGGCGTGAGCCACTGGTGCTTGGCTTAAATCCTGATTTTTTTAAGCATCTTGAATTCAGGGGACAATGAAAGTCAGGCGGAGCCACAGGTCAACATCAAGGCAGAAACCTGTAAGGCACAGTGCACATTCCCCAGCTTCTAGAACCCAGACCTGGATGGGGGAGGTAGAATGAACAAGAGAAGAGAGTGGGCCTCAGGAACACCACCAGCTGGGCATGCAAGGCCAAGCTCCTGGCACCTAGGGTCTTACACGTACAAAGGCCAGACTAGGAGGTAGGAGGACAAGTAGCCTGTGGGCTCAAGTTTGGGGCCAGGTGGAGAAAGGAGCATTAACCCCACCTCCTATCACAGCCAGTCTTCAACGTGAACAACACCTAATTAGGGAAGGACAGCTTCAGCAAAGAGGGAGGACCTGGGGAAACGAGAGCATCTGGGCTGCCCAAGGCCTGAAGGCATCAGGGAGGGCTGCTCCACTTCAGGGAAAACTGGAGGAGGTCAGCAGCAGACTGCCTGAGCAGACACTCGGGAATAATGTTCGTTTTGTTGACAACAAATGGTGCTACAATTCTGGAAGAAACCTCTCAGATGTACGTACAAGTATCTGGCAGTAAAAATGGCTTCAGTGTTCTTCAGCAAAAACAATCTTGGTCAGGAGTTAGGTCTAGCACAAACTGTGGATATTGGAATTTGTTTTGTTTTAAAGCAAAATAGAGGGGCTGGGAAGGTGGCTCAGTGGTAGAGTGCTTGCCTTGCAAACATGAGGCCCAGGGTTCGATTCCTCAGCACCACATAAGCAGAAAAAGCTGGAAGTGGTGCTGTGGCTCAAGTGGTAGAGCGCTAGCCTTGAGCTGAAGAGCTGAGGGACAGCCACAGGTCCCGAGGTCAAGCCCCATGACCAACAACAACAACAACAAAAAACAATATAAAGCAAAATAGAGTAGTGAGGACTGGGAAGGTGGCTCAGTGGTAAAGTGTTTGCCTAGCATGCATGAGGCCCAGGGTTCGATTCCTCAGCACCACATAAGCAGAAAAAGCTGGAAGTGGCGCTGTGGCTCAAGTGGTAGAGTACTAGCCTTGAGCTGAAGAGCTGAGGGACAGCGCCCAGGCCACACAACCGGCAAAAAATAAAAATAAATAGAGTAGTGAAAATAAGGCCATAACCAGATGTCTGTCCTTTCTTCTTTCCTTCTTTTTTTGTCAGTCATTGGGTTTGAACTCAGGGCCTGGGTACTATCCCTGAGCTTTTTTGCTCAAGGCTAACATTCTACTACTTTGAGCCACACCTCCACTTCTGGTTTTCTGGTATTTAACTGGTGATGAGTGTCACAGATTTTTCCTGCCTGGGCTGGCTTCAAACTACAATCCTCAGACCTCAGCCTCCTGAGTGTGAGCTGAGCCACCCGGACCCAGCATCCAGGAGATTTCCGTAGTACATGCAATCTTTTTTTTTCCTTTCTTTTTTTTTTTTTTTTGCCAGTCCTGAGGCTTGAACTCAAGGACTGGGCACTGTCCCTGAGCTTCTTTTGCTCAAGGCTAGCACTCTACCACTTGAGCCACTACTGGCCTTTTCTGTGTATGTGGAACTACCACTAGGCCACATTCCCAGCCACAGCACATAAATCTTTAAAGAGATTGTTACATTATTGCTTAAGTTCAATGAATCAAATACACAAGCCAATTAAAAAAAAAGACAAAAAGGAAGTCAATTAGGCAGGCGCCAGTGGCTCACACCTGTCATCCTAGCTATTCAGGAGGCTGAGATCTGAGGATCTCGGTTCAAAACCAGCCCGGGCAGGAAAGGTCATGAGACTTTTATCTCCAATAAACCACCAGAAAACTGGAAGTGGTGCTGTGGTTCAAGCAGTAGAGCGCTCGCCTTGAGCTGAAGAGCTGAGGGACAGCGCCCAGGCCCAGAGTTCAAGTCCCAACACCGATCAAAAAAAAGGAAGTCAATTAAAGAACAAGGTTCTGACAGATATAAACATCATGGCATTCAATTTCATCAACAACCAGAAAAAGTGAAATCACAACACACACGACTGTCCTCCCTGACCAGGCTGATTTTACTCCGCTCCTGCACACCTGTGGGAGGGGCCGACGTTATCCCAGCACCAGGAGACCACTGGTGACACAGCCTGCAGGGGGTGCTGCATGTGTGTGATGCCCCCTCCAAGGTCAGAAGGTCAGGGCCACAGGGAGACACCCACCCCCTCCCAGACCAGGACCAAAGCCATGCTGGCCAGTATAGGACCCCGAGAGCCCAGGGTGACAGGACAAAGCAGTGGGGGCAGTGTGAAGAAAGACACAGGTGAAGCGGTCCGGCCTCAGGAGGCAGGCCAGGGCGAGGTGTGAGGGTACCTTGAGGTCTCGGTGGATGATGGGCGGCTTCTGCCTGTGCATGTGCTGCACGGCTCGGCACGTCTGGTAGAAGATCTTCAAAATGGTGTCGCAGGACAGAGGACCTTTAGACTCTACTCTCTTTAGGAATTCCACCAGTTGTCCTAAAAGAGATGATTGACTTTAATCACCCTGGGCTATGCTGCGCCCCTGGGCTCTTTGTAACTTTTGTCTTTTTTGTGCTAGTGCCAGGGTTTGCACTCAGAGCCACAAACTCTCACTGGCTTTCTTGCTCAGCAATGGCACTTTACCATTTGATTGAGGCCTCTGGTCTGGCATTTTGCCGGTTATCTGATGGAGTCTTGAAGACTTTCCTACCTGGGCTGGCTTCACACCGAGATCCTCCACACCTAGGATTACAGGCAAGAGCCCCGGTGTCCAGCTGAGCCTTTTCTGAGGCCACAGTCAAGGTGGATGCCCAGCCTGAACCACTCTGGGAAGCTCGGAGTGTGAGACAGGCAGCCCAGGGCAGCACAAGAAGCCATACGGCCAAAGGAGAAAAACAGGCTACAGCCACAGAGCAGACATCCTACTGCTACAGAGAGGAGGACTCCAGAAAAGCACGTCTGCGTGTTGTCCTCACACCACTTCCAGTGGAGGAGCCTGTCTGTGCACATGATACTCTTATAACAACGTGTGCAGACTTGAGCTAGAGGATCGTGCCTAGCTGTGGCTCCTCAGGCCAGCTATGACTGGCACAGCATCACACCACCAGGTGCAGGCTGGACACATGGCTAGCCAGCTGTGGACCCTGCACGGCCTCTACAGGCAGCTCAAAGTCCACCCTGTCAGCTCCTACCTTGCGGTCCACATTCAAGCTGCAGCTCCAGGCTGGGTGGCCCCTGAGCCTTCTTTGCTCCAGAGATCCTACGTTCCTCAGCAGATCCTAAGCTGCTGAACCTTGCTCTCCACAGACTGGCCCCCGTGGCACCCTGCTCATCAACAGCCACAGCCTCACCTCCTCCCTGCTCCCTGGGGTGTCACCCTTAGCCTCCTTCCTACCCTGCCTTGTGATCTTAGAACCTGCTACTCCCACCCAAAGCCTGGGTAGGTCCCATGCTTTCCTTCTGCAGCTCCTGGCTAGCACCCTCCTCCCAGGCCTTCTCTTCCCACCCTACCTAAAGCACCCCTCGTCCCCTGCCCTCCTTGAGGCTGGCCTCAGCCGAGTGGAGCAGCTTCTCTTGGACGCCCGGTGGCACCTGGGTGACTGAACACAGCAGCACCAGCAGGTTGGTTTCCACAGTGGCTGAAGATTCTACGTGTCTGAGCAACCCTCTTGGCTACCCCAGCCCAGTGATCCCAAGCTGGCCCTCAAATCCGGCTGTGTCAAACCTTTCCCAGGCCCAGCCACAGCTGCCCACAGGTTTCTTCAGTGGCCCTGGAGGAACAGGGTCCTCACAGTTGGCCAGGCCTGCGTGAGACAGCCCGGGCCTAATGGCCCAGAGTAGAGGTGGTGACCTGACTTTTGGGAAGGACAGGATGCAGAGTAACTGGACTGTGTGCATTCTCACTGAAAATAGATGCAATTTCTTCCTTCTTCCTGTTTTGGTGGTACTGAGGTTTGAATTCAGGGCCTTACACTTGACAGGCAGGTGACTTACTACTTAAGCTATGCTTCTAGCCCTTTTTGTCCTCAACGTTTTCCCAACTGAGTCTTGCTTTCTGTCCAGAAGAGCTTGGACCACGATATTCCTATTCATGCTTTCCATCTAGCTATGGGACAGGCCTGTGTCACTGGCTAAGATAGGGTCTAAGGTACTTTTGCCCAGGCTGGCCTCAAATTGTAAAACACCCTCTCTGGCTCAAACTTGTGATCTTCCGGCCACGGCTTTCTAAGTACTAGAACTACACGTGTGAGCCACCACATCCAGCCAAGAGATTATCTTTAAAAACAAAAACTCTAACATGTAGTTGAGCGGGAATAGCTAAATAACTCTCTCTTCCCTCACCAGGTGGAGGGTGGCCGAGCTACACCTCACGCCCTCTGCTGACAGAGGGCGCGGGCGTCCGAGGCTCGTCCAGTGGGCCCGACGCGGGCCATGGGAGGGTTCTCACCTCTCCCGCTTCTCAGATGCCTAGCAGCTAGGCAAGCCCTCGCCAGTGCAGCGGGCACACCCACAAGCACCCTGGCACTTGGCTCACCAAAAAGCAAAATTGGAATTTTCAAGAGAGCAAAGCAAGGCAGTGGCTGAACTCCTCTGCCTCCACGCACTAAATCCAATCTGGGCACCTTCTCCTCCACGTCTCATATACTAGTGAGGTGAACTCCTGCCACAGCTCCTGAGTCCTGGATCTGAGGCATGTGCCACCATGCCCAGCCACAATACGGAGCATTGCTGAGAAGGAAAAGTACACACACTCAGACCCCATTTCGATAAATGTGGTCTCTACCTTTTCAATAAGTACTCATTTGTAGGGGCCGGGAAGGTGGCTCAGTGGTAGAGTGCTTGCCTTGTATGCTTAAGGCCCTGGGTTCGATTCCTCAGCACCACATAAGCAGAAGAAAAAAAAAGCCGGAGGTGGCGCTGTGGCTCAAGTGGTAGTGTGCTAGCCTTGAGCTGAAGAGCTGAGGGACAGCGCCCAGGCCCAAAGTTCAGGCCCCACGACCGGACCCCCCCCCAAAAAAGTACTTATTTGTAATCAGGTGAGTATAGTAACAACAAGCATCCAAGAAGGAGATAGCTGAGGCGGAGGCCTGAGCTAGAGGAGTCGTATCCCAGCCTGTTAAAGGCATAGCCGGGACAGCACCCAAACTCAATTTCCAGACACCATGCCAGAGCTGCAGAGAAAGTGAGGGTCACGAGAAAGACTCTCATGAAGGAGGCCGCACAACGGACTACAACTAGGAGCTCTCATGGATCCTGGCTGGGGGTGGGGGGACCAACTAGAGACAGGTGAGCACACACAGTGTGCAACAACCACCATCAAAGAGTGAAGGTTTTCTTGGGTCACAGAGGAAGCTGCAGTTGTCATAGAAAAGGCTCCTGCCCTTGGGCAGTGAGCGCCATCAAGAAGGTCCAGTCATGAACTAAAACAACTACAAGAAAATGTTACACACTAGCGAACCTATAGAAATCATTAAGTTTCCCAATGGTTTAAAACCTCAAAATTAAAAGCTGATAAAAATACATCAAAATACGCACTTAAATTTCAAGGTTGAGGACTGGGAAGGTGGCTCAGTGGTAGAGTGCTTGCCTCGCATGCATGAGGCCCTGGGTTCGATTCCTCAGCACCACATAAGCAGAAAAAAAAAGCCAGAAGTGGCGCTGTGGCTCAGGTGGTAGAGCGCTAGCCTTGAGCTGAAGAGCTGAGGGACAGCGCCAAGACCCAGAGTTCAGGCCCACAACCGGACCACCCCCCCAAAAAAAAAATTCAAGGTTGAGATCACTCCATATGTGTCAGTCCTTGTTCAAAGTGAAAAACTTTTATTAACTAAGAAATACTAATAAAAAATACATCTCTGCACAAGTTGTCAATGTGAGAAGTCAGTGTGCCACTGCCACCCAACAGTGCATCCTCAGCCCAAGGCCGACGGCACAGCCTGCTCTGCTCTCATTCTGAGGGGAAATGGTTCTGGCCACAGCCCTGGGTGGGGCTGAGCGAGGGGCCCAAGGGGAAAGCTGAGGAGGCCCGAAGGCTCCAGCTGGAGGAAGCAGTTGGTACCCACATGCTGCTCCTGCGGCTACAGAACCCACACTTGATCTGCACAGCCCCTGTCCTCTGCACTGGGCACGGGGCCTAGGTCTCACCTGCAGATGCACTTCTGCACACACCTGCACCTCTGCCCACTAGTGGGCTGCGTCCCCTTGGATGACCTACAGTGCTCTCCTGGCTCTGAGGAGGAGGCACGGGCTGGCGAAAGGTGGCTCTCACACAGCTAGGCTTTCTTTCTGAGCCTCAGTCGCTCCTGTTGCCCCCATTTCTCTCTCCAGGTGGACACAAGCAGTCGCTGGTGCCAGGGCATGTAATTCAGAGAAACATGTCCCCCCACACTGGGCATGCCAGGCTAAGAGCGAAGTGTAGCCGACACAGTACTTGGTGGACACTCAGCGGCAGGGCCCAAGGGAGAAGAGCTCGCCACCTCATCCCACTACACAGGCAGTGCTTGGGGGCTGGAAAGGGGTGGGGGCGGGAGGGGCTTGCCTCAGGCATTGCCTCTAATCCCTCAAGCAGGGCTTCCGGTCCTGCCAACAGACTAAGGACCCTTCCTGCCTCCTTCTTGGACCTGGCCTTAATGAGGTCATTATTTCCGGCTGCCCAAGAGCATAGCACACAGCCATGAGGGGTGTGTGACCTGCATTTCTCCTTCCCGGTCACACATTCAAGGAAGGTCCACTGCAGGCCAGTCAGTCCTGTCTCAGGAAAAGGTGGTGATGAGATCCTTCTCCTTCAGAATCTGAGCCAAGTGTGGCACTCGTACACACACACACACACACACACACACACACACACACACACACGATTCAGATGGCTTGAAGACCACTGGATAACCACACACACACACACACACACACACACACAATTCAGATGGCTTGAAGACCACTGGATAACTGACCTGTTCTTTCAGTTCAGACCAATGTCTTAAGACTCTAGGGATATTTCACAATTGCCTGAACATATCAGAAAGCAACAAGACCCCAAAAGCACTTTACCTTTGCAGAGCTCTGTGAGCAGGAGGAACTCAGCTTGTCCAGTGTCTGATTCCTCTTTTCCTATGGATGCTGCAGAGCAGAACTGGACAATGTTGGGGTGGCCAGAAAGTTTTTTCTGCAGGTGTCTTGTTAAAAGAAAATTAAGTATATGAGCTGGGAAGGTGGCTCAGTGGTAAAGCGCTCACCTTGCATGCAAGAGGCCCTGGGTTCGATTCCTCAGCGCCACATAAGTAGAAAAAGATGGAAGTGGTACTGTGGCTCAAGTAGTAGCGCTAGCCTTGAGCTGAAGAGCTGAGGGACAGCACACAGGCCCCAAAGTTCAGGCCCCACAACCGACAAAAACCAAACAAAAAAACAAAACAAAACAAAGTAAGTATAAGTGTCCCCAACTCTGCATTTAATAATAAATGTACACAGCATTAAGAGGCTGTGGTCACAATGCCTGAACTGCTGTAGGTCTCAACATTGTCAGAGCAGAAAGATGAGAGAGAGGCAGGTGGGAACAATGAGAAGGTAAAGGGTGGGGGAGGAAGCTGTGAAGAGGGCAGATCTAAGCAGGTAAGTGGGGTAAGCAGACATAGCAGGAAGGCTATGAGGAGTGACCATGTCCACTCTACCACAGTTCATGTGGCCAACAGGCCCCTCTCAGTGTGGGAAAGCTTGAAGAAAAAGGGAAACAGGTTCTACCAGCAGTAGGTGAGGCTCCCTGCTTATGGGAGACATGTATGGTAAAGTAAAGCAGGCAAGAAGGGCCCTGTACCCGGCCGCGGACACAGGGTGAGCAGGGTGGCTAGTAAAGAACCACATACCTGAAGGCTGGCAACTGTGGCTCTCCACAGCCCTGGCCCGGCCGTCAGAAAGGTGGGAAGGGGCTCTCTCTGTGGCCAAAGGCCCACTAGTTAGGTGTGGAGACATCCTTGACAAAAAACAACCCCTTGGCTCCACATCTCTAAATCTTTTCACGTGTGCTAGTAACAGGGCTTGACTCAGTGTCTGGTGCTCTCACTCAGCTCTCTTGCTTATGACTAGTGCTCTACCTTTTGAACCATGCCAGGCCGGCATTTTGCTGATTAATTGGGGATAAAGTCTCATAGACTTTTCTGCTCAAGCTGGCTTCAAACCATGATCCCAGATCTCTGCTTCCTGGGTAGCTAGGGTTATAGCTACCTCTAAATCTTTTACTATGACCCAGGGAGTAGAGAACAGGGAAGAAAACTTTTCACAGAAATGGTCAACAGAAGTATGAGAAAGCAGGGCTGGGAAGTTGGCTCAGTGGTAGAGTGTTTGCCTTGCATGCCTGAGGCCCTGGGTTCGATTCCTCAGCACCACATAAGCAAAAAGAAAAAAGCCGGAAGTGGCGCTGTCCTTGCATGCATGAGGCCCTGGGTTCCACTCCTCAGCACCACATAAGCAAAAAGAAAAAAGCCGGAAGTGGCACTGTGGCTCAAGTGGTAGAGTGCTAGCCTTGAGCTGAAGAGCTGAGGGACAGAGCCCAGACCCAGAGTTCAGACTCACAACCAGACCCCCCCCAAAAAAAATAAATAAAAACAATGAAACTTAGAACAAAATTTGAGATTGTCAGAAAGCTACCTTGGCTCCAAAGTTTTGCCCAACAGACCCATGTCCCACTTTAGGTGTAAATTCATGAAAACCATTTGATAGCAAAATCTGGTCTATCATAAGCTCATTTGGGACAAAATCTGATGTGAATTGTTACAGGCAGTTTGCAGACTGAGAGAATATTCATTGAATTTAGATATACAAAATACCCGGTTTATTCTCTGAACCATCTTCCTGAATTCTGAAGATGTAAACCCTCAAGGGTCTGTCTTACAGTCGTGACTGGAGATCTCCTGAACCCCACAACCTGCTGCCGTCCGGGAAGCTCACTCACATCCTCGTAAAATACCTGCGATAGGCTGCCTACCCCGCTTCAGTTCAGAAAGAAGCGTTAACTAACTCATTAAGTCTAAAAGAAATTATGGCTCATAATTATGCAGGTTATTTTTACCTCCTAGTTGGCTCCAGTGCAAAGGAAGTCAATCCCATGTCACCGTGACAGTGGCTACTCCACATGTCCCAACCCCGTGTGGCCCACTCAAACTCGTGCAACTAGGATGGCCTCCCACCAGCAATAATCTTCTGCCCCCAGTGAGTGCACTCCAATTCCTCCCATCCTGAGACGATACCTCGCTTACTCCTCCTGGCTCCCCACCACACTGTACTGCCTCACCCACACAATGTGGCCATTGAAGTGTGTCTTACGTTCCCCAGGAGCAGAGGCTGGGTCCTGGGTACTATGAATTTCATGAAAAGTCAAGACAACTGCCTGGCAGTTTTGGAATAAATGAATTGATCTGGGGAATGCTTGTCATTGTTCTAACAGATGCAAGGGAACATTTTATTTCAAGACATCAGCACAATTGTTACCTCCAAAGGAAGAAGGATTAGGGTTAGATTTTCTCACTTAATCACATTCAAAATCTATAACTACAGCATTTCCAGAATAAAAGCATATTTGACTCCCTTTCTGCCCCAACAATGTACAAATGACCACATGAGGCCAGGCTGACTCTTCAGCCCTAAATGCTGGTTAGGGCTCTACTCTCTCAAAAGAGGGAAACAAGCCAATAGGCAGAATACAACTGGGTTTAGCTGGAAGACCTGACACACCTTGGACACCACAAGGCACCTAGGTAAGGCAAGTCTACAAGAGAAACTAGAACTCCATTAATGGTCACTCCTGTGTGAAGCTCAAGAATCTACAAACAAAAATAACAGTAGATTGACTTCAAGACACATTACTGGCTTTGTGTAGTGGTCTAAGGTGTAGGAAGATGGCAAGTTCCATTCCAGCCTGAGCTACATAACAAGACTATCTCAAAAACAAAACATCACAAAACAGACATGGCTAAAGACCATGTCACCCTCCAAGGTTCTCTATGGGTCACAGTTAATGGCTCTGCTTCCTATAACTTCCAAGAGACAACACACAAAGCGATGTTGGGGGTAAGACAAAACAACCTGTGAGAAGAGAACCCAGAACCATGGGGCCCAGCACAGTGAAGTCTACGTCACTAACTGGGGCAGCCAGAGACTGTGGAGCTCTCCAGAACTCAAGAGATGCGAGCCTGCTCTCCCGGACCCTCGCTCTGGACATAATAAAGAGCCATGTCTACTTATGCCTACCCCCTCTTCTCCACCTCCAGACACTGCTTACCTCCTGAGTCTCTCGGGCCTCCCCAATCCACTGTCTGGGCCTCTTCCCTAGACCTAAGGAGGGCCAGTTCCAGTACTTCTTACTGGACTGCCACTCTTTAGTTTGAACCCAGGCCTGATGCAACC
This sequence comes from Dipodomys ordii, assembly GCF_000151885.1. Lineage (NCBI taxonomy): Eukaryota > Metazoa > Chordata > Mammalia > Rodentia > Heteromyidae > Dipodomys > Dipodomys ordii. Next base: position 325,180 of record NW_012267287.1, read on the forward strand.
AAGAATCCAATCCAGACACAACTGCCCTTAGCAGGACTTGTAGAGCTACTGATCCACAACCCCCTTACAGTGGATCTCTAGCTAGGTTCGGTGTGACTCATGCCCCCAGCAGAGGCCCTCCCCAGCTCCAGCCTCCTCTCAGCAGACACCCTGCCCAATATGATCACTTCTGAGCAGAAGGCCTCCCCAGATCTGTCCAGGGGTCCCAGCAGAGGCCTCCCGGCTCTGCCCGGGTCTCGGCAGAGGCCTCCCGGCTCTGCCCGGGTCTTGGCAGAGGCCTCCCGGCTCTGCCCGGGTCTCGGCAGAGGGTCTCGGCAGAGGCCTCC
>NW_012267287.1:327385-348535 GCF_000151885.1 Dipodomys ordii
CGCGGCGAGGCTCCCGGGGCCGCGCCGGTGCGCACGCGCTCCGGTCGTTCACCCTCGCCGCCGAGGGCCGAGGTGCGTGAGTTGCTACCAAGGACTGACCGGAGCGGGAACGCTCCGCGCGGCCGCGCCGGGCTCACCCCCTCGACGCCCAGCTGTTGGAAGCGCCTTTAGAGGTGACCCACAGCGCCTCCCTCGGTCGTGGGAAAGAGGAAGCGCGCTCCGCCGGCCGCCGCGGCGACGCCGCCGGAAGTGAGCTGTGAGGGGCTCCACGTGCGCCGACCCGACGCCAGGCCCTGAGCCGAGGCCGGAGGCCGCGGCTAATGGGAGAGGACGCCTCGGACGGGCCGGCAGCGCGCCGGCCTCGGAAAAGCGCTTTCCACCGGAAGTTTTCTCAAAGAAGACCCCAAATTTGGAGAGACTCGCGGGGAAGGCCTGCCAACAGTTAAGGAAGCAGTGACACCTTTCTGTGTAGACTTTTCCAGAGATTCGGGGAGGACGGGTTTCTGAACTCACTCCCAGTCGCATTGTTCCGATCCCCGAACTTGATGAGGATGACCGGAAACCGGGCTGCCAGCGATCCTGCACATAGTACACGCGCAGTCACAGTCGTTTTATTTTTCTATCAGGGAATTACTGCAGTCCTCCATTATCATTGAGTGTGTGTGAGACACTCCGTTTCCTCCATTATCATTGAGTGTGTGTGAGACACTCAGTTTCCTCCATTATCATTGAGTGTGTGTGAGACACTCAATTTTCTCCATTATCACTGTGTGTGTGTGAGAGACACTCAGTTTCGTTGTTCCTCTGTACTGTCAACGATGCCTCAGCTGAGACCAGCATCCTTTTCAAAGTAATCTTTCACTTTTCCATATCCAGCTCCTTGTTTTGTGGCTAAACACTTCACTGGCATGCTCAGTGAAGTGTTTCCACTTCTTCCAGGCTCAGGTGACCTCCAGGCTCCCCCACCATGTCCAGGCCACAGACTCCAGAGCAGCCTCTGGATGTCCAGGGAGACTCATCTCCACACAGGAGGATTGAAGACTCTGGGGAGGGAACCCAGAATTCCCACCGAATGCTGGGCTTCAGTGATGCACTCCTGTCCATCATCGCCACCGTTATGGTCAGTGAATGGCCCATCTCAGACCCAGAACCCTAGGCAGTTAGAGGTACACAGTATTGTCCTCAAGACCAAGCTTGATACCACTGTCTGCAAAGGGTGCCCTGTCCATGAAGTGTCTCTCAGTTTCTTTTGTCTTTGTTCTTTTAGATCCTGCCTGTGACCCACACAGAAATCTCCCCAGAGCAGGTAATGGGAACAGGCTGTACTTTGGTGCATGTGGCTTGCCCTGGGCTTGAGGAGCTAACTACATCTTGCAAGCACCAGAACCCAAAGCAAGGTGCTGGTGGGGCAGGGCATGTAGGGCAGGGCATCTGTGCATCTTCCCAGTAGGGTTCTTATCCGTGCAGATGTGGGCAGTGGACAAGGCCGCATCTTTGATAGGCAGCAGTACCTTCACTGTGGTGAAGCCTCCCATGTGGGGCCCTAGCTAAAGAGCATGGGCTACCTCATTATAACACTCCCTCTCACTTTATCAAGAGTAAGAGCTCTGCCTCGATCAGAATTTCCTCCCTGCACCTATCTCCAGCTACAGGCTTTCAGCCAGTGTCCACCTTAGCAGGCCTGTCCTGTTTGTGATCCCACAGGCACTTTTAGAGGTGCTGTTGCCTATGGCTGTTTGGAATTGCCGAGTTTGACCCTGTAGTAGTGTATCTATGTTCCTCCAAAATTCACTTGTCAGAATTTAAATCCCCAAGTAACTAGGAGGTGCTTAATGACTAGAAGCCCTTTGCCCTATGTTATTTCTGGTGTCTTAGGCCACCTAGATAACACCCTCTGCAAAGATCAAACCCAGACTACAAAGCTGTTGGCAGCCAAGGTCCTTTGCCACTTGCAGTAATGGTTTTGAGGCCTGTGTAAGGGAGGCTGCTGTTGTAGCATCCAGCCTTGCTGGACCTCAAACAGTGCAGCCTGATGGCACTCTGAGGCTAGGGCCCTGCTTAAGGCTTTCACTCCTGGTCTGTGGCAAAGCCGTGCTCTCGGGTGACCAGTGCTATGTTATACATGTTACTTTGTTTTAATGACAGTGTTCTTTTACTCTAGCAATTTGACAAAAGCATACAGAAACTTCTAGCAACTAGAATCGCTGTCTACCTGATGACATTTCTAATCGTCACAGTAGCTTGGGCAGCACACACTAGGTAAGGGTTCAGTCTTTTTCAAAGCAAGGTACTCATTATCATTACTTGCTCAGGGATGGTGCCAGGTGCAGTGGACAGCTGTAGTACCTTAGAGATGCATTGTTCTCAGGTTATCGTGGGTCCCCGATCACATGCTTTGTCCCAAACGGGTTGGGGTCAGTAGACCACCCTTTCTTGCCCTGAGGCCACTTCTTCTGGGCCTCATGCTCAAGATAGTGAAGAGTGGACATGCTCACTCCAAGGCTCGGCCTGTCTGTGGAGCCACTCAGAGCTCTGCTAAATTTCAGATCTAAGGTGGGAGGCTAAAGTGTCCACCTGGTAGAAACCATTGCAAGACCAAGACAGAGTGAGGAGAAGGAAAGCCCTGTTGGCCTGACTGTGTCCCATGAAATGCCAGCAGATCATGACCCCTCCTGTGTGGAGGTTAGACTTGCAGGATGTGCTGTAGGGCCCAAGCTTTGTCCTGGATAGGGTCCATGAGACAGGGGCCTAGATCTATGGGGCCCCAGTAACTGACCGTGTGCAGGCAGGGACAGGAAATATCCAGAAGTGACGCTGGGGTGGTGCAGGTCAGCCTACTAAAAGGAAATGCTTGTCAGGGAATGCTGGAAGTGCAGGAAACCACATGAATTCTGTTAAGTACTTGCCCCTGTGCTGAACATGTCACCTATTACTATCACAAGGATGTTCTCAGCAAAGTGACTTTGTTCCTGGCACCAACAGGACTTTCCTCTCTGCTTTCATTATTCACGGAGCACTTTTTTGTGAGGAAGAGAGGAAGAAGGGCTCTTCTGCAAACCTTGCCTGGACCAGCTTTTTGGTTCACTCACTAGGGATCCATACCTGCTGTGGAGCACATCCCCAGCAGGGCGGGTGGCAACCGGGAGAACCTGCAGTGAGTTTCTTGTGTCTGCTCTGCTTCCTACCTGGGCTGCTTGCCTGCACACATGGTCCCGTCATGGGTAGCTAGTAGAGCTGCCATCTGTGAGCAGCTCAGGAATAGCCCCTGCTATTCAGCTTGTTAGTGAAGAACACAGTCCTGAGTGAGCTGGTCCAAGCACTGGACTGGGGGCAGAGTTTCCAGGTTGTGGATCCTGGCTCTGCCAAGGCCAGTGCAGGAAACCTCTTGCCACACAGGACTTAAACCTGCCCACCTGGGACATCTTTCAGCCTGGCTTCCCTGACGGCCCTCAAGCCCTAGAGCTACTATAGCATATTTCTGCATTTTAGCTGTTGAAAACCTCTGTGTTAAAGCAAGATGGTGGGGATATGAGAGAATTTGTTTTCTCTCAATTTTCCAAACTTCATATGCAAGGTAGTATTTCATATTTGTTCAAAAGTGACATCTTGTATGTTGATGGCTCACTCCTATAATCCTACTACCTAGGAAGCTGAGATCTGAGGATCTTGCTATTTGAAGCCAGCCTGGGCAGGGAAAGTCCATGAAACTCTTATCTCCAATTAGATACCAAAAAGCTGGAAAAGGAGGGGAAAAAAATAGCTCAGGGAAAATACCCAGGCCCTAAGTTTAAACCCCAGAGCTTTTCTTCCCCCTCAGAAAAAGTGGTATCTTCAGCCAGGCACTGGTGGTTTACACCTATAGTCCTAGCTATGTGGGAGACAGAGATTGGGAGGATCAGGTCTTCAGACCAGTCAAGTTGAAGTCAATGAGATCCCATCTCTGGGTGCAGTGACATGAACCTGTCACCCGAGTCCAGGCCCATGCCCAAGCAGGAAGCCAGATCTGATCTCCAAGTTAACTACTGCAGAAAAGGGCTGGAGGTAAGCTTCAGCAGTGGAGCGCCTGCCCAGCAGTCGCTAGGTCCTGAGTTTAAACTCTTAACACTAAGGCAAAAGAAAGAAAAGGGAAATAGTTGACATCTTAACTAGAAAATATTGGGGAAGGTGTGTATGTGCTTAATCTTACTGCAGTCACCTTTGAATGATGGCCCATCTTTTGTTTTTCTGAACTTTAGATTGTTCCAGGTTGTTGGAAAAATAGATGATACGCTTGCCTTGCTCAACTTGGTGAGTTTTTTCTGTTCTTCAGGGAAATAACTTGAGTTTTAGTTTAACCCAGGAGGAAGGGGAGGAATCGTTAGCTGCTGTTCTTTGAACCTCGAGCTGCTTAGGGCCTAGAATCCGTTCCGTACCTGGAAGCTCCTCAGAAGCCTCCCAGGGGACCCATTTGTGCCGTCAGAGGCATAGGCTTCTGAAGTGTCTGGGCTTGGGCTCTGAGACTCTGCCTAGCCTGGCTCCCTCTGGAGCAGTGGGGACCTGGGGTCCCTTGCTGCCCCTCCTGGGGTGACCATGACCCCCTTCCTTCCAGGCCTGCATGATGACCATCACCCTTCTTCCATACACAGTGAGTAGTGTTCAGCCCCCTGCATCCCTAAGCCTCTTCCCATGTGTGGCTGTCCTCAGAAATGCAGACCACGGGCTACAGAGGAGAAGGGTCTAGAAAGCTAGAGGCTGTCACACTAAGTGGAGGGGGGGTTCAGGGTTCCTGGAGGCGGACACCCCTGAGCGAAGGACTGCTGATGCCTTCCATCACCACCCTCACCCACCGCACAGTCCTGGGCTCCATCCTGATGTGGGTCGCTGGCTCACGCATGCAGAGGATTCAGATCTGAGGGACTTCCAATGAATCTGATATGGTATCTGATGATACCGTTTCTTTAAAAGCCTGAAACAGCCGTGGGGTTTCTGCCACGATGGGCAAGCCCACCACCTCCACACTGCTATTAGCCGCTCTGATCATCTCCTTCCAGGGCCCACACAGAGACAAGGAAGCTCACTGTGCCCCAGCCAGGGTCTGGGAACTGTGGCAAATGTCAGGATATTTTGTGATTTTTTTCTTTTTTTAACTCAGTTTTCTTTAATGGTGACCTTCCCTGATGTTCCTCTGGGCATCTTCTTGTTCTGTGTGTGTGTGATCACCATTGGCACTGTCCAGGTAGGCAGGGTGTGTGTGTATGTGTGGATGTGCCATGGAGCATGCAAATGGGGTACCTGCCCTGGACTTCCACATCCCAGGGTGCCCAGACTCTGCCTGTGAACATAGGCAGGGTTTGGAATACTCAGAACCCACCTGCTGACCAAGCCCACGCTCTTCCCACCCTAGTATCCGTTCCCGGGACATCCCAAGATACTTGCCTGCCTCTAGAATCCTTTTAACCCCAAGTTCCTGCATGTGTGCATGCATATGTGTGTGTGTGTGCACGCGCACGCGCCCGTGTTTGTGCGCACTCACGTGCATGTGTATTGGACAGCCCAGGGGCTGGCTGGCCACGACATTCCCTCTCCTTGTTTCTCCTGCAGGCACTGATTGTGGGGTATGCCTTCCACTTCCCACACCTGCTGAACCCCAGAATCCAGCGTTCTGCACACAGGGCCCTGTGCCGGCAGCACAGCCTGCGCCTTGTCCTCCGTGGCCCAGCACTGTGCCTAGTTGCCGCTGGTTTTTCCCTCTTTTTCTACCCTATGGTGAGTATTGGGTCACCCCCAGGGGGGCTTAGTCTATTCTCAAAAATCAAGGCCTGGGGCTGGGAAGGTGGCTCAGTGGTAGAGCGCTTGCCTTGCATGTATGAGGCCCTGGGTTCGATTCCTCAGCACCACATAAGCAAAAAGAAAAAAGCCGGAAGTGGCGCTGTGGCTCAAGTGGTAGAACGTTAGCCTTGAGCTGAAGAGCTGAGGGACAGCACCCAGGCCCAGAGTTCAGGCCCCATGACCAGACCCCCCCCCCAAAAAAAGGCCTAAGTTTAACGGAACAAGAACACTAGTAATAGAGACAAATGCGAAGGCACGTTTCAGCCATAGAAGCTGCCGTTGACTATAGAAGCTGACTTGTGGTACAGAATCAACATGAGCACTACTGAAAAACAGAATTTTTCAACCAAACATCTGGGGAATAGTGAAAAAAAAAACAATTGTTACTTTAAATGTGCAGTAAGCATTTCAAGAGCAATGTAAGCATAAAACAGTAAGGCCTGTGGCCACTGCAGAAGTCATTCCTTGAGGCTTGGGCAGGCTGGACTCACCCTGCACATCACAGTCCTCACATGGGAGGGTCGAGCAGCACACCATCTGGGAAGCAAGCCCCAGCCACGCGTGCCTTGAGAGACTTAACCTGATGCTCATGGGGATTGCTGAGAGTCAGTGGCACAGGCTGGAGAACCCAGGCTGCCTTGTGGAGAGGGGGCCTCTGGCCCCCACTGGCCGCAGGCCCCTGCATAAAGGAGTGGTCAGAATGATTAGGCAGAGGTCTGGAAAGACAGGTGCACAGCAAGGAGGACCGTTTAGAGGGACCACAGTCTTAGAGGCCAGTACTGGCTCGAAAGGTAGACCTTTTCCATGGGTGTAACCAGGTGGTTCATAGGCAGGAGTATCTGACAAGGGCAGGACCAGAGGTGAGTGATGGAGCAGGGCAGGCAGGCAAAGCCTAGGGCAGAGGCCCATCTGCTGACAGCCTGGACATGGGGCTGGGAGAAGTAGAAAGGGCAGGTGAGGCAGGTGGCCAGTAGGCGAGGCTGTGAACTACTCGAGTTCGCCTGTGTTTGTAATATGCATTGAAACTGTATTCGTTTTCACTGCCCAATGATAATTCAGTGTGTCTGGGACACACTTTGCCTGCCATTCTCAATTGACTGACACTTCAACATTGTGGCCTCTTATACATACTGCTCCTATGAACATGTGTCTTCAAATCTTTCAGTTATTTTCTGTATGTGCCCAGAACAAGGATTGCCAAATCATGGGGTCGTTCTGACTTTGCTTTTTTATTGTTTTTGTTTTTTGCCAGTCCTGGGGCTTGAACTCAGGGCCTGGGCACTGTCCCTAAGCTTCTTTTTGCTCAAGGCTAGCACTCTGCCACTTGAGCCACAGCACCACTTTCAGCTCTTTCTGTTGATGTGGTACTGAAGAATCGAACCCAGGGCTTCATGTGTGCTAGGCAAGCACTCTACCACTAAGCCACATTCCCAGCCCCCTGATTTTAATTTTTTAAGGTACCCTATACTGTTTTTTTGGGGGGGGGTCTGGTCATGGGGCCTGGGCTCTGGGCCTGGGCTCTGTCCCTCAGCTCTTCAGCTCAAGGCTAGCGCTCTACCACTTGAGCCACAGCACCAATTCAAGCTTTTCCTGCTTATGTGGTGCTGAGGAATTGAACCCAGGGCCTCATGCATGCAAGGCAAGCACTCTACCACTGAGCCGCCTGCCCAGCCCCCCATACTGTTTTCAAGTTGCTGGGCTGTTCACAGTCCTGCCTGCAGTGCTCAGGTTGTGCTTTCTCCACACCACCTGTTACTTTGCCTTTGTGACTCTAGCTGTCCTGATGGCTGTCATTTCCCTGGGGACTAGGATACTGAGCAGCTTTGCAGCTGTTTGGCTTGTTGCGCATTTACATATCTTCTTTACAGAAATGTCTTTTCAAAGTCTCTCCTGTTTCTTAGTTGGGGTCTTTGACTTCAGTTGAGCTCTGCTAGTTTTTTATGCATTCTGGATACCAAGCTCCTCCCAGGCAAGCATTTTTTCTTCTGTTCTTTCTCTTTTTCTCTTTAACCCATACATCCTTATTTCAATAAAGGACAATTTCCTAAAGCCAGGTATGGTGGCCCACATCCATAATCCCAGCTACCTGGAGGGCAGAGGCAGGAGGATCGAGAGTTCAAAACCAGCCTGGGCAAAAGTAGCAGCAAGAATGTCTCAAAAACAAAAAGAGGGGGTTAGGTGGGGTGATAGCTTTCCTAGTATGTGCAAGGCCCTAGGTTCAAATCCCCAGTACTCAAAAAAGAAAGGAAATGGCTTAGTGGTAGAGTACTTGCCTAGCATGCATGAAGCCCTGGGTTCAGTTCCTCAGGACTACACAAACAGAAAAAGCCAGAATTGGTGCTGTGGCTCAGTACCCAGGCCTTAAGTTCATGCCCCAGGACTGGCAAAAGAAAAAAGAGAAGAGCAAAAAGTCGAATTCCCTGGTTTTCCCTTGTTACTCCTGCCGTCCCTCTCTGGAGCAGCAGGATGGGATTCTTGGCTGTCTAGGTACCAGGTGGTGAGCAGTCTCCGCTCTGAAGGAGGCAGACCCTGACTTGTCATGTCTCCCCACAGTCATACCTACTGATGGTGACCATCATCTTCCTCCCCCACGTCAGCAAGGCCACCAGCTGGTGCAAAGTCAGGCTCATGGGTAGGTGACCATACACCTCTACACTGAGGCCCCTGAGAGGTGCCACTGGACCTCCTGAGAACTGTTAAGTGGGGCTGGGTGTGAACATGTAGTAGCCCTGAGCTTGTTCCACTGTGCACAGCCCAACCCTGGCTCTGGGCTTACTGGGGACGGGCTGCAACTTACCCTTCAGGATCTGTGCCGCTTCCTTTCCTGGCCCTGGGGGAGGAAAGCAGGGTGTGGCTACCCAGACACCACAGCCCCACAAGTGGCTGGCTGTCCCTCTCTCCTGCCACGCCCACAGGCCGCCAGGAGCCCCCCGCTCGTAGTGTGGAACCTTTCAGTTTTGACCTGCATGCACCCCTCAGCAAGGAGCGGGTGGAAGCCTTCAGTGACGGTGTCTACGCCATTGTGGCCACGCTTCTCATCCTGGACATCTGGTGAGGATCCCAACTGGTCTGCCCCAGCCTGTCTGCCAGGTAGCAGTCTGAGTTGGTATCTAACCCTAGACACTCCAGAAAGGCCTTAGTTCAGTGCCAGCCTTCCCTTGGGTGTCAGCGCTCTGTGCAGTGAGAAGGTGAGCCAACCTTAAGAGGTGCAAACCCATCCTACCAGCTCCCAACCTGAGAGCCCAAGCAGAGGCTAGGGTGCCAGGGAGAGGCAGCTTCTGCAGTGCCACCCTGCGCCCCCCTCCCCAAAGCTCTGCTCAGAGGGATGAGTTAGCTCCCCAGGCCCTAGACCCTTTCCATATCTCATTAGAAGCCATCTCCTTCTTCCACTGCCGGCTCTTCTGCTCAGCCTGACTTGTCAATGAAAACCTGTTAGAGCGCTCCTCTCAGTGCTCACTTTATTTCCAAGTGTTCAGTCTGCCATCCCAAGCCTCCCAGCCCCTTTATGCTGTAGTTACTTAGTCACATTCCAGTGCACTCTTACTTCATTAAATGTGTTGCTGCACTCTGGCTTTATGTTTTGTATCTGATAGTCTGACTCTTCTGCTACTGAGTATCCTTTTCCTACTATCAATTTTTCCTACTGTCAGTTTTTAAAAATTGAAAGCAAATGTTCCCAAGTACCTGATTCTGAAGGCCTAAACTTAAGGAACATTCCTGAACAGTCTGGCTTTGTGTCTGCCCTGCAGCCAGGGCTTGACTGGTCATGTTCCCTGTAACCTATAACCAAGGACTGGTAACTGCAGCCGCGGCTGGGGTGGGGAGCATGCCCTTTATGCAGGTCTGCTGCCCCTGCTGAGAAGCTGCTTGGGGTCTCGCCAGGCCCAGCCTGGCTCTGCCCACTGTTTTGCAGAATGTAGGTCTTGCCTGCGTAAGGGCCTTGTCGTCCACGCCCAGTCGACAAGATGCCATTGCTAGGCCATGCCTCGAGAGAGCGGCAGCTGCATCAGTGTGCCCTTGGTTTCCAGCATGAGCAGCAAGATGCAGGGCAGAAGCAGGGCTCCGACATGGAGCTGCCCCAGCTCCTGTGGGTGTAGTCTCCCATCAGGGACTCACCCTGCCCTGCCCAGCCCACCAGCTTTTGGACTAGCAAGTAGGGCTGCCACTTGGCAAGGAGCATACATCAGTTATTGCAATTCAGGAGAACAGAGATAACTTACGTTGAGTATTTTAAGTATATGTAAGTGCAGACTAATGAGCATTTTGTGTGCAGCTAGTGTAAGCCAGCCATTCATCGGAAACTCACTTTGCTAGCCCACCCGTCTGTCCCTCTGAAGGCTGGTACAAATGCCCTCTGTTCACACTTCCCAGTGAGGACAATGTTCCAGACCCCAAGGACGTGCAGGAGCAGTTCCACGGCAGCCTCGTGGCCGCCCTGGGTGCACACGGGCCACAGTTCCTGGCATACTTCGGTTCCTTTGCCACGGTGGGTCTGCTCTGGTTTGCCCACCACTCGCTCTTCCTGCACGTCCGCAAGGCCACGCAGGCCATGGGGCTGCTGAATACCCTCTCGCTGGCCTTCGTGGGCGGCCTTCCCCTGGCCTATCAGCAGACTTCGGCCTTCGCCCAGCAGCCCCGCGACGAGCTTGAACGTGTGCGCGTGAGCTGCGCCATCATCTTCTTTGCCAGCATCTTCCAGTTCGCCATCTGGACAGCGGCCCTGCTACGCCAGGCAGAGACACTGCAGCCATCAGTGCAGTTTGGTGGACAGGAGCATGCCTTCATGTTTGCCAAGCTTGCACTATACCCCTGCGCCAGTCTGCTGGCCTTTGCTGCCACCTGCTTGCTCAGTCGGTTCAGCACTGCCATTTTCCACCTCATGCAGATCTCAGTACCCTTTGCATTCCTGCTGCTGCGTCTCCTCATGCGCCTTGCCTTGGCAGGCCTGCGGGCCCTTCAAGGCCTCCGGCCAGCACACCCTGTGCCCAGCCAGGCAGAGGCTGAGGCTCAGTCCCGGCTCCTGCCTGCCTCCTGCTAGCACCAAGGAGGCTGTTGCTCACCACCAGAAAGATGGAGCCCAAGAATGGACTGGCAGGGGACCACTGTGGCCCTGGGGCTACGATCTTACTTGCTTGGATATTCTATCCATTGTGAAATACTAAGGTCTGTTTTAGAGTACAAAAATCGTTCTACTTTTTGTAGTGAGGAGCTCTCGGGACTCATTTTACTGCTTTGACTCATCTACTTTTCCTCTTCACCCAAGATAGGGATGGTGTTTGAGACAGCAGGGCCCGACCAGGGTCCCAGAGCTCCTTTCCTTCTTCCTGCCCAATCCTGCATGTGGCTACAGAGGCCACTGCTCTCTTGGGGGCCCTAAGGGCAGTTGTTCCTTCCTGAGACTTGGCTGGTCAAGCAAGGAGGCTGCTGTCTGAGGAGCTAACCACTAGTGGCCTGCCCCCACAGGCTGCCAGTCCATCTACCCCTGCCCTGCACGTGGGTCAGACAAAGACAAGGGCAGCACAGTGAAGCCCAGACTGTATTTGTCCCAGATATAAGTTAGGTCACATTCAGGTAGCGATAAATTACATACACAGAGGACCAGTGCACAGGGGACAGACTCACTTAAATACAGAGGACATGCCACACAGGCCACAATTTACAAATAATTCCTACAGATTGAAATCAAAGCAAAAACTATCCCATCGAGGATTACAAATGATGTAAACATGAGGAATGTCTACACTGAGACCATAATGGCCGTAAGATGCATTTGTGCAGTTTTGGCAGAAGCAAGGGAGGGCACCACTGAGCACTCAGTGGCACCACGCGTGGCCCAGGAGGCTGCAGGCCAGGAAGGACACACCCTGGGGTGTGGCACAACCACTTGTGAGCAGTGCACACTCAGTACCAACCAGAAGGGAAGGATTTGGACATGTATCCCCTTTCTTTGGGAGTGGGGGTCTCAGACTTCCACATAGGCTGCTCATCTTTTGGTCGTTCCTGAAGGGTGTGAGGTATGACAATGAATTCTTGGGCACATGGAAGAAACATTCATCTCACTCCAACTGGGCCGTCTGTAAGGACAATGCCCCCAGCAAGGCCTGGCCAGCAGTGTGGAGTGTGGGAACTGGGTAGCACTCTGTACCGCCAGGGAAGAGCTTTGGGGCTAGCAGATAGTGTGTCTATAAAGTGCTATAGTCATAGTTGAGTCTAAGGGTATGAAGGCTTCACGCGCACAGGTGTTATCTACACTCCCACCAAGCCCACCTCAAGTTCCCTCAGGCAGGAAGCACTTCACCCAGGGAACAGGGTTAGGTGCGGCCCAGTCATCCTCCAGCTGCTGGGCAGGCAGTGCAGAAGCCCGACGCAGCTCGCCACAAGATCACCATAGCAGAGGCACTGGGAAGGGCAGTCAAGCCCAGCTGGCACTGCTTGGGCTTTGTAATGGCCACCCATGTTCCAAGGGTCCATCTGCAATGATGAGGCCAGCAAATGAGGTCACCCTGCCCAGCAAGGGGCTGGCCATACTTCCCACCAGTAAGCATGAGTACTGGCAACATTCTGCATCGGCTGGGTCAGGGACAGGATGAGCACTGAATGAGGCCCACCTGGATGACCTGCACCCATGGCTACCTGGCTCAGGTGGTGCGAAGGGAGAGGTGCCCAGGCCATACCTGCTCCCCCTGAAACTCCTTGTGACTGGTGCGGGTATGGGCCCCGCCTGAGCCTCGTGTCTACCTGCCAAGCAGACTAGTACTGGAGCCAAGGGAGAAATGGCCAGCCCCTGCCAGCACTGTCCTAGTGAGGGCCCAGGAGGATGCTGTCATCAAGGCTGCAGCCAAGTCCCTCTGCTGGCCAGCCAGTGTGCAGAGCATGGGATAGACACAGAGCCCCCTCGACGTCTCCCCTCTACTTGGGATCACCCTCAGGAGCAGGCAAGGCGTCGACGTGAGCTTCCCTGACGGTGCCAGCCTTCCTGGGCTTCTGCTTGGCCTTCCGCAGCATGTGGACCTGTCCCCAGGTCAGAGGATCAGGTTAACAGCAGTTCACAGCCCTGGGACTCTATGGCCAGTGTCCATTAGGCTCTACACAAGGGCAAGGGCCTGGCAAGGCTTCCTGATCAGTGTGGCCTTGTTTCCACTGGATGGTGACACCCACCCGAAGCTGCCCTCACTGGGGCCCCACCATACCATGGAGTCAGGAAGGCTCAGGCCCATCTCATCTTGGCTCTTGGCCAAACTCGCATACCTTAGGGCCAGCTGCAGAGATGATCATATGCCCTGGAGCCTGAATCCAGGGTTCCCCATCCACCTGCACAGGGGTGGCCTTGAAGAGTGTGACCCGGAAGTATGAGCCCTGGGCAATGCGGATTCCAGAGCGTAGTCCACCCTGCACCTGGCCCTGGGCAGGCAAAAGCTGAGTTTAGTTAGGCCCATGGTACCACAAGGGCACCTGCGGATCAGCCAATGCTCACCATGTGCACAACTCCAGTCACACCTACTACCTCCAACAGCCCATCGTCCATGCGTGGCTTCTCAAACCTTGAATCGCTGTCAGAGCCCCACAAGTCGGCCCCAGAGCCCCAGCTGCCCCAAGAAGATGGAGAGACACACACATTAGGCACAGGCTGGACATGGCTCCTGCCCTGGGGCCACACAGCCCATCGAAGCTCAGCTGCATACCTGGGTATATTGATGAAGATGAGGCCCTCAATGCTGGGCAGCTCCACCTCCTGCTGCTCCACTTGCAGCCGGACCTCCTTGTGCAGGCCTCGGGAGCGGCTGATCTTCTGCAGCCCGACCCGCACATACACACCCTTGTTGTGGAACCTGCCAAAGACGATGTGCCCGCCATCGCTGTCACCTTGCTGACATCAAAGGGTTCTGCATCCCCTGCCTTGCTGTTCCAGTACCTGCTTGTGAACTTGCCAGGCTCCTCCTCCCGTGCCTGGTGGAAGTCCAGGCTGAGCTCTGCATCGATGCCAATGCCACAGTAGTTACTCATCTGCACAATCTGGAGACAAAAATATCACCAGGATCTGGACAGGCCCCACGCACTCCTGAGTGCCCCCAAGATGCATCCAGTTATCTCCAACCCTGCTCTGCTGTGACCAGATTCCCCTTGCTGGGGCTGCCCTGCTCAGGCAGTGTGCTGCACCGCACAGCAGCTTTGGAGCCAGGCACAGCCACTGTTCTGTGTCCTGGCAGCAGCAGCGCTGCCAGCAGCCCCGCGTGTGGCCAGGTGGAGGAGAGCACGTCAGCAAGTGTGGGAGTTACACTCAAGAACCCAGGAGGGGTGCACTGGTACCTTGGGTGGCTCCAAGTCAGCCGCCTTGTTCTCTGCACTCCCCATCTCATGGGCATCTAGCAGGATGGTCCAGCGGTCCACAAGCACAGAGTCAGCCTCATCCACAGACACCAGCACCGAGAACGGGTCCTCGCCGTTGTAGCCTGCCCCCCAGCGGAGGACCCGGCCAAGGTCGTTCCCTGGGAAACAGGCAAGACAGCGTGACCCATCCCACAGGACAGAAAAACCTGGCAGGGATGAGGTCTGAGACTCCATCCTCTGAGTTAACAGCTGAGCCCACCTGTGCCCAGGGGCAGGATCGCCACAGATGGCTCTGGGCAGGCCAAATGGTGCCGGGTCTCCTCCAGTGTGGTGAGCACCCAGCCCACAGTGCCATCCCCGCCACATACCAGCACCCGGAAGCAAGGCACCTGGGAGAACAGGTGAAACCTGCGAGGGAGACAGGAAGCGTGCTCTACCACAGTAGGAAGGTGGCCACCCAGCCCCCAGGACAGACCAGACTGACTCATCCCTGCTCTGGACAGCTCTTTCCTGCCACAGAACTGTCTGGCAGCAGAACTTTCCAGGAGTGTCTAGTTGGGAGTCCCCACTTGCCACAGACAGGAGTCTGGATTACCCCTCCCGCCTGCCGGGTAGACTCAGACTCACCCAGGAAGAGGCCCTCCATTGGTCAGCTCAAAGACCTGATGTGGGTTCAACAGCTTCCGGAAACTACAGAGCAGGTCTCGGCCCTTGAGGCCCCCACTCTTGGGGTTCACAAACACAAGAACAGGGCTGCAGTCTGGGGGCAGCTTTGTGTGCTAAAAGGTAGGGAGTTAGGTTAGGGTATAGCCAAAGTGCCTCCCTGGGGCAGACCCGGAGGCCAGGCTGGGGCCAGTCCCAAATGAGGAACCACAGGACTGTGCCCTCACAAAGAAGCACCCCAAACTGCCCTCCCTCACAGAGTCCCCTTCGGCCCCTGGGCGGAGGTTGTCTGCCTGGCCCTACCCGCCATGACCCGCATCAAGGAGCCACACCCACCAGGCCTGGCTATCACAGGCCCAGGTTGGAAACTATGGTTCCCGCCCAGCACGGATGGCTAGTTCTCATGGAGGCGAGCGGGCCTCATCCAGGCCTTATCTCTCCCCTATCAGCCAGGATAGCTTTGCTCACAGAGCGACCATGCGTCCCCTTCGCCATGAGACAAAAATCTATCTCCCCTGCCAGGTAGCTTTGAGAGACAGTGCCAGGAGGTTAGACAGTGAGCCAACTGGAGTCCCTCCACAGGGTAGGCGGACAGGAGACAGACACGCCTCTCGAAGACACAGGCTAGACCCTGGCTGGAGCAGGGACACAGGTGGGCGCATGACCCCCTGGGCCACCCACCTGGAGATGGGCAGCTGACAGGAGAGAAAAGGGGGGATCAGCTCATGCCAGCTACAGAGTGGGCCAGGGCCAGGGGCAGGGGACAAGGCAGTCTTGTTCCTATGGGTGGTGGGGACAGCCACTTGCCCTAACTAGCTAAATGCAGAACAGAAAAAGCCTATAGGATTACCCATCCCAGCCAGATACCCCTAAACTCATCCTACTAGGATTTGCTTCTTTGGGACCTGGGCTGGGACCAGGGTGCACGTACCACAGACATCATAGACCTAGTGGGGCCTTCAAGTGGGAACGAGACCTCTGTGATTACGCAAGCTAAGACAGGGGTCTCTCCCCTTCCGTCCTCCCCAGGTGCCATGCCCACAGCATGCCAACTAGGTGCCCTCTTCCTATCTGTCCAGGTTGTAAGGGCAGCATCATAAGTCAGGGAGCCCCATCTACTGGCCAGAGGCGGCCCTAAGATCCCAGGCTGTCAGGGTGTGGTGGAGCGGGTGTCAGGAACACACCTGACAAGATGTTGTACATGCCCACCATTCACTCTTGCTCTCGGGGAAGTGGGCATGGGAGATGCCGTGTGTGCTGTGTGGCTCACAGGTAGAGGTCTCGGGGTCCACAGTGGACAGCCAGCCCTGGCGCCACTGGCCTCCGCTCTCCAGGCCTGACCCTCCCGGCCGGTGTGAGGCAGGGTGAGGCAGTACCTACCGCCCTAGTGGTCAAGGAGGACAAGGGAGGGGAGGGCCGTCCAGCCCTGCCGCATTGCAAGCACAGCTGTGGGCTGCCACTTACCAGCACTTCCGGCAGCACCAGTGCCGTCAGCGGCCGGCCGTGCAGGGTTGTGTCCCTGACCAGCATGTACAGTCGCTCAGCCTCTGCAAAGCACGTGACGTCCAGTACCACTGCGCCTGCAAAGGTGGGCTGCAGCTCAGGACAGAGCCGCCCCATGCTCGGTGGGGCCTGTCCCTACACGGGGCACCCACAGCAAGGCCTGTCCTGTCCACTCCAGCACACCTGCTGCCCATTCCAAGGTGGAGCCTGTGCTGTGTGACCGACCCAGCAGGCATCTAGGGTAGGGTCTAGGCCAGCAGTGCCAGTCTTAACTCAGGTCAGCTGACCAAAGGTGGCATCTACAACGTGGTAGCCCTCCCGGAGAGGCCTTCCAGGGAAGGCGTGGTCCCCCCAGAAATGGTCAGCAGGGCTACCCCTTCACCACCATCCTCACACTTGCGACCCAAGCCATGAGTTCTGCAGGGTCCTGTGAGTCCTAGGACACCATAAGGAAGGACGCTGGTGCCTCTGGAACCTTCCCACGGGAAAAATGGAGTCTGAAGAAAATTGCTAAGCCTCAGCAAAGCATCAGATATGGACCAAGAAACAAAAGCATGTTAATTCCTGAAACACAGCTCAACAGAAAAGGAGGACGAGGAGGGGGGATCCTCCTCCCCTCACTGCAGGCACGTTCTTCAGGGCGGGCAGCAGCTCACCTTGTGAGGAGTAGACGTGGCTCACGGACACCACAGCAGCTGCACAAATAGGTTTCAGTCAGGGGGCCCAGAGCTGAGGCCCAGGCCCTGCCTCCTACTTGGGGGCCTGACCTCCCTCTTGTGAGCACCCTCATCCACAACCTACCCCAGGCAGCCCCTCCCCAATCTCTGGGACTAGCCCCAGAAATCCTTGAAGGCACAGGGACCCCTCTCCCCGCAGAGGGCGAGGCAGAGATGGGGTACCTTGTACCCCAGAGGGCACAGCCCCTGGGGAAGCACCCAGTCTCAGCACCATGCCCCCCACAGCTGTGGTCAGGACCCACCCACTAGCCAACACCTCTGGCCAGCCTAGGGTCACACCTTTGGTGGCCATGGCCTCATGCAGCAGGCTGCTGTACTCCTGGGGAGAAAGGCCCAGTGGAAGGCCACTCACAAGTAGGGAGACATGCGGGGCTACTGCCCTGTTCTCAGTCACGTAGAATCGCGTCTGGCTCACCTGGCGTACAGAGGTCTGGGGGAGGGAGAGAGAGCAGTGCTGGGCAGCACTACCAGCATCCGTCCCTAGCCTCCTTACCCACGCCAGGGTACTGAACCAAGTCAGAACCAGGAGGGAAGGGCTGCCAGAGACTGCCTCCCTTCACACCAGCCCAGCCCACCTCCGCTGGGAATGCAGGCAGTCTGAGGCACAAGGACTCCCTGCTAGGGACGGATGACGTATCATGGAGGGCAGTGCTGTCCGCGGGGGAGGGAGTGGCACCCTCTGTGGGGTAGGGCTGTGCCTGCGGGCTCCTGAGCTCCTGTCTGTGTCCACTGACCTGCCGGATGTCCAGAAGCCGGTGTAGCAGGAGCTCCTCACCCTCCAGCACCGTCCGCTGCACTGCAGGGTTGAAGGGCTTAGGCTATCGGCACTGAGCGCCCTCCTACCTCTGCAAACAGCTGCCCTGAGACCCACGGCAGGCAGGGCTGTGGGCAGGCCCTCACCTCCTAACACTTCAGAGGGGCATCACGTGCTCCTGAGGCAGCAGGCCCAAGCCCCAGCTTTGTGCAGCAACCCCAGGACACAGCCCAAGCTGTCCACTCACCTTGCCTGCTGCCCATGAGCACCTCGATCAGCTGGAAGTTTTCCGGATCCTCAGTCTGTGGGGCAGGGACGGGGCATCAGGCCTAGGGCCTTCCCCTACCTCCCCAGAACACTCACAAACAGTGGCCTTGTGGCCAAAGGTAACCCCCTTGTCAGATGGCACTGGGCACACCCAGCATACACACCTGGCGTCCAAACAGCGGGAGTACCTCCAGCACCACGGCCTGTGCTGTGCTCTGTGGGGTCACACGGATGGACACGTAGGCCACACCCACCCTGTGGGGGACAGGCTCAGAGCTCTGGCTCTCCCGCTCCTCCCCCTACCCAGTGGACCCTGCACCTTGGGTCTCACTTGAGCCAGCCAGGGTAGATCTTCAGGACCTCCTGAGCACGAGGCAGAGCCCGGATGACCCAGGCCTCGGGCATGGGCTCTCGGGTCCCAGGGCCTCCGCTGGCCTCCTCCTCAGCAGTCCCACCACTTCCAGTCTTCTCTGGTGCATCACTAGCCAGTGAGGGCAGGGGCAGGGCCTGTAGCTCAAAGTCCCCTGGGTCCTCGTTTACATAGTAGGCCCGCAGCGCCACCTCCTGCGGGCAGATTCAGGTGTGAGGGGCCAGGGGCGAGCAGAAGACAGGCAGGTATCAGGTGTGAGGGCCAGGTGGAGGGGCAAGCGTGGCTGCACCAGGCCTCATACATGCCCCAGCCCCCACCACAGGCTCCCTCTTACCAGCACCTCCTGGCTCCTGGCCAGGCGGGGAACAGTGACCAGGCGGAACTGATTTCTCCTCATGGCATCATTGCCATCAAAGATCTTCAGGGTCTGCTTGCCTGGGCCAGGGGGAAGCAGCTGAGAATCCAGAGGGTCAGTGACCAGGCAGAGACGGGCAGCAGTTTTGAGGAGCACTTACTGGAGTCCAGAGCTGCCAGCGCCTCTCTGCTGGGTCCAGTGGCCACACTTCCATCTACACCGTCCTCCCCATTGCCTGCAGGATGGATGAGAGCATCACACCCAGGCCCTGGCCAGGTACAGGCCACACCCCTAGGACTGCCCTTGCCTCACCCAGCTCCAGGGCTGCTGTCTCTGGGATGCGGAAACAGTGCAGCTTGCTGAAATTTCGGGAGAGCAGACGTACGCATGCCGGGGGCAGGACCATGGAGCGCAGGCGCCCAAATGAGCACTCGGGGCCCAGCACTGCACAGCACACCGAGTGGGCCTAGGAAGACATGGGTGTGACTGGGCCCTGGGTGGGGGTAGGGGCTGCCCTGCCTCCTCCACACCATGTTCACTGTCCACTGCAATTGTGCATAGGAGCAGAATGCAGACAAGAACCCCCAGTCAGAAAACAGCTACATGCAGACAGGTCCAGGAAAGGGCTCCCACTTAACACACTTGACCCCACTGGTGATCTGAGCCTCTCCTGGCCTTACATCCCCAGGGCTCCACTGCCACCCCACCAAGTCCTACCTGGGCGCCACACCACTCGCAGCGCACGCCAGCCAGCACGTCCGAGGAGCTACAGGACTTCTTGCAGACCTCACAGCGTGCTCCAGAAGGCAGATTCCCCTCCCGCCAGTGGTGGAGGTACATGTCCTAGGGAGGGGGCAGTCAGTGACGGGTCCTTCCCCCTCCCTTTCCCCTGGCCACTTCCAGGCCCTTGAGCACTCACATGATCCTGGTGCCCATCCTGATGGCACTGGCGGCAGTCACTACAGGCGAAGGGCACACAGTCGGGGTGAACATGCAGCTCACACACTGGGCGGGGGCGGAGTGCAGGGTTAGGGACCACTCGCTGCACCCCTGAGCCCAACCTCTTTCCCAGCCTCTTCCTGGTAGGGGATAAGCCCTAGCCCCTGCCACCCAGAATCCCATGCCCTCTGACCCAGGCCCAGCAGCTCCCGTCCTGGTGCACCCTGGCCAGCTCTGCACAAACTGGGCAGGGAAAGTCTGGGCCACCAACAATGGTCAGGCTCCTGGGGGAGGGAATCAGACCAGAGGGCCACGGAGATACCTTCACAACGGAGCGCAGGTACCTCCAAGCCCTTGCGGCAGACCCCACAGAACTTGCGTTTATAGAGGCCACGAGATCCAAAGCAATGGGCTACAGGGACCTGCAGAGAAAGAGCAAGCATCTGTCCTGGGCCCGGGCCTCCACCCATGCTGTCCTGCAGGGGCCATCCAGCCCTTCTTCCCCTTCATTCCTCTTCATCCCCATGACTGCAGCTGAGACTCTGCTTGGAACTATTCACCCTGACCCAGCTCTGCTACTCAGCTGGCTCGACCTGGAAGTAAGTCTGGGTAATCATGGGCAGAAAAGGGCTTTGTAATGTCTCACCCACCGTACATCTGACACCCACACCTCTCTCCACAGACCGGCAAGGCTGCCAACTTCCAGGCAACTGTCTCCTCAGATCCAAGGGCCATTTTCTGGATGGCAATTAGGCCACAAGGGTTGTGAACATGAGACAGCACACTGGCTTTGCTGAGGGCAGGCAGGAGACCCTCATCTTACTCAAGTTAAAATGTGACCAGTGAGAACAAAAAGGCCACACACTAGAAAGTCAATGGTAGAGAGGCCAAAACGGTGGGTGACCTTTATTTTATTTTTAGTTTAGTTTGCCAGTCCTGGGGCTTGAACTCAGGGCCTGGGCACTGTCCCTGAGCCTCTTTGTGCTCAAAGCTAGTGCTCTACCCCTTGAGCCACACCACTACTCCTGGCTTTTTCTGAATAGTTTATTGGAGAAGAGTCTCAGGAGCCGGGCACCAGTGGCTCACATCTGTAATCCCAGCTACTCAGGAGGCTGAGATCTAAGGATCGTGGTTCAAAGCCAGCCAGGTAGGAAAGTCTATGAGACACTAATCTCCAATTAACCACCAGAAAACTAGAAATGGTGCTGTGGCTCAAGTGGTAAAGCACTTGCCTTGAGCTGAAGAGCTGAGGGACAGCACCCAGGCCCAGAGTTCAAGACCCACAACCTACCAAAAAAAAAAGGAAGGAAGAAAAAAAGAAAAGGAAAGAAAGTCTCAGAGGCTTTCCTGCCCAGGCTGGCATCAAATGGTGATCATCAGATCTCAGCCTCCTGAGTGGCTAGGATTATAGGCGTGAGCCTATAAC
>NW_012267287.1:351670-362195 GCF_000151885.1 Dipodomys ordii
TGGCTTTTTTCTTTTTGCTTATGTGGTGCTGAGGAATCAAACCCAGGGCCTCAGGCATGCAAGGCAAGCGCTCTACCACTGAGCCACCTTCCCAGCCCTGGTGTTTGTTTTTGGTTTGAGGTTTTTTTGTTTTTCTTTTTTAGGGGGCAAAGGGAGAAAGGGTGAGCAAATGCAATCATGCTGTTCAGTATATATTGTGTGGAAAATGAACTGTGTAACTCGTGGGCAGAGGCTTCCCGTCTATGAGCAAGTGCAAACTGAGCATAAGCAAAGGAGGAGATGACATTGTTCAAAAAAAGAAATGTATTCGGCCGGCATCAGTGGCTCACGCCTGTAATCCTAGCTACTCAGGAGGCTGAGATCTGAGGATCACGGTTCAAAACCAGCCCAGGCAGGAAAAGGCCGTGAAACTGCCATCTCCAATAAACTATCAGAAAACCAGAAGTGGCACTGTGGCTCAATGGTAGAGCGCTCGCCTTGAGCTCTTGAAGAGTTGAGGGACAGCGCCAAGGACTAGATTCAGGCCCCATGACCAACAGAAGAAAAGAAAAGGTGGCTCAGTGGTAGAGCACTTGCCTTGCATGCCTGAGGCCCTGGGTTCGATTCCTCAGCACCACATAAGCAGAAAAAAAGAAAAAGAAAAATCTGTTAGTGTTACTGTGGCTCAAGTGGTAGAGCACTAGCCTTGAGCTGAAGAGCTGAGGGACAGCGCCCAGGCCCAGAGTTCAGGCCCCATAACCGGACCCAGAAATAAAAAAAAAAGTACCTTTCCTTTTGTGTAACATCCGTTCCCTCATCCTACCTCCATCACAAGTTGCATAATTCACATTCATGTCCAGTGCAGCCAGTGCACTGTCCTGCTGCACTTTGAAAGTCATCTTTAAAAGAAAAACTCATATCTGATGGTTTGTTTTTTTTTGTTTTTGGTCGGTCGTGGGACTTGAACTCTGGGCCTGGGTGCTGTCCCTCAGCTCTTCAGCTCAAGGCAAGCACTCTACCACTTGAGCTACAGCGCCACTTCCGGTTTTCTGGTGATTTATTGGAGATAGGAGTCTCACGGTCTCTCCTGCCCAGGCTGGCTTTGAACCGAGATCCTCAGATCTCAGCCTCCTGAGTAGCTAGGATTACAGGTGTGAGCCACCAGCGCCCGGCATATCTGATGGTTTTTGCAAAACTTTTAACTGTTTTCTGATCCAGTATGTTAATTAAAACGTCCAGCAAACAATACTGCCATCAGACCCTCCTGCAAACTTCCTGAAACAACAGGCTTATTGCAGAAGATGCAGATGCACATGTGTCTGAGCACAGCCTGTCCTCACATTGGCGTCAGCTCTCAGATACGGTCTCCCTTGGGCAGTCTACTTACGGCTCTCGGTCCCCCGGTTTTAGAGGTTTCTCACTGTCAACTAAGCCATAGCTAAGCCCCGTGGCCTGAGAGGTTCATGAGCAGGCCTTCCTTGTTCGTGGTCTGGGAGCAACAAGACAGCACAGTACACTGGCACAGTTAGGTTATGGTAAGGGTGGTTCTTATTCACTTCCCTCAGCCCTTCCCAGCAAAGACACCATCCGCCATTGTGCCTCAGGCTCACACGTCGGAGTCCTAGCCCTCAGTACCACAGAAAGTGACCTTTGGAGCTACAGCACTACAGAGATAATCAGGTTAAAATGACACCAGGCTAAGCCTAAAGTCCAACAGTATTGGTGTCCTTGAAAGGAAGTTTGGACAAAGACACACACTGCGGACACACAAGGACTTGTGACGGTTCCACAGGCCAGGATTGCTGGCTACTACCTGGAGCAGGAAAGAGCCATGGGGCAAATTCTCTTTGGGACACTCAGAAGGAACTGGATCCCCAACATATCCATCCCAAGTTCAGCCTTCAGGACCATGAGATATGTTTCTGTGGTTCAGGTCCTGTGGTGCTTTGTTACTTACCATGGACCCAAATTGCACAGAATCATCAGCATCAGAGTTGGAATCAGTGTGCATATGTACAGTATTTGGTGACTGTCTTCTTTTGCCTCTGAGCTTCATAGGTCAGGCTTTTTAACTGCTGCCATGAATTGGTCTCTTAATTGGCACCCCGTGCAAGGTTGTGTATCTACTTCTTACTGTTTTATAATGGGCTCACGGCTATGACCCTGAGTTGTTAAAAATGATGCTTCGATGTCTGGAAACCATATACCCTATATCCATTTGCCACTCGACAGACACAAGAGGTGACAGAACATGCTACACTCACTTTAGAAGATAACGCCAGTTTTCAGAACATTGAAACAGAAGTAGAAATCTATATCAGCTCTGCGGAAGATTCTCTCTGCTGCCAGTTTTGCCAATGCTGGAACTCAGCTTCACATTCCAAGATCTATATAGTAGGAATGGCAAAGCATCATGCACAGCCTGACCTCCTCATCTCCCCTCAGGGTGTCATGGTCCATCCTGTCCTCCTCATCTCCCCTCCAGCATCCTCACTGGCCACAGCCCCCTGTCTCCTGCAGCTCTTTTGTGAGGTTGTCAGTGCTCTGGCCCTTTTCTCCTGATGGGTAGGAGCTCTCTGGACTCTGCAGTGTGTTCTGGTCTGAGAGAGTGGTGCTGGTTATTTGCTGCCTTGTGGCTGTGCAGACAGGGGACAGTCAGATTCCACCAGCCTGGTCACTTGATTCTGGTCCTTGATTAACACAGACCTCAGCCTCCCAAGTTTCTAGGATTATGGGTGTGAGCCCCTGTGTCTGGCTTAGCTACATTTTTGTTGTCTCTTCTTATAATAATTTTGAAGTATTATTTTTCCAAGGAGAAAGGAGACAATTGAGCCTCTCAAGCATGGCTCTTTGAAAACAAGATGTGACTCATGGTGTGGACCTCGTACATGTTGATCTTCACGGCAGGTTACAGGATGCACATGGTGAGATCTCTCTCAGAGCTGGGAGGAAGTCAGCCTGGTTTCCCATCTGCAAACTAGCTTCTGAGCTGGCCTCCCTGAGGTGAGGTGTCACAGGCTCTCTGTCCCTGTCGTTCTGGTGTTGTGCCCTCATGTCACCTTGACACGTCAGCGCTTGCTTCACGTCAGCACGCCCGTCACTCGAGCCCTGTGAGTCATCCCTGGTCTTCTGTGGCTGAACTGTTCCTGGAAGCCGACTTCCCACCAGGATGCCTGGCCTTTGCTCCAGCATGAAAGGAAGTGGCTGAGAGGAACACAAATAGATTCTTCCCAGCCCTAACTGATGTGTCCATGACTCAATTTCCCTTTGGCCGGGTCCCTAAAATGCCCATGGCTTCTCTAGCACCAGAAAGCTGGTGACAGAGTGTGATTATACATGGTGGGATGGTCGCACAGCTCGGGGAAGCTTACAGAGATCTATGACCCTGTGAGTAAGCGAATGATGGCACGCGACCTGGGCTGCTCCTGGGACCTTTGTCCTCTTTGCCAGCTCCTTGTGGTCGTTGAGCTTTTGTGGCTACGTTTAGGATGTCCACACTCTCTTGGGACCAGCTCTCCAGACTTGTCAACACCTGGCCTTCCTTCTCACCGTCTGTCAACTCTGCTCCTCCCCGCTGGCCCCACATCCACTTTGAAGGATGAGGGCTGTGGGGCAGGTTCCAGTCAGACAGTCCGTGGCCATGGAGACGGTCTCTGCGGCACAGGGCCAGCTCTGGGCCAGCTCCGTGGGGCCCTGGTTTGGGCGGGGCAGACATAGGAGTTGGCATGCCCAGGCCTTTACTGGGGTTCTCTGGGAAGGTCTGGGTGAGGCAGTGGCTTTAGGAGTGGATGGCCCACATAACTTCCCTGCATCAAAGTCGGCCTGGCTGGGACAGAGGCAGGGAGAGTGCTGGTTTGTAGAGACCATTACAGGAAGTTCATGCTCAACTCCGGTTGGTGTTCATGGCAAAGGGAATCAACTTACTGTCAGAAACTGGCCATCCTGAGGTCAAAGGTCAGCATCAAAAACACAAAATAAGAAATACAGTGAGGACAGTCAGGACAGACAAGGAATAGAAAGGGCAGAGAGAGCCATCGACAGACACAAACCAGGTTTGTGCTGAAGGGAAGAAAGCCCCACCCGGTGCCATGCTGTCGTCCTGGCTGTTTGTGAGGCTGCGGCGGTGGGGCGGCCGGGAAAGGCTGCGGGAGAAGCTGGCTTGCTGGGAGCCTCCGCCACCTGACAACCCTGGGTGTGGAGAATGGAACTCCGTCCAGGAGCACGCTCAGGCAGAAAGAGACCCCGCCTCCAACACAACCCGCTCCAGAAAGAGCTGGAGCTGTGGATTCGTAGTGTAGGCTCTTGAGTTCCAATTCCAGTACCTCTCAGACAGACAGACAGACATAGGATTTCTGTGTAGGAAGTGACTAATTATGGAGGGCAGAAGGGAAACGGGGAAAGTACCACCCTGCTCCAGCACAGGCTCCTTCCCTACCCCTTCCTCTGATCAGCCAGAGAACTGAAAGTCCTCAGCTTTGGATAGCTAAAACCTACAGAAGGGCTAACAGCCTAGAAGACGGAAAAAGGGATGAGTAAGGACAGGTACAACAAACCCCTAAAAACAAGGGGAGCAAATAAAAGCCCAGTTGGGCCTGTTCTTTTACCTGGGAAAAATTAAGATTGTCTCCTGTGGCTAAGGGCTGACGCTGCAGTCCCATCTACCAGGTCCCTGATTAAGTCTGACAGAATTGAAGTATGAGGGATATCTGGCCCACAGCGGGCATGTTTCCCTTCCAGACATGAGCGTCTGTGCTGTTCCATGCTGGTTTGAGGTGCACAGCATGGTCTGCCTTTGCCAGAGGAGACACAGGCTTTTCCAGGCTGCCCTGAGAACAGGGAACTTTGTCTTCTTGTCTGCAGGGAAATTCCCAAGCTCTCTTTCTTAGGAGCACTATGGGATTCTATTCAAGGAATGAATACACTCATTGGACACCTAATATCCAATGTCTTTCATTTCTCTCTGTATTCTGCTGAGAACTTATTCCTTGTTTACAAATTTTACTCCCAAAGTTTACAGGTGCCCTCACACTGCCCCCAAGGCTCCTACCATGATGGCCTGGGCACCTCTCCAGCACACTGGGCCAGGCTCCCAGCCTGTGCGTGAGCCACCTGCTGGGCTTTCCTGGAGGCAGAGGCTGACCCCCCCCCCCCGCCCTGCTGCTCATAGCTAGGCCTTCTCGGGACAGGGCAAGCTGGGCATTACGGCATGCCCATTGCCGTAACGGGTGTCTTCCCTGCCTAATTCCTCGCAGAATCTGGGGTGCTGGGGAGAAATGCCTCTCCCAGGTCCCTAGCCTGGGAGGTCACAGGGTGAAAAACGTGGGAGCTGGCAGACCATGTGCGCGGCTCGGTGACTGGTATCCCACAGTAGTGCTCAGGGAACAGCTGCTGAGGTCCATCCCCTGGGCCGAGGACCCTGGCACAAGAGGAGCCCAGGAGGCCCACATCTGGCCATCCTCCAGCGAGTCACCTTAGCCAGGATGCCCTAGCTAACAGATGGCCTCATCTTCACACAATGGTGCCCTGCCAGGCAGTAAAAGCATCCCCTCCTGGGAAGCACCTCTCTACCAGAGGCCTGGCTAGGCCACCCGCCTTCCCTTCACAGCCCTCGCGGGGCCCAGCTGCAGCAATCTTCTCTGGTCACTGGAGACTCCTCTCCTGTGTCAACCTCCCCCTGCCGTCTCTAGAAGCTCACGGATGAGTTTAGGGCCTACTGGATGATCCCAGATAATCTCCCACTTGAAGCCTCCTAATCCAATCACACCTGCCAAGTCCCAGGTACTGGGTCTCAGCTACAGGCTCGGGGCTAGGACAATGGAGTTCTCTATCAGAGGCCACTGTCCAATGTCTCATGACCTACCAATACCTTCACATATCTGGATGCTGTTAAGCCATGCAGGTCAAGAGCAAAATTTAGGCTTGCTACAGACCAGCCATTAGCTTTCAGCTCTGCCCTCTTCAGCCCTCCCTGCTCGGGGGCCTGGCTGGGGTTCTATTGCAAGGGTTTCTGCTGCAAGATGTCCTCAGCAGAGGGGTTGGTGGCAAAGGTTCTTTGCTTTGCTTTTTTGTCAGTCGTGGGGCATGAACCCTGGGCTTGGGTGCTGTTCTTGCGCTCTTCAGCTCAAGGTGAGCGCTCTACTGCTTCCAGTTTTCTGGTGGTTTATTGGAGATAAGAGTCCCACAGGGCTGGGAAGGTGCTCAGTGGTAGAGCGCTTGCCTTGCATGCCTGAGGCCCTGGGTTTGATTCCTCAGCATCACATAAGCAAAAAAGCCAGAAGTGGCTCTGTGACTCAAGCGGTAGAGCGCTAGCCTTGAGCTGAAGAGCTGAGGAACAGCGCCCAAGCCCAGAGTTCAGGCCCCACAACCGGACCCCCCCCCCAAAAAAAAGAGTCCCACAGACTTTCCTGCATGGACTGGCTTTGAACTGCGATCCTCAGATCTCAGCCTCCTGAGTAGCTAGGATGACAGGCGTGAGCCACCAGAGCCCAGCTGAGCTCTTGTTTTTTTGAGACAAGGTCTTGCTATGTAGTCCAGGTCTTGAACTCAAATCTGCCCGTTTCAGGAGTTGTAGTGCTAGGGTTGAAGGTGCGCTGCCACACACACCCTTCACCATGTTGCCTCCTTTTTTTTTTTTTTTTAAATGTTAGTTGTGGGGCCTGAACTCTGGGCCTGGGCGCTGTCCCTCAGCTCTTCAGCTCAACACTAGCACTCTACCACTTGAGCCACAGCACCACTTCTGGTTTTCTGGTGAAGAGATAAGAGTCTCACAGACTTTACTGTCCAGGCTGGCTTTGAAGCATGATCCTCAGATCTCAATCTCCTTAGTAGCTAGGATGACAGGCGTGAGCCACTGGTGTGAGGATATGATGTTGCCTCTTAGTTATTTGCTTATTTATCATTTTTGCAGTATTGGAGTTTTAACTCAGGCCCTAAAGCTTGCTTGGCTGGTGCTATACCAGCTGAACACACTCCTCTAGTCCTGCTTTGTGCTAGTTATCTTGGAGATGGTGTCTCTCAGATTTTTCTGCCCAGGCCGAGCTCAAACCAAGACCCTCAGATCTCAGCCTGAGTAGCTAGCATTACAGAGTGAGCCACCAGCGCCCAACGTCGTCACATGATTTCTTGGTCCTGTGCCTTCCTGTCTTTCCACCTTTCATTCTTTCTCTTATTTCTTTTTTTTGGGGGGAGGGTCCGGTTGTGAGGCCTGGGCGCTGTCCCTCAGCTCTTCAGCTCAAGGCTAGCGCTCTAGCGCCACTTCTGGCTTATTTTGTTTTGCTTATGTGGTGCTGAGGAATCGAACCCAGGGCCTCATGCATGCAAGGCAAGTGCTCTACCACTGAGCCATCTTCCCAGCCCCTCTTTGTTCATTTTTTTGTCAGTCATGGGCTTTCAACTCTGAGACTGGGCGCCGTTCCTGAGTTCTTCAGCTCAAGGCAAGTGCTCTACCACTTGAACCACAGCACCTCTTTAGGTTTTCTGGTAGTTAATTGGAGATAAGAATCTCACAGACTTTCCTGCCCTGGCTGGCTTTGAACTTGATCCTCAGATCTCAAGCTCCTGAGTAGCTAGGATGACAGGCGTGAGCCACTGGTGCCCTGCTTGTTTACTTTTTCTTACTCTTGTTATTGCATGTTATTTTAGCTTCCAGAGCCAATTTGGGTTCAGACATGATTACCTATCACCTCAAACTACTTGAATTTCAAAAGAACATCTTCACTCCTACCCATCATGCCACGTAATACCTTTGGAAATTGTCATTGGTAGAATTCAGATTCTTCCAATTAACCAAAAGGCAGAAACTCACTGATGTGACAGTGTGTCACTGCTGGATTTTATTGAGTAGTAAACAGTACATATTCCAGGTTGTGAGTTGTCCTGACCGCACCCAGCTGACCATCTTTTCCTGAGCCAGGACCTATTCCAGCCTTGTGTTCTGAGGACTTCTGGTTAACCTTCCAACAGGGGATAGCTGCTCTTCTGGGAGGTAGCTGGGTTTGTGGCCGTCTTCATTCACTCAGAGTGTGAGGTGATCTGAGGCTGGGTTTACATTTCTCTTGAGGAAAATCCAGTGCCTGGCTTACCTTTGCTTTAGCATGATGTGGTCCTGAGTCTGTACCTGCCCAAACCTGCAGACTCTCCACCTTGTCCCTGACTGGAAGCTTTCTTCCCAGATGATCTGCAGCGGATCCCTGCTTCTCTCCAGGGGCGGTCCTCAGAAGCATGGATCAGAAATAGTCTTGTGCCGGGCTTCAGTGGCTCACGTTTGAAATACTAGCTAACCAGGAAGCTGAGAGCTGAGGATCATGGTTCAAAGTCAGCCTGAGGAGGAAAATCCATGAGACTCTTATCTCCAATTCACTACCAAAAAGCTGGAAGTGGAGCTGTGGATCAAGTGGCAGAGTGCTGGTATTGGGTAAAATAGCTCAGGGACAGTACCCAGGCCCTGAGTTCAAGCCCTAGGACCCACATGATAGAATACAGAAAGTTAAAAAGAAAGTAACAGTCTTGTTCCCCCTGCTAGGCTTCCAGTTTTTAAGAATTAAACTATGTCATGTGACATTTCTAGCCACTATCTCTCAGTCAGTGAATCTCTGAGAAGGTATTCTTGTGCAGTCGTTTTTGTGGGCTCTCTTTTCTCTGGTCTATTTTTTTTTTCTGGGTCCTGGGGCTTGGAACTCAGGGCCCAGCTAGGATCACAGGTGTGAGCCACCAGCCTCTGGACTTGTTAGTTTGTTACTATGTAACCCAGGCTTGCCTACACCTTGCGATTTTTGCACCCCCACTTCTTGGGGAGGGAGGAGGCTGGGATTACAGGCATGCTCAACACAGCCAGGCTTTCCTATTCTCTACTGCCTTTTAGTTTTTTAATTGTTTCTATTTTTAAATTTTTTTGTAGGTTGTGGGGCTTGAACTCTGGGTGCTGTCCCTCAGCTCTTCAGCTCAAGACTAGTGCTCTACTACTTGAGCCACACAGCCATTTCCAGTTTTCTGAGTAGTTTATTGGAAATAAGAGGTTTAAAGGCTTTCCTGCTGGGGCTGGCTTTGAACCGAGATCCTAAGATCTCTGTTTCCTTAGTAGCTAGGATTACAGGTGTGAGCCACCACTAACTTTTATTATCATTTTTTTTGCATTGTGTTTTCCTATCTGCTAGCTAGAATTATATGTTCTTGTTTTTCTGTTGAATAACTGACATTTTCACTTGAAATTTCAAACCTAATTAATAATATGTTGACTCCTCTTTAAATAAAAAGACCCCAGAACACGGTAACTGCCATGTTCCTCCTTCTATTCAATGGTTAGCCGTCCACTGTTTAGGTTCTGCTGTTGGGCTGTTCTCTGCACTCCTAGTGTTTTATGCAACACTTGCATTGGCTGTCATATTATATCAGTCCATTCTTCTGGGAAATTTATCCTTCCTGATAGAGACATTCCTGGGCTCGGGCATCTCATCTACACGTCAATGAAGTAAGCCCCTGTAGCTCTTTGTATTTTGCTCATATGATGAAATACCTGAGTCTGGGTTGTCTTAAAACAGAAGAGATTCATTTAGCTTCCGGAGTTGGAGGCTGTGAGACGGCAGAGCAAAGCTTTAGAGAGGCCTCCTGACACGTGCTAAAGGGGAAGCCAGAAAGCCTGGCACACCTGCAGAGGGCAGGACTTCCCACAGGGAGGCCCCCGGCAGCCCGACCCCTCCTGCCCGGCCCGGGCCGCCACCCGCCCCGCCCCGCCCCGCGGCCCTGCTGCGGGCACAGGCCCAGCCTTCCAAACCCGCCGCCACCGGCTTGCCGCCGCCGTCCTGGCAGACCACCGCTCTCTCCACGGGTGGTTTTCAAAGTCTCACGACTCGCTGGCAGCTCTAGCAAGTCTAAGTGCGACGCAGCCGACTCTGCAGGCCTGCGTTCTGTTGTCCGACATCTCTGAATTCTCGGCCACACTCCTGAACATCCTGTCGCGCGGTCTCCAGGCGTGCAGTCCGCGGTCTGACCGCACACCAGCGTCGCGGCTCAGCGCAGAGGCCACGGGGTGCTCCGAGAGACCCCGAGACTTGTCACCCTGAGGAGCTGCGCCTCTGCCGGGGGGCCTGGCCTTCTCCGGGCCAGCGCTGAGATGTGGGGGGCGCGGACGGAATCCCAGCGCGCGGGCGGACGGACGGACGGACGGAATCCCAGCGCGCGGACGGACGGACGGAATCCCAGCGCGCGGGCGGGCGGACGGACGGAATCCCAGCGCGCGGACGGACGGACGGACGGAATCCCAGCGCGCGGGCGGACGGACGGGCGGAATCCCAGCGCGCTCGCTGCCCGAAGTGGCGGCGCCCGAGCTCCAGGCAGGTCCTGCGACCTGACCCCGCCCTCCTCCTCACTCCCCGCCCCTCCCCCTCTTCCTGCCCCCTCCCCCCTCCTGCTCCTCCCCACTTCCTCCCCACCTCACCTCGATCCTCACCAGTGAACAGCCCGCAGTGGCCCCGGGATTCGAGTCCAGGATCCTAGGTCCGGGGTCCCAGATCCTGGGTCCGGGTCGGGGGTCCGGGGTCCCAGATCCTGG
>NW_012267287.1:362245-363971 GCF_000151885.1 Dipodomys ordii
TGTGGCTCAAGTGGTAAAGCACTTGCCTTGAGCTGAAGAGCTGAGGGACAGCACCCAGGCCCAGAGTTCAAGACCCACAACCTACCAAAAAAAAAAGGAAGGAAGAAAAAAAGAAAAGGAAAGAAAGTCTCAGAGGCTTTCCTGCCCAGGCTGGCATCAAATGGTGATCATCAGATCTCAGCCTCCTGAGTGGCTAGGATTATAGGCGTGAGCCTATAACTTAGCACCCAGCTAAGTTATTTTTATTTTGAAAAAAAAAATATTCCCAGGCATGAAATGTGGCTTGTAGTAGAGTCCTTGCCTAGCATGCCTGGAGCCCTGGGTTCAATTCATCAATATGATATAAACAGAAAAGTGGAAGTGGCTCTGTGGCTCAAGTGGCAGAGTGCTAGCCTTGAGCAAAAGCAGCTCAGGGACAGTGCCCAGTGAGTTCAAGCCCCTGAGATCTACTCAGGGTGCACTGCATACCTTCAGCTCTTTCCTTTTAGTTGCTGAGCAAGATTCTATCCTTTCCTTCCTAACCACATTGTAGCTAAACTGACACACGAGGGTCTGCAAGGGTCCGTCACTTGCACTTCCCCCACACTTACCCGCACCAGACTGGGAGCCACAGACGTACATGGGGTCTTCACCTGTTTCAGGCACTTCTCGTGGGACATAAAGTTGCAGGCTGTGGGGAAGAGAGCCGCATGAGTCTCTGTATGGCCCAGGAGGAAAGTAGAGTCAGTGCTCAGACTTGGCCCCCAGAACCAAGAGCCACAGTGGAGCCGGGATCCCAGGAGATGAGAAGGAATCTTCCCCTGGCACCCAGCTCACTCCAGCCTGGAAGGCATGGTAGTCCTGATCATCACACACACCTCACACCTTCAGTGCTCTGGCAAGCGAGGAGCCTCTCTTCCCACACCCTGGCTGGGCCCCATTTGCCCAGATCCCAACTCGCTCTGGACTCTCTGCCCAGAAAGGGCTCTGCATCCATACCTAAGCACTAACCTAGTTAGTCACTGAGCTGTTCTGCCTCTGGACTGTGAGAGTTCTTGACCCTGCAGACCCACAATCCTATGGAGTCACATTTGTGAAGGGGACCTGGAGCTTGTCTCTCCCCCTCTATAGGGATCCTGGGTCTTATCTCCATATTGATCAGACTAAGACCTGGAGCTCTGCTTGCCTTTCAGCTGTGTGATGAATTCAAGGGTCTAGTCTTCTACCCATAGCTCTCCTTTCCACCTCTCACCTGTGCATGAGATTACCAAAGTCTAGCCTCAGACCCAGAGCTGGCTCAGCCGTAGCGTCTGCCTGAGTGGATTTCCCTGATGGTTCTAGAGGACGGGCAGGGCAGGGCAATGCTTTTGATC
The DNA here is from genome assembly GCF_000151885.1 of Dipodomys ordii. Lineage (NCBI taxonomy): Eukaryota > Metazoa > Chordata > Mammalia > Rodentia > Heteromyidae > Dipodomys > Dipodomys ordii. The sequence goes on from NW_012267287.1 coordinate 363,598, forward strand.
AGATAGAAAACCAGGGAGACTCACTCCCACGCCACGGGCCACTAGCAGAGAGCATCCCCACACTAGCTAGCCTTCTGGGCCAGTCCCACCTCCGGCCCTGTCAAGGTCCCCGTGTCCCCAGTCTGGGGTGTGGCCCGCAGGGCCTGCTGGCAGGAGGAAGGGCCACAGAGGACCGGCTGTGCCCAGGAGGCAGCGGAGGGAGAGCCGTCTCCGGCCTGGCCGGCTGGGTGGGGTCCATCTTGGGCTGCCACTCCCGGTGGCGCGGGTGCCCGGTGCCCGGGCGCAGCCGGCTGAGACCCCTCCGCGCAGGCAGAGAGCAGCCGCGCCCCACCCTTGCTGTCCCGCGGGGACCCAGAGGCGGCCCCGAGCGCGGG
>NW_012267287.1:374311-381583 GCF_000151885.1 Dipodomys ordii
CTCCCCCAGCCCAGGCCGCTCAGCCCCACGCGGCGCCGGCCCGGGCTCCGCCGGGAAACGCCTTTGTGTCAGCTCCGCGGGCCTGGAGTGCGGGGAAGCCCCCCTCCGTGGGCACCCGTGACCCTCTAGGGGCACCACGTTTTCCCCCCGTGGGGCGTGCACCCCGAGAGAGGAGCCCGGACTTCCCCGCAGTACCCAGCCAATGGACCTGGAGGCTCCCGGGCCGCCTGGCCGCGCTGCCCGCCCCAGCCCCTGTGGCCAGCCCAGCCCAGTCCAGCAGGCAGCTGCCAGGCCGAACAGTTGCCAGGCATCCCGTGGGAGCCAGCCCGCACCTCTTTCCTGGAGCAAGGGGCGCTTTATCCACGTCAGGGGAGGACACACACCGTCCATCCCCTGGGCCCTCCTAGTCAGTCACCACTGCGCCCTGTCTGTCCTTTCTGCAGCCCCCCTCTGCCCCACAGCCAGGCTGACCGCTATGACCTCAGCTGGGACCAGCGGCTGAACCTCGCCTACGTGGGCGCCGTCCCTCACGGTGGCATCGGGCAGGTCCGCACACACTGGCTCCTGGATCTTGTCACAGCCAGGTGCGTGTATCGGTGGGGGGGGGGGCGGCCGGGAGCGGCTGGGCTCACAGGGCTAGACGTGGGGCGCATGCTTGGTTGCCGGTGGAGCTTCGTAGTGGAACACAGAATGGGAGCTACTCTGAGGAACACTGACCTGTGCTTCCTGTTTATTTCTCTCTTGGTGGTGGGGGGACGTCTGGGCTGGCTGTGCGGGGGTCCCCAAGGCCCCTGTGTGCTGGGGGTGGCCTCTCGGTACAGTGGTTTCTCCCTGAAGGTCGTCTGGGGGTTCAGATGGGGCTGGACTACACAGCACAGGGCTGTGTGCATCCGCCGTGCTGTGTGTTTTTGGCTGAGCTGACCAGGGCTGCTGTCCCCAGCCAGTCTGAGGTTGTGTTGGTCATTTGGCCCGGAGTGGATGGCTGTCCTGTGAGTCCCTGCCGGGGTCAGCATGAGGTGGAGGAGCGCTGGGGGAGGGTGGCCTTCCACAGACAGACCATCTTGCCTTGGCTGCATGTCTGACTGCAGCCCAGTGGGGCAGGGGCTAAGTAGGCCTGGGGATGGTTTGCAGGATCCTCTTCAAATAAGATGGCAACACAGGATGTCAAAGCAGACACGGCTCTTCTGAGCATGCCGGCCTCGGAGCCTTGTGCTAGCACCAGGCTGAGCGCCCATCAGGACAGCAGGTGCTCAGCATTGAGTGTGTGGGGTTCTTGGGCGTGTTCAGAGTACCACTCTTCCAGTTTGGCTTCTCTGGCTTCTCCAGGGAAGAGATGTCCCAAAGTCACGTCTCTCAGACACCACTAGACCTTGCATTGCCCTGGGGAAGGAGGACAGCGATGACTTGCCAACGTGGGCCTCAGCTCCCAGAGGGGAGGAGAGACGGGTGACCAGGCCCTGGCCCTGCTAGAGGGTGGAGTCAGCGGTCCTCAGCTCCCTGTGGCTGGCATGCGCAGCCTCCACAGCACTATGCACACTGGGGAAGAGCTGCTCATCCTCCGCTCCCTGATCCTCCCCCAGAAAGCCCCCCCGCCTCAGCGTGTCCCTCACGGGGGGGCTGCAGCAGGCCAGGAGCAGGGCCACGCCCAGGGTTCTGTAATCCCTGCGCAGGGCCTGCAGCGTGGCCACACCGGCCACATCCAGGAACAGCAGAGGGGCACAGTCGAGGACCACTGTGTGGAAACCGACTTCCAGGGGCATCAGCCTGGCCTCGCTGCTCAGAGAGCCCAGGTTTTTGCCATCAGGGGGGTTCCTCTCACTGACCACCACCTCTAGGTTCTGCTCCTTCTTCCGGGTGGCCAGACGCCCTGCATCTAGCTCTGTGAGTCTATAGAGTGACTGCAGGAAGAAGTCCTTGTTGGCATAGTAGAGCGGCCCTGCAAAGCGGAACACCTGCACGCCCGGCGGAGGCAGGAGGCCCACAAACTCCATGGCGTCCTCGTAGAAGGCCGAGTCTCCGACACGGGCGAGCAGGGTGGCCCGAGGGCGCTGTGTGCGGCCTACCAGGCTGAGAAGCGAGAGCAGCAGCCCGGCCAGCAGCCCGGCCTCCGTGCTGACCAGGATGCAAGTGACGGCCGTGGCCACCCAGACCAGGGCATCCGCTGGGCTCAGCCGCCACAGCCCCGGCAGGTCCTTCACCTTCCGCAGGGCCCCCCTGAGGCTGACCACAATGATGCAGGCCAGCACGCTCCGCTGTAGGTCTCGGAACAGCGGGGCCAGCACCAAGAGGACCAGCAGCACCACCGCAGCACTGACCACGCTGGACAGCTGTGTCCGGCAGCCAGTGGCGGTCTTCACCAGGCTCTTGGCCAGGGTGGCACTAGTGGCATAGGAGTGGAAGAAGGCAGGCAGCACGTTGCAGCAGCCCACGGCCAGCAGCTCCTGGTTGGCCCGGACAGAGTAGCCGTGGCTGCGGGCGAACATCTCTGCCAGCGAGATGGAGAAGGCTGAGCCCACGAGGGCCAGGGACACGGCGTCCAGTGACACACGCCACATCAGCCTGGGGTGTGGCACCTGTGGAGCCACGAAGCCCGTGGGGATGTTACCAGCCACACTGGAGCCGAAGCGTTCGTGGAACTGCCCAAAGTGGGACACGAGCGTGGCCACCACGATGACCAGCAGCTCTGTGGGCAGCGGCACGCGCAGGCGGTGCCGAAAGCGATCCGAGAGCGCCTTAGCCGCCAGCAGCACCGCCAGGCACACGGCGCTGGTGACCACATCACACAGGTTGGCCTGCCCCAGGCTGCGCAGCAGGCTCAGCCACGTGCTGACCACCATGCCCGGGCCCTGGTGCCGGGGGATCCGCACCCCCAGCAGGTGCCTGAGCTGCGAGGTCAAGATGGTCACAGAGGCCCCCATGGCGAAGCCGTCCAGCAGTGGTTGTGAGAGGTAGGTGGACACGAAGCCAAGCCGGAGGACACTCATGAGGACCTGGAAAAGAGCATGGTCAGCTGGCTGAGCCACCCAGCCCGCTTGTGGCCTAACTCCACGTTGGGGGACACGGCCACCCATCCTGGAGTGGACACTCATGTCTCACGGGCAGAACTTGGTTTTGTTTCAGAATCGGGTCTCTGAGTGCTGAAGCGCTGCCTACCCAGCTCCCTCCCGCGCACCCACAGGACTGACAAAGGGAATGGGACAGACAGACCCAGGCCCACCCCACGGAGCTGCAATTGAACACTTCCCATACTGCCCGCCTCCTGCCTGGGGCCGCGCTCCTGTGCTCTCTCAGAGGCCTGGGGCCGCGCTCCTGTGCCCTCTCGGAGGCCCTGCCTGGGGCCGCGCTCCTGTGCCCGCTCGGAGGCCCTGGCCTGCGGCTGAAGGATGCCTCCTCCCAGGCTCACACTGCTGATGGGTGGCAAGCGCCCCAGGGCCCCCGCCAGCAGCTGAGCCGGCCAGACCCGTCCACGTGCAGTGGGGCTCTCACCTGGTAGATCCCGGTCACCAGCGTCAGGGCGGTGGCAACGCGGATGGCGTGGCAGTCCCGCCCGCAGCTCTGCAGCCCAGACTCCAGCAGGACCGCTGAGCTGTTGAAGGCACTGCCATTGTCCCCATGTCCTGGGCCGTCCCGAGAGGGGTCAAAGCCGGCCAGCTGCAGCTCGCGGTCCACCACCTGCCCTACCATAAGGCACAGAAGGCTGAAGATGCCCACGGAGACGTGGTGTGAGGTGCCCATGAGGAAGTAGATGAGGTTGGCAAAGAAGGAGGTGTAGAGGCTGTAGATGGGCTGCAGCCCGGCCAGCAGTGAGTACGCGATGGCTTGTGGTACCAGGATGATGCCGATGACCAGCCCAGACATGACGTCACCCGGCAGGTGCTCCCTCAGACAGTAGTGGCGCAGCCAGCTTGTGGCTGGGACCAGGTCCTGCACCAGCGCCTGGACACGTGGCACACTGCAGGCGCAGCTCTGGGTCAGCCTGGCCTGCAGTGTCTCCAGCAGGCCCTGGGACACCGGGCGCTGCCGTCGGACCAGCACCAGTGCCTCACCCTGCTTCTGGGGCTCCGGGGATGCAGCCATCCTGCCACACCAGCCCCACTGGCCAACCTGAAAGGGAAAGTAGGTGTGGTTGGGGCCTTGGAGTCCAGGAACATGCTTCGGAAAGGAGACTCACCTGTCCCTGACCGCAGGCCCTAGCCCTGCTGCCCTTTGTGGATGGACATCAGGCCTTGAACTCCAAAACTCTTATCTGTAAAAGGAGCTGCAATTATGACAGAGCCACGTGGCTTGGTGTGTGAGTTAGGGGTGCTCCGGGTGGCCAACAGATCTTCTGTCCAGGCTCAGCCTCAACCCATAGGGTCTCCTCCCTGAAATTCACCTCAGGCATCCCAGCGGTCTCCTCAAGGAGGAGGAAACGGCTGTGCCTCAGCCACACACAGGCTTCAGTCAGCACAGGTCAGACAGAAAGGTGGGTGTGCTACGGAATCTCAGCTCCAGCTTCTTGTCCCCTGCCCAGCTCCCTGTATTGCCCACCTCACGCCTCCTCCAGGATCCAGCCTCCAGGAGCTCCAGCTGCTGCTCTGTGGACACCAAAGGCTCTGGGACTGGTGAAGGGCCTCGTACCCCCACCAAGCACCATGGTGCCAGATCTGTACCACAGAAACAAGAAACCACCTGGAAGGAGCAGGCTAGCTGGACGTGGAGCTGGGGTGACAGACATCATCTCTTGGGCTCCAGGTCTGTGCGACACTGAGAGCCAAAGCCCTTTCCGGAGCACTGAGCCGCCCATGGCCTCCTGGAGCACTGGGCCGCCCATGGCCTCCTTCCCTTCCTGTGTGCTGGAGAGCACTCAAGCCACCCTGTCCACCTGGCAGCCTTGGGTCCGTTCTGTTTACAAGTTCCAAAGTACTTGTTTTAAAAATTCCCTGTGGCAGTTCTGAGCAAACACCCTTTGTTCTGCTGGAGCACCCGGTGCTGGCTGTGGCCCATTGTCGGCGGTCGGGGGTGGCCAGCCCTGGGTGCCTAGCCCTGCAGACCCCAACACCTAGGGGGCCTTGGGTGCTTTGATGCTCACCCCAAGTCCCTAGGAATCCAGGCACAGAGATGCTTTGCGCCTGAGTGCCCTCCAGAGAAACGGTGGGATCTGGGTCCTGTCTGCCCGCCGGCCGTCTCCCCTGTGGCCTGGCATTGAGGTGCAGGGGTGAGGCTTACCTGGAGGTGGTGCGCAGGCTGGGTGTGGGGACCCCGGGGCTGGAGGCTGCCGGTGGGAGGGATGCCTGAGTGTTCTGGCTCCCGTGAGCAGGTGGGGAGCAGGGGCAGCAGGTCTGAGGCGGGCCTGTGGGGGAGCACTTGGTACTGGGCCTGCGGTTAAATTATTTACCCCAAAGATAGCTGAGTCATGCGTTTGCCCCTGACAATCGAGTGTTACCTGAGCAGCTAATCCGGTGAGCTAATCCTGTGGGTTGTACTGTAATCAGAATCAGAGGCCCGCAGATAATTAAGGTGGTGTGGGCCTCTCTGGAGAAGGGGCTCCAGGTGCCAGTGGCTGCAGTCCTGCCTGGAGGGCTGGGGTGGGTGCCGGTGGGTGCGGCAGCAGGCCTCCGACGAAGCGGAGCACAGGCATCCTGCCACCCCTTAGTGTGGGGCCTGCAGTCAAGTGCAGTGGACCTCCATGCCTTGCAGCGGAGCTGCCCCACTGGAGACGATCCTTCCTCCCGCCAGGAGCTGGTCTGGCCACACGGCCTGGCCGGAGATGACCAGGAGCCCCCCGGGAGAGGGGTCTGGGCGACATGCTGTGAGGTGAGGCAGTGTGTGCTCAGGACGCAGCTCTTCCCCAAGTTGATCTTGCTTCCTGGACAACCCTGCCCCGCGGTCTCAGCACCTCCATGGCTCTGCCAGGCCTCTGGCTGGAGCCTGGATGAGGCCCCTCCCCACCTCTAGGCCTCTCAGGCCACTGCCTGCCCAGCTCCTGAGTGTGGCCTACAGGAGCGCTTTCTAGTAGATGTCGGGAGGGGTGGGTGGTTTCTCTCTGGGGAAAAAAAAGGCTCTATGTGAGCTGGCAAGTGGGCAACTGCTGACAATGTCATCCCACAATAGAGGAGCAGCTGGGGAACTCCCAGGGGAATGCCTGGGGGGACTGGCTTCCTCTTTTTGGGTCTCCCACGAAAGCAGAGCCCTGGCTGTGTGCTAAGGGTGTCCTACGGAACACACAGTACACAGCGGGGTGCACCCAGGTAGCTGGCGGTGGCTCTTGTTTCTGCCACCTTGACCGCTCCCCGCTTTGCCCAGCCTGGTCTGAGTGTAGAAGGTCAGCATGCACACCAGGCCTTGCCAGCCTGGTCTGAGTGTAGAAGGTCAGCATGCACACCAGGCCTTGCCAGCCTGGTCTGAGTGTAGGTGAGCATGCACACCAGGCCTTGCCAGCCTGGTCTGAGTGTAGAAGGTCAGCATGCACACCAGGCCTTGCCAGCCTGGTCTGAGTGTAGGTCAGCATGCACACCAGGCCTTGCCAGCCTGGTCTGAATGTAGGTCAGCATGCACACCAGGCCTTGCCAGCCTGGTCTGAGTGTAGGTCAGCATGCACAGTGTGTTGCATCTGCCACGTGAGAATTGAAGCGGGGGGTGGGGTGGGGGGGGAATCCTGCTTGGTCTCTCGAGGGCTGAGGTCAATGCTGAGGGTGGCCGTGTCCAGTCCCCCCTCCCCCCCAGTGTGGGCCTGCAGACTCCACTCTGCTAGGCCCATGGAGGCAGGGGTGCAGGCCAGCACTGCCCCTAGACGCCACACTTCTCCTGGTGACAGTCTGCCTGCCTGCCTGCCTTCCTTTCTTCCTTTCTCTCTCTCTCTCTCTCTCTCTCTCTCTCTTTCTTCCTTTCTTTTTTATGTCGGTCGCAGGGTTGAATTCGGCTTGGGCGCTGTCCCTCAGCTCTTCAGCTCGAGGCACACACTCTACCACTTGAGCCACAGCACCACATCCGGTTTTCTGAGTATTTATTGGAGATAAGTCTCAGGGACTTTCCTGCCTGGGCTGGCTTTGACTGTGATCCTCAGATCTCAGCCTCCTGAGTAGCTAGGATTACAGGCCTGATGAGCCACCCGGTGCCTGGCTAGCCTTTTGTGATCTCTAAATGGATTTAAAAACTTTGGGTACCCTTCCTCCTATTTGGAAAGGAAACATTGTATCCCTACCTCTGATGGAAACAGACAGAAGAGGCAGCTCTGGAGCTGATCAGAACTGCTTCCAAAGAGACTGTGGAAAGGACTCCAGCCCAGGCTGT
>NW_012267287.1:383055-386771 GCF_000151885.1 Dipodomys ordii
CAGGCCGGGGGCCGGGGCACCTGCCGGAGGCCTGGCGCGCCCAGGGTGTGGGCACCGGCTCCGCTGCTATCCTTCTAGAACCGGCCTCTGCAGCTTCGGATCACGGCGGCTGTGTTAATTTTTATCCCAGGGCCTAACGGCGGGGCTGACCTGGGGCTAGGGGAGGAGCTGCCGGGGGTGGGAGCGCGGGCCCCGGGCACGCCAGGGCCACGGGAAGGGCAGGAGCCGGGCCTGGATGGCCGGCCTGTAACAGGAGCGGCACACCAGCGAGGAGCTGCTCGGCCCGAGCCTGCTGTCCGCGGGGCCGCCCCCCTCCCCGTGCTGCCCTGGCACATGGCCCCCTGTGTCCTCTGGGGGACGTCGGCAGGAAACCCTCAGGCTCCCTGGCTCACCTGGGTCTCGGATTGGCCCTTCCCCAGGGTCGGCACTCCGGCACTCCACTCCGGGCCCAGGGCTCCTCCCCAGGCTCCAGACCCCTAAACACCAGGGACCTCACCTAGACCACCCTCACAAACCTGCTTCCTTAACTCCTGCCCAGCACAGGGAACTTCCCAACGGCGGCTCTCCTCTGAGAAGCCACAACTTCGTGTGTTTCAAGACCCCAGGGAGCATCCTCTGGGTGAACAACTTGGGCTGCACCAGGCCTGCCAGCTGCCTGTCTGACGCCTGGTTGCCCCAGGGCACCTGGTTACTTGTTGTCACTGGCTTGTCCCTGCAGTTGGCAAGGCTTTGATGGCACCTCTCCGATGACTCTGAACCCTTCATCCCATCGGGTGTTTTATTAAAGATACAGGCACAATGTCATTCTTTCTGGTGGAGGAGGCGAATTCCATTGTGTATATATTCCACATTTTCTTGACTCATTTGTCTACTGAGGGGCATATGGGTTCATTCCAAGACTTGGTAAACAATGCTGCAGTGAACATGGTTGTGCTGGTAGCTTTAGTCTGGCCTTGTTTGTGGTCTATAGGATAAATGCCCAGGATTGGAGTTTCTGGGTCACAGGGAAACTAGGTTTTGTCTTTTGAGGACCCTCCATACCACTTTCCAGAGTGGTTGAAAAAGTTTTCTTTTCCACCAACAGTGTAATAAGAGTTCCCTTTTGTCCATATCCCCACCAGTATCTGTTATTATTAGGTTTTTTTTTTTTTGATAACTGGAGTGAGGTGGAATATCAGTATTGTTTTGGTTTACATTTCTTTTATGGCCAAAGATGTTGAGCATTTCTTCATGTGTCTACTGGCCATTTTTACTTCTTCTTCTGAGAAATCTCTCTTTAAGTCTTTAGCCCATTTATTAATTGGGTTGTTCTGTTTTTGAGAGGTTATTTTTTTAAGCAGGCTAACTTTTAGAGCTTTAAGTATATTTTAGATATGAAGACCTTGTCTGATGCATAGTGGGTAAAATACTTTTCCATTCTGTGGGCTTCCTACTTATCTTCAGAAGAGTGTTACTGTCTCATTGATGAGGAATGGAAAAACTTGGAAAAAATTATATTAAGCAAAGTAAGCCAGGACAGTGCCTATGCCCAGAGTTCAAGCTCCATGATCAACAACAACAACAAAAAGGAAATGTACTCTTTATCTGACTTACGTAACTGTAATCCCTCTGTATATCACCTTTGCAGTAACAAATTCGAACAAGAAGACTCAGTTGTCTGGTAACACAATCTCTCTTGCAATGTGGGCCCCGTGGTAATCGGCATCAGCTGGGAAGTGAGGAGTCTGTGAGGCTTTCCAGTTCTCTTTTCTGTCCATCCATCCAGGTTGCCTCTTGGAGTCTGGGAGGGAAAGGAGAGTATTGGGTCAAATTTGGGACCATGTTCTGAGTGTAGAGAAGCAGGGTAGAGTGTCCACTGGGTTCCACTGGCCCTGCTCTTGGATCAGCTGTCCCTTGTCCACCCTACTCCTCAGTGTCTTCTTGTACCTTTCCTCCAGGACCCATCTGCTTCTCTTACCACTAGGTGTCATGGCTGGCCTGAGCCCCATTTCAAGTCTTCCATCTTCTTCGTTCACATTAGACTGGGTGGCATGCCTCCACAGTGCTAGTGCATTCTCCCGGAAGCCCGTGGAGGGCTTCCAGGTGGCCACCATTCCTGGGGCTCTCCTCCATCACAGACCCTCCTTCCACAGGAAGTCATCTGGGCAGGATCTGAGCTACAACTTTACCCACTTGGACTCCTACCTGGATCTCCTTGAGGAGAACCAGCTCCTCCCTGGTGAGCAGCAATCCTGCCTCCACTCAACACTGACTGCGTTGTCACGGAGCTGGAGCACCAGCTGGGCGGCCCGTGCGTGAGTAGCCGGCGCTCACCCCTCTGTTGCAGGTTTTGAGCTGATGGGCAGCCCCTCGGGACACTTCACTGACTTTGAGGACAAACAGCAGGTGTTTGAGTGGAAGGACCTTGTCTCTCTCCTGGCCAGGAGATACATAGGTGTGGGGTACAGGAGAAACCCAGGCAGGCTGCCCACCCCACCCAGGCCACCTGGCCGTCTTCTGCCATTACTGCCCCCCTCCCCGCCCCAAGTCAGGGCTTCTTGGTGGAGGCCACTTGTAGTCAGACCCCTGTCACAGCCAGACCCCCTCCCTGGGCACCCAACCCTGGGAGTGTAGGGTGGGCTCTGTGCTGAGGGCTGGGGGTGGGGCCCTCATGCCAGCAGGGCACTGTGCAGGGAGATACGGACTGGCACAGGTTTCCAAGTGGAATTTTGAGACCTGGAATGAACCGGATCACCATGACTTTGACAACGTGTCCATGACCGCACAAGGTGGGTGCCGCTGTGTCTGGTGGGGCGGGTGTGGAGGGGGCCTGGCGCCCCTGAGACCCTTAGCATGGTTCTGCCAGGCTTCCTGAACTACTATGACGCCTGCTCGGAGGGCCTGCGAGCGGCCAGCCCTGCCTTGCGGCTGGGCGGCCCCGGCGACTCCTTCCACCCCCCGCCTCGATCGCCGCTGTGTTGGAGCCTCCTGGCTCACTGTGCTAACGGCACCAACCTCTTCACTGGGGAGGTGGGCGTTCGGCTGGACTACATCTCCCTGCACAAGAAGGTGCCTGCCACCCGCCCGGCCCACCCGCTGCTGCCAGCAGCCGGAGGTGGCGCTGAGCCCCGTGCTGCCTGCAGGGCTCAGGCAGCTCCATCGCCATCCTGGAGCAGGAAGAGGCCGCCGTGCAGCAGATACAGCAGCTCTTCCCCAAGTTCAAGGACACCCCCATCTACAACGACGAGGCCGACCCCCTGGTGGGCTGGTCTGTGCCACAGCCTTGGCGGGCAGACGTGACCTATGCAGCCATGGTGGTGAAGGTGCGTTTCCCCTGGGCCTGTGGGCCGGGAGGCACCTCCCGGCTCCCGCTGGGAGCGTGGGGAGGGAGCTGCCGGCCGCTCTCCACTGCCCTCAGGTCATCTCACAGCATCAGAACCTCCTGGTTGCCAACTCCAGCTCCTCCCTCCGGTACGCTCTCCTCAGCAACGACAATGCCTTTCTCAGCTACCACCCGCACCCGTTCTCCCAGCGCACACTCACGGCGCGCTTCCAGGTCAACAACACCTGCCCGCCGCACGTGCAGCTGCTGCGCAAGCCGGTGCTCACTGCCATGGGGTTGCTGGCCCTGCTGGGTGAGACGCCCCCCTTGCCACTCTGTGTGCAGGCTGGGCGGGAGCCGGGCGTGCCCCCCTTGCCACTCTGTGTGCAGGCTGGGCGGGAGCCGGGCGTGCCCC
>NW_012267287.1:387281-390000 GCF_000151885.1 Dipodomys ordii
TGCCCCCCTTGCCACTCTGTGTGCAGGCTGGGCGGGAGCCGGGCGTGCCCCCCTTGCCACTCTGTGTGCAGGCTGGGCGGGAGCCGGGCGTGCCCGCGTGCGAGTGTGTGCAGGCTGGGCGGGAGCCGGGCGTGCCCGCGTGCGAGTGTGTGCAGGCTGGGCGGGAGCCGGGCATGCCCGCGTGCGAGTGTGTGCAGGCTGGGCTGGGAGCTGGGCGTGCCCGTGTGCGAGTGTGTGCAGGCTGGGCAGGAGCCGTGCGTGCCCGTGTGCGAGTGTGTGCAGGCTGGGCTGGAGCCGTGCGTGCCCGTGTGCGAGTGTGTGCAGGCTGGGCTGGGAGCTGGGCGTGCCTGTGTGCGAGTGTGTGCAGGCTGGGCAGGAGCCGCGCGTGCCCGTGTGCGAGTGTGTGCAGGCTGGGCTGGGAGCCGCATGTGCCAGTGTGCGAGTGTGTGCAGGCTGGGAGCCGGGCGTGCCCGTGTGCGAGTGTGTGCAGGCTGGGAGCCGGGCGTGCCCGTGTGCGAGTGTGTGCAGGCTGGGAGCGGGCGTGCCCGTGTGTGAATGTGTGCAGGCTGGGCTGGGAGCTGGGCGTGCCCGTGTGCGAGTGTGTGCAGGCTGGGAGCCGGGCGTGCCAGTGTGCGAGTGTGTGCAGGCTGGGAGCTGGGCGTGCCCGTGTACGAGTGTGTGCAGGCTGTGCTGGGAGCCGCGCGTGCCCGTGTGCGAGTGTGTGCAGGCTGGGAGCGGGCGTGCCCGTGTACGAGTGTGTGCAGGCTGGGCTGGGAGCCGCGCGTGCCCGTGTGTGAGTGTGTGCAGGCTGGGCTGGGAGCCGCGCGTGCCCGTGTGCGAGTGTGTGCAGGCTGGGAGCCGCATGTGCCCCTGTGTGAGTGTGCAGGCTGGGAGCTGGGCGTGCCCGTGTGCGAGTGTGTGCAGGCTGGGCTGGGAGCCGCGCATGCCCGTGTGCGAGTGTGTGCAGGCTGGGCTGGAGCCGTGTGTGCCCGTGTGCGAGTGTGTGCAGGCTGGGCTGGGAGCCGGGCGTGCCCGTGTGCGAGTGTGTGCAGGCTGGGCTGGGAGCCGCGCGTGCCTGTGTGCGAGTGTGTGCAGGCTGTGCTGGGAGCCGGGCGTGCCCGTGTGCGAGTGTGTGCAGGCTGGGAGCCGCGCATGCCCGTGTGCGAGTGTTTGCAGGCTGGGAGCCGTGCGTGCCCGTGTGCGAGTGTGTGCAGGCTGGGAGCCGTGCGTGCCCGGGTGCGAGTGTGTGCAGGCTGGGAGCGGGTGTGCCCGTGTGCGAGTGTGTGCAGGCTGGGCTGGGAGCTGCGCGTGCCCGTGTGCAAGTGTGTGCAGGCTGGGAGCTGGGCGTGCCCGTGTGCAAGTGTGTGCAGGCTGGGAGCGGGCGTGCCCGTGTGCGAGTGTGTGCAGGCTGGGCTGGGAGCCGCGCATGCCCGTGTGCGAGTGTGTGCAGGCTGGGCTGGGAGCCGGGCGTGCCCGTGTGCGAGTGTGTGCAGGCTGGGAGCCGCGCATGCCCGTGTGCGAGTGTGTGCAGGCTGGGAGCGGGCGTGCCCGTGTGCGAGTGTGTGCAGGCTGGGCAGGAGCTGCGCGTGCCCGTGTGCGAGTGTGTGTAGGCTGGGAGCCGTGCGTGCCCGTGTGCGAGTGTGTGCAGGCTGGGAGCGGGCGTGCCCGTGTGCGAGTGTGTGCAGGCTGGGCGGGAGCCGGGCGTGCCCGTGTGCGAGTGTGTGCAGGCTGGGAGCCGGGCGTGCCCGTGTGCGAGTGTGTGCAGGCTGGGCGGGAGCCGGGCGTGCCCGTGTGCGAGTGTGTGCAGGCTGGGAGCGGGCGTGCCCGTGTGCGAGTGTGTGCAGGCTGGGAGCGGGCGTGCCCGTGTGCGAGTGTGTGCAGGCTGGGCGGGAGCCGGGCGTGCCTGTGTGCGAGTGGTGCAGGCTGGGCTGGGAGCGGGCGTGCCCGTGTGCGAGTGTGTGCAGGCTGGGCTGGGAGCTGCGCGTGCCCGTGTGCGAGTGTGTGCAGGCTGGGCTGGGAGCCGTGCGTGCCCGTGTGCGAGTGTGTGCAGGCTGGGCTGGGAGCTGCGCGTGCCCGTGTGCGAGTGTGTGCAGGCTGGGCGGGAGCCGGGCGTGCCCGTGTGCGAGTGTGTGCAGGCTGGGCGGGAGCCGGGCGTGCCTGAGTGGAAGTGTGGCTGGGATGGTAGAGGCAAGCATGCTCTGTCCAGCAGTGTAGGCGTCAGGGCTGGTCACCCGAATCCCTGCTCTGTCCAGCAGTGTAGGCGTCAGGGCTGGTCACCCGAATCCCTGCTCTGTCCAATTTTTTCTGCTCTATAGCAAGGCCATGTGACTGACCCATAGAAAGAGTGGGGGAGCCGGGCGCCGGTGGCTCACGCCTGTCATCCCGGCTACTCAGGAGGCTGAGATCTGAGGATCATGGTTCAAAGCCAGCCTGGGCAGGAAAGTCCATGAGACTCTTTATCTCCAATAAACCACCAGAAAACTGAAAGTGGTGCTGTGGTTCAAGCAGTAGAGCACCCACCTTGAGCTGAAGAGCTAAGGGACAGCTCCCAGGCCCAGAGTTCAAGCCCCATGACTGACAAGAAAAAGAGGAAGGAAGGAAGGAGAGAGAGGAGGGAGGGAGGGAGGGAGGAAGGAGAGAGGGAGAACGGAAGGAAGGAGGGAGGAAGGGAGGAAGGAAGGAAGGAGGGAGGAAGGGAGGAAGGAAGGAGGGAGGAAGG